>NC_135884.1:7839901-8330432 GCF_964194155.1 Cetorhinus maximus | reverse complement strand
GGCCTTGCCACCATCCGAGATCTCTGTGCTCCTCCAATCCTGGCCTCTCGGGATTATATATGTTTTCCGTTGCTCCAACACTGGTGGCCAAGCCTTCAGCTGCTGGGATCCTAGATTCCAGAATTTCCTCCCTCAACCTCTTTACTGCGTACTCGCTCCTCCCTGAAGAGGCTTCTTAAAGGTTGGGTCCAAAAAGTAGGTTTTAAGTCATCGATCTTATAACACCTGCTTATGTGGCTCGGGGTAACATTTTGGTTGAGGATGCTCCTGTGAAATGCCCTTGCGACGTTTTTGCCTGCCAAAGGCCCTATATAAATGCGCATTGTTGGTGTTATTTCTTGGTCTGTAGGACTCAGGGATTGTGACTTCACCCCTATGGAATGGTGATTAATCTCCTTGCTAAACCATAATTGTGAAAATGCATTCTGGCTAAATATCTGTAAACCCACAGCAAGACACTGGCTATTCAAAGTAGGACATTGCCTTCAGAAAACTGAAGAAAGCAGAGACTCACGCTGGTGTACATGTTCCATGAGGTAGCAGCAGCTCAGCCATGTGGTCTTTGGGCTCCAGGGGCCTGAATTTTTCCCGTGTCGGCGGGCTTGGTCCCGGAGCTGCCTGCGATCGGCTCCGCGCCGCCATTTTACGCGGGCGGACGGGCCAATTAAGGCCCGCCCAGCGTAATACGCGAGCAGTAGCGCTCAACGCTACCTGTGCGGGCGGGTGGGGTGGGGGGGTGTGGGAGGAGGGAGAGTTGGGTCCAGCGCTCTTTTGTGTATGAAGAGCGCTTCAATCTCCCCGAGGCGTGGAGCAGCCTCAGGCAGGTTGAAGCGCTTATGAAATAAATAAATAAATGGAATTAAAACTTTAATGTCACGTGAGATGGGACGTGTTTTTATATTTCAGAAAATTTTTTAAATTCAATTTGTAAAAGCTCGTGGATGAGGTTTCCTAAAAAACGTGAAGGAACGCTCGGCCTTTCCGCCAACCGTTTATTTGGAAATGAATTATTTCCCTAATGGCAATAATAGGCCTTTTAATTATCGACAGGCGCACGCCCGACCCCGGCACGCGCCTGCTGAACGAAACATTGAGAGACAGCGCGATGACGTCGGGACGCACGCCCGATCTCATCGCGCGTCTTTTTACACACCGGTGTGTCGGGCTTCCTCCCCCTCCCCTCCTCCCTCCCTCCCCCTCCCCTCCTCCCTCCCTCCCCCCTCCTCCCTCCCTTCCTCCCTCCCACTCCCTCCTCCCTCCCTCCCCATCTCCCTCCCCCTACCTCTCCCACCCCCCTCCCCATCTCCCTCCCCCTCCCACCCCTCCTCCCTCCCCCTCCCCTCCCCATCTCCCTCCCCTCCTCCCTCCCTCCCCCTCCCCTCCCCATCTCCCTCCCCTCCTCCCTCCCTCCCCCTCCCCATCTCCCTCCCCTCCTCCCTCCCTCCCCCTCCCCTCCTCCACCCTCTCCTCTTCCTCCCCCTCCACCGCCTCCTCCACCTCCACCCCCTCCCCCCCCTCCCCCTCCCCCCCCTCCACCACCCCCCCTCCTCTACCGCCCCCCCCTCCTCCACCGCCCCCCCTCCTCCTCCACCGCCCCCCCTCCTCCTCCACCGCCCCCCCCCTCCTCCTCCACCGCCCCCCCCCCCACCTCCTCCACCGTCCCCCCCCACCCCACCTCCTCCACCCCCCCCCCCCACCTCCTCCACCCCCCCCCCCCCCCCCCCCCCCCCCCCCACGCGCAGGCTGACTGAAAAATCCTGGCCCAGGTGTTTAGAGCATGTGGGGGTCCCTCAGTGGGATCCTTTCCACAAGCAACCTAGTATAGCAGTGATCACTGGATTGAGATGAGGAAGAGGGAAGCCTGGCTGACTTATTTCCCAACCCAGGCCTGTGACGCCAACTGCACCACACCCAGCCCAAACCCTGTCTGACTCAGTGATCGCTTTAGATACAGGGATATATTTTCCAGTGGTCACGCCATTTCTGTACAAGTGCTTAACGTGAATTGATCTGTACTTTAAAAACAAAAGTGCGCCAAAGGATTGAGTACATGTGTGCTAAGCTGACTGAGAGGAATTTTAAAAGCCCCACGAGGTTGAAAAGACACCAGCACATTCACACTGGGGAGAGGTCGTTCAGCTGCTCAAATTGTGTAGTAACGTTTACACAATCATTCAGCCGTCCGCAGCACCAGCCTCTTCACACTGGGGAAAAGTTTGTCCATCTGCTGCTCAGTGTGTGAAAAGGGATTCACTGCTTCATTTCACCAGCGGAGTTCACCCTTGACTGCACTGGTCCAATTCTGTTGCCAATAACACTCGGGGGTCTTACGACGCAGCGGGTAAAGTCCTCGCCTCTGAGCCAGGAGTTCCGGTTCAAGTTCCACTACAGGACCCGATGGAAGGTGTATCTGCAACTCGCAAATCCTTCCAATTCGATGTATGTACTCACAACCTTCTGGGAAAAACCAAGGGGAATTTCCTGGGAATGCACGACCATTAGTTGGGAAAGTTCTAAAGAGAAGTCGGGTTACCATTTTGAGTGTTTAAAAACTGGACTGAGGAAAAGTATGACAAAGAACAAGACTAAATTGAGGAGGTGGATT
Source organism: Cetorhinus maximus (assembly GCF_964194155.1). Classification (NCBI taxonomy): domain Eukaryota; kingdom Metazoa; phylum Chordata; class Chondrichthyes; order Lamniformes; family Cetorhinidae; genus Cetorhinus; species Cetorhinus maximus. Next base: position 8,327,827 of record NC_135884.1, on the reverse strand, counting down.
TGTTTCTGGGGCTAAATACCCACCCAACATCACAAGTCAGAGCGTGGGAGTGTAGTTATTTGCATTCTTTGGAGGTGATTGCAAAAGAAACTACTCGCGTGTTTGTGTGATCTGGGTGCTAGTTTTATTGAGTTTAGAATCATAGACTAGCGCAGCATAGAAGGCGGCCATTCAGCCCATTGAGTTTGTACCAGATCTTCTGAAGAGCAATCCATCTAGTTCCATCTCCTGGCTCTTTCCTCTGTGCAAATTGTTTTTCTTCTTCAGGTATTTATCCAACTTGCTCTTGAAAGCTACAATTGAATCTGTTCTGGCCGCCCTATCAGGCAGTGCATTCCAGATCCTAACCACTCGCCGCGTAAAAAAAGATTTTTTTCTAGTGCTGGCTAATCACCTTAAAAGTCCGTTTGTTAATCACCTTAAATCTGTGACTTCCGATTCTTGACCCTTCAGCCACTTGCAACAGTTTCTCTTGCTTTTCTCTATCTAAACCCAGTCACAATTTTAAACACCTCTCTCCAATCTATTAACCTCCTCTACTCGAAAGGGAAAAATCTTATCTTCCCCAGTTTCTCCACGTAACTGTGATCCCTCATCCCTGAAACCATTGTAGTAACTCTCTTCTGAAACACCTTCAAAGCTCTATATAATATATTACAGGAAGTTTAGTGTAATTTGTATACAATCCAGGTTAGATTCTCTTGTCCATCTCCCTTTGTCTGTCCCTGTTCTATTTCAGCCCGCAGATTGCCTTCGGCTCATGGCTGGTTTTACCCAGGTCTGTGTATTTAAAGGATATTCTGATAGGATAAGTAGGGGTCTTGTGGCGCAGTGGATAACATCGCTGTCTGTGGGCCAGATTCGAGACCCGCTCCAGGACTTGATGGCTGAGGAAGATGCGTTTAAACAGGTTGAGTATCAGCTTGTAGATCCTGCCAACACATGCCAAGGCGGTAAGTGTGGGAGAGATTCCTGGTCAGCCACGTGATGGGAAAGGACGTTGGAGCCTCTACCATCACCATCCATACGTCCAGACTACACCATGTATGTAAAAGCCACAGCAACTTGCACTCACTGAGTGATCTGTAACACACCGCCAATGATGGGGTGAGATGAAGTAGGGTAGGATGAGGCTGATATGGAGCATAAACACCGGCACACAGCGGATGGACTGATTGGTCCGTTTCTGTGCTGTAGATTCCATGGGGAGGGTTTTCACGTTGGCGTGCGGAGGTGGGCCCTGCCCGCCGACCCATGAAACGACGCACGGTGACGTTGGGTTTGCATCCCGATGTCATTCAGATCTTCCGTTCGGCGGGCACGTGCTGGAGGCAGCTGCGCACCCGCCCAACTGTCCGAGGTCGGTTAAGGTCATTCATAAATGAATTAAACTAATGCTTAAGGTTGGCTGGGGGTGGGGGGGGGCGAAGAGCCCAGGCGGCCCTCGCGTTTTTCATGAAACCTCATCCACGGGACGGGATGAAGGCTTCATTAAATTAATAAATACATGTTGCTCATTTCATAAACACGTCCCAGCTCACGTGAAAATGACTTCTGACCTTCTCAAGATGAACTCAATCTCCCTGAGGCACGGAGCTGCCTCAGAGAGATTTCTGCGCTCTTTCACCCGCATTGCGCAAGAGCGCAGGCCCCGACTCTCCCTCCACCCCACCCCCCTCCGCCTGCACTTGTAGCGCTACCGGCTGCGCATCATGCTGGGTGGGCCTTAATTGGCCCACCCATGTAAAATGGCGGCGGGCAACCGAACGCAGGCGGCAATTGGTCTCGCGCCGGCTCCCAACCAGCCCACCCCGCAGGGAGGACATTCTCCCCCATGTAACATTGGGCATATGTTACCGTTGGCTTGTTCTCTTAGGTTCCGGCCAATATTATACCTTCTGTATCTAAATCTCGGTCAGTACACGAAGGAGAAAGGAATAGAAGGATATGTTGCTAGGGTTAGATGAAGCAGGGTAGGTGAAGGCTCGGGTGGAGCCAGAACATGGTTATTGACCAGTTGAGCTGAATGGCTCCTTTCTGTGCTGTGCATTTCAACATGTGTATTCCTGCTGGAGCAGGGCCACCTTTGTAGAAAAGTCAAGGGGAATTTCTTTGGGAATGTCCCGTTACGCAGCCAATTTACGCTTTTGCTTTTCCTTCTTTCTCCTTTCGGTTGTAAAACAAAAACTGATTGAAACCTCGTTCCTCAAATGACTGAATATGAGACTAAATTGAGGAGGTGGGTGACTTCCGGGGGGGCTAAAGACCAAGACAAATATCACAAGTCTGAGTCTGAGGAGGGTGAAATAATCTCTATTGTTATTGGCACTTGTATTCTTTTCAAAAGGTTTACTAGAAAGAAAGAGGACTAACATTACCAGCGATGCCCACATCCTGTGAAAGAATTTTAAAAAAACGGGCTTTCCAGCCAGGAAATACTTTTCTAACGTAGTCACTGTTATCATATAGGAAAGGTTCTACCTTTATCCAAAGGGAGACAGCAAAGTATGAAAGGAGCTGGCATCTAAGCACCAGGGCCAGGATTACACGGTCCCACCGAATGGAATGGAGATTTAAATGGCGTCTGCCGGGGGTTAGTGGGTGGGGGGTCTGTGAAATCCTGGCCCAGGTTTCATACTAAGTCCAGGCATGTTTCTTTTTCAATGTAGCAGCTACACAGGAGTCATGGAAGTAAATGACTCGATAATTGTCTTATTGTCATGTGTTGGTAGGAGTTGTTCACCTTTTTTTAAAAAGCTTGATTCATGGATAAGTCCCACATGCTCCATTCCATGTCTTCTAGGTCTAGCCTTTAACATGAAGTCCAGTGATGTAACTTTTTCACATGCGGATGCGCATTGTAGGGAGGATTCGCTTGAAAATAGACTGCAGTAAGAAGCAGCATTGGCATCTTAATGGTACAAGGGGATCTGCAGCTGAATAATACCCAGCGCTGGAAGTAGGGAGCTCGGAGAGGATGAAGGCAACCGACAGAGCCTGTACTACAACAACAGCTCGCATTGCGATGGTGCCTTGAACATAGTAAAATGTTCCAAAGCTCTTATCAAACAAAATTCAACACCGTGTCACGTAAGGAGACATTAGGAAGAGAGGTAGATTTTACGGAGTGTCTCAAAGGAGGAAAGAGGGAATTCCAGAACTTGCGCCTCAGCAGCTGAAGACATGGCCACCAACGGGTGGACTGAGAAAATGGGGCTGCGCAAGAGGCCAGATTTGGAGGGGCGAAATCTCAGATGGTTGTGGGTTAGAGGGGGCTACAGAGATGGGGATGGTGGCCGGGGGGGGGGGGGGGGGGGGGGGGGGGGGTGAAGAAATAAGGCCATGGAGGGCTTTGCGGGGCAAAAAAAAAAGGACTTGATGAGCTGAATGGCCTCCTTCTAATGACTCAAATCAATGCGTTGCCAGACCAGGAACCAATGTACATCAGGGAAAACAGAGACTGTTGGGTGAACAGACTTGGTGCAAGTTAGGACATGGGCAGCTAGGTTTTGCATGAGTTCCGGTTTCTGGAGGGCGCAGGATGGGAGATCAGCCAGGCGGTCCTAGATAGTTTTGTGGGGAAAGTGGAGTGGGCGGGGTGGGCGGAGGAGATGACAGTGGAAGGAGAGAAATGTAGGAACATTGAAAAGGATGAATAAATGTTAAAGTTGGTGACAATGTTGAGGCTAGCATTAGGGCAACAGAAAATTGACAGATTGTACAAAAGCATTCATTTCAACATTGCAACGACTAAAATAAAGCCCGCTCTGAACAACTTTTAACGTTAAATGTATTCTAGCTAAGGTCTAGTCGCTCCCCCCTTCTCCCTCCAATTCCAGTCCATCGATCTTGTACCTCAAACCAACTGTTGCAGAGCCTCCTTGGTCCAGCTGAGAGCCATTCCAGCAGCGAGTCCGCGACCAGCAGTAACAGAACCCAATAGCAGCCGATGGTTGCTTCACAGCTACTTTTGGGGTTCCGTTTGTGCTACTCGTGGGCAAGTGTCAGCACAACAGTTATCGCTTCCTCCCGTCAACCCCAGAGTGCTCGATCTCTCCCAAGACACTTGATATCTATAACAAATGGGTTAACCAAACAAAAAAAGTTACCATCTTAGATAAAAAGCAAAAATACTGCGGATGCTGGAAATCTGAAACAAAAACAGAAAATTGCTGGGAAAACTCAGCCTCGGCGGAAGGAAAGACAGAATTAACGTTTCGAGTCCCATATGACTCGAAGAACTCAAGTCTTTCTCGCCACAGATGTTGTTGGACCTGCTGAGTTTTCCCAGCATTTTCTGTTTTTGTTTCAAAGTTACCATCTTGTTAAGATACCTTATTTGGGGAACAATCCAATTATCATTCCCCTACCCTGTGCCACCACCACCACACCACTCCCCCTGCCCCCCAACCCACCCCACCCAGTTGAAAATTAAACTATTCAGTTGCAAAACATTTTGGTGTTCTAAGAGTTAAGATTTTACTTATAGCGTCGATATATTTTGCCTTTGTAACCTAGAAAATTACAAAACACGAGCACACTGAGTTTGTCTATAGGGTTGCGTACATGACGGGAACGTGTACTGTATGCATAAAGTTAAAATACAGGTACAGTGAATAATTAGGAAGTTGGCCTTTATTGCAAGAGGATTGGAGTACAGAGTAAGGAAGCCTTCCCGCAGTTGTACAGGGCTTTGCTGAGATGACACCTCGAGTACTGTGTACAGTTTTAGTGGTCTTATCTAAGGAAGGATATACTTGCCTTAAGAGGAGGTGCAATGAAAGTACATTACAATGATTCCTGGGGTGAGAAGGGTGCCCTAGGAGGAAACATTGAGTGGAATGGGCCCATATCCTTTGGCGTTTAGAAGAATGAGAGGTAATCTCATTGAAACATGTACTTAGAGGCTTCACAGGTAAATGCTGAGAGGCTGTTTTCCCTGGCTGGAGAGTTTAGAACTGGGCTCATGGTCTCCGAACAAGGGATTGTTCATTTAGGGCTGAGATGAAGAGAAATTTCTTCACTTGGAGGGTTGTGAATCTTTGGAATGGTTTACCCCAGAGAGCTGTGGGTGTTCAGTGGAGTATATTCAAGACTGAGATCGATAGAGCTTTGGACACTTGGGGAATTAAAGAATATGGGGATAGGGTGGGAAAATGGGGTAGATCAGCCATGATCACATTGAGTCTCTAGAGGTTGTACAGCCAACCCCTGCTCCTAGTTTTTTTTCTTATTCTATTTTGGGGTTTAGGTAATTTGGTGGCGGTCCCTGGAAGAGTGGGAGATTAAGGAGCCATTGGTTCAGTCTGTTCTTGCCCCCATAACCGATTTTCTTCCTATCTCGACTCTTTTTATTCTCCCCACCTACATTTGCGATTCTTCCGATGCCCTCCGCCACTTTAGCAGTTCCCAGTTTCTTGGCCCTAATCTCTTCACCATGGACGTCCACCCTCACTACACCTCTCTCCCGTACTAGGACAGTCTCAGAGCTCTCCGCTTCTCCCTTGAAAGGACGATCAACCACCATGTCCTCCTTCGCCTGACTTAACTTGTTCTCACACTGAACAACTTCTCCTTCAACTCCACACACTTTCTGCAAATAAAATGTGTTGCTGTTGGTACCCATATGGATCCTAGCTCTGCCTGTCCTATGGTGGGATATGTGGAATATTCTTTGTCCAGTCCGACTTAGGGCTCCTCTCTCACCTCTTTTTCCAGTATATTGATGATTCTGTTAGTGCTGTTTCCTGCTGTCACCCTGAACTGAAAAAATTCACTGATTTTGTTTCCAATTTCCTTGCCTTCACACGGTCTACCTCCAACTCTTCCCTTCCTTGACTTCTCTGTCCCCATTCTAGGGATAGACTATCAACCATTATTCACTAAAAGCCCACTGACCCTCCCACAGCTACCTTGGTACGCTTTCTCACACCCCACTTCCTCTAAGCATTCTATTCCATTGTCCCAGCTTCTCCATCTCAGTCACATCTGTTCAGACAATGCAACCTTCCATACCAGTGCTTCTCATATGTCTTTCTCCTTCTTCAAGCTGAGGATCCCCACCACCACCACCAAGGCCCCCTATCCCCAACCATGTTTGACAAGAGCCTCAATCAAGCTTTCTCACATTTCTGCTCTCGCCCTATCCCCTCCCTTCCAGTGCTGCAATAGGGTTCCCTGTGTCCTCCCCTACTACCCCATCAGTCTCTGTGTTCAGCGGATCATCCTCTGTCATTTCTGCCACCACCAGCATGGTGCCACCACCAAACACGTCTTCCCCTCCCTTCCCCTTTCAGCATTCCGAAGGGACTATTTCTCTTCGACATGCTGGTCCACTCCTCAGTCACCCCGATACATCCTTCCATGCCCATGCACCTTCCCATGCAAGTGCAATTCATACAATGCCTGGCCCTATACCTCCTCCCTTCTTACTGTCCAAGGCTCCAAACACGCCTTCCAGGCAAAACTGCAATTTATTTGTACCTCTTTCACTTTAGTACACTGTACTTACTGCTCACCATGCTTTCTCCTCTAGACTGGGGAGATGAAACAACAGATTTGGTTATCCTTTTGTGGTGCAACCATTGTCAGACAAGACACATGATCCTGAGCTTCTGGTCATCTGTCATTTTAATTCTTTGCTTCAGTTTTGGACAGTAGCTGTTGGTGTGTATTTAGTAATTTTAGCGTTTGATCGTATTAGTCTAAGAATTGGAGAGCTTGGAGGTACAGGAGGACAAACATCAGCTGACAGCTAGAAGCCCCTCCAGTGATGTCAGCACAAGCAAAGAAGCTGGTTAGTGAGTAGATGTTAAGTTTTTTTTTGAGTCTTTAGTTTATTTCAGTTAAGTTACTTAGTAGCCGAGGCGTGGTAAGGCACATCAGTCCAGTGGGATGCTCATCCTGCTCTACGTGGGACGCTTCCCGTGTCCTGGATAAGAACACGTGCAGGAAGTGTCATCAACTGGAGGAGCTCGAACTTTGGGACTTAGAGCCCGAGTGGTAGCTGGAGTCACTGCTGTACATTCATGAGACAGAGTTTCACGGATAGCACGTTTCAGGAAGCGGTCACCCAGCAGCTTAACAAAGCGCAGGCAGAGAGGGAATGGGTGACCACCAGGCAGCCAATGAGGACCAGGCAGGTGTTGTAGGAGTCCCCTGGGGTGCATCTCGCTCCCCAACCTGTATTCCATCCTGTGAAATGCAATTTCTTTCTTTCCGTGGTTCACGGGGGACATGCAGCCAATCTCTGTAGAGCTGAATGGTTTGGACATTGCCTTGCAGCCCAAACATTAAAGGTGACTCTCTCCGCAGAAAGGTGGGAAAGCTGGCCCAGATTTAAAGGTCAACTAATTCAGTGCTTAAGAATTTTAGACTGCATTATTAGTGTTAAATGATCCAAGTCTAGTTTTACATATCTTTGCATCAAGCTTGACTAACTAGAAAAACGTGGTCTACACAATTGCAAAAGGAGATGACGAAAGCTGCCTTTATCTTACACATCATGCTATGCTGGTACCTCTGGTTACAGATATGCAGGTTTTGAACAGCTGACGCAATGCTGAGATAAACTTGCGGGTTTGCTCAGGCCACAGAAACCCAGCTTTTCGGGTCGGGGGGGGGATGCAAAAAAAAAAAACTGATCTTTCCCCAAGGCTGGCTTTAAATAAATTGGCACATTTACTCTGGTGGCATGAGACTGATGTGTGAGAAATTAGGGGCACCATGAACGTGAGATAAAAGCAGCTTTACGAGGTTGGGTGGGGGTGGGGGTCTTGTGAAAGGCACATGACAGTAAATAGGATGCATAAGATGAATCCAGAACATTAATTCAAGTTACGCAGTCACAGTAGGACCAAGAGCAGAAACTCAAACTAGCACCAGGCAAATATAGAACGGATATCAGAAGAAGTTCCTCACACACAATGATCAAGATGGGAAATGGACTTCTGGACTGGATAGCTGGGGGTGGGGCAAGGATGGTGACAACCCTGAAATCATTTCAGAAACCACAGAACCGAAGAAAAGCGACGGCACAGAAAGAGAGAAAAAAAATTTTAAAACTAGCCGCCCATTCTATTCCTACCTTCCGGCACCCAGTCCGTCAGTCCGCAGCCTTGCAGGTTACAGCACTTTAGGTGCAGGTCCAGGTGCCTTTTTAAATGAGCTGAGGGTTTCTGCCTCCGCCACCCAGCCAGGCTCTGGGTGACGAAGTTTTCTCCTCACGTCCCCTCTAATCCTTCTGCCGATCACCTTAAATCTATGGCCCCCCCCCTGGCAATCGACCTCTCCGCTGGCAGGGGAGGGGGCGGGGGGGGGGAAACAGGTTTTTCCCGTCTATTCTACCTAGGCCCCCCATAACCTCGTACGCCTCAATTAGGTCACCCTAGGCCTGCTCTGTCCTAAGGAGAACAACCCTAGCCCATCCAACCTTCCCTCAGCTGCAAATTTTCAAGCAGTTGGATAGCACGATGGGAAGTTAAGAAAAGAGGTGCCGGAGTGATTCTTCCCGAACTGCACGGCTTTAAGTGCCTCACCAGTATTTACCTAGAGATAGCTGTACTTTCAGAAATCTGGCAACACAACGGTTAATATAAAAATTCTAAATGATAATTGCAGAAACTGGCGAAATACTGCTAGGAAACTTCAGCAGGGAGGGGGTTTCCTTGGCTGTCAAGGGTGTGGAATCCTGGGAATCACAAAGCCCTTTTTGGAAAACTGAGCAACAGTCAGTTGATTGAAAGCCAGGACTAATCAACTGCGGATCGATCTATTTTTCTTGGTTCCTACTTTCAGATCCTAACTGCAGTGACCGATGGGTTTCTACCTGCAGGGATTTTCGTTCAAGCTCTTGGTTTTAAAAATAAAAAAGAAAAGCGTTTCAAACTGTGTTGTCGTTCCTCATTTTTTTTGTTGCATTGAGAGCCCTTCTCCCCTTGAAAATAGATTGAATGAATACTGCTCACAGCCTTACCCTGGAAGTCGTGTGATTTACTATTCTTAAACTATGAGCATTTGTTTAACAAAGAAAACTAAAATTCATCTATGAAATAAAATAAAAAAGTTGTGGAGGATGGACAAATGCTGGAAATTCAGACCCTGTGAACATCCCCAAACTCGCACCCCCCCCCCCCCTTTACCACACACCCCACCCACCCACCAATTTGTCGTCTTTGGAGACTGGAAGGGGCCTTAGATTGGTCAGCTCCTTCAATGTTGAAAAAAAATCATACAAAAAACTCTTGCGCTTTCCAACATGGCCCTGAGCAGTGTGGCACCTCAATCATTTGCCAGAATTATTTTTTTCTGCTGAAGTCAGGGCCCACATTGTAACAAAAGGAGCAAAAAGAAAACAAAGGTTTCCGTTTCAAATGAGTCATTCACAAAGATCATTTAAAATACCTGGTGCTCGTCTGCCGCTTTCGGTCACCCCCGCGGAGGTCTCCTCAGCCGTGACAGGCCGGCAAAGTAACGCCATTTGAACCATAACCTGAGAAAAAACAGGTGAGCCTCGCCGAACCGAAGGTTCACTTTCTAAGCTACGTCAATGCTCAATCTAAACCGAGTCAACATGTTCACCCGACAAAGCACCGAGAGATCAGACTGAGTGGATGGAAGGGGCAAAGTGGTGAGGCAGACTGCCAAAGACAGGTGAGGAGGATGCAGAAACTGAGCAATGAACAGACAGGAAAAAAAGAGAAAATGAGGAAGGGGCAGGGATAGAGAGATAGAAAGAGAGGGAAGGCCAAGATCATTATGTGGAAGGTGCATTAAAGGCAGTTGCACAGTCTTTTATAAATCTGAAAGGCTGATAAATAACATTGGAGGCATGATCCAAATACTGAGTGATAATAGACATTGTTGTCTACATACCCGTCTCCTGCACGACCTGGGTCCCTGCTGCCTGGGCGCAGCGTTCCCTCTACTTTTCATATGAAATGCACATTCATAACCTACTGATGATCTTGCCCAATGAGGATTCATCTGTGCTGCTGCATATTAATGACTCACACCCACTTAAATAGCCTGTGGCTGCTTTCATTTTCCAATCCTAATATAACCAGACCCTACATGCTTCCGAGTGAGATATGCTTTTGGTGGGTTGTTTGATAATTGATAGCTGGGCGGGTTAACCCTGTCACCCGCGGATAATGACTTTTGTGCTGAGCACAGTCTTTGGGCAGAATTTCACGCCCGGCGCGCCTGACCCGATCGGGGAAAGACAGCGTCTCGACGTCACCGCGCACCCGCGCGGTATTCCGGTCGGCGGGCGGGTGCGCCGACGATTAAGAGGCCTATTAAGGCCGGTAATGAATTCATTAAGAGCGATTTTTTTTTTTTTACTGCCTGTCCAAACCTTACAGTCAGCGGGTGGGCAAATCGGCCAGGCGGCCTTTGGACTTTCGAGGAGGCCTCATCCACGGGCAGGATGAGGTTTCCGAGATTCATTTTTAAAAAAATCGTTTCGACAGGATTTTTTATGATCTATATGTTCAGGCGAGTAAGCCCTATGTGTGGAAATTTTTTTTCCCCCGCCCACCCCCACCCCCTCGAGATTTTAAAATCTTTACTTTTTGTTTTTAAAATGTTTCAGCTCCCTGAGGGAAGCCCGTTGGCTTCAGTGCTCGCTCTCCTCCCTCCTCCACGCCAGCAGCGCTGAGCCTGTCAGCGCGCGTTTCACGCCGACTGGCCGTTAAGAGTCGGAGGTGGTGGCCTGGTGGAATTGTCACTGGACTAGTATCCCCAGGGATCCAGGGTAATGATCGGGGGGACCTGGGTTCGAATCCCAACCTGGCCAATGGTGAAATTTGAATTCAATAAAAAAAAATCTGGAATTAAAAAGTCTGATAACCATGAAACCATCGCCAATTGTCTTCAAAAAACCCATCCGGTTCACTAATGCCCCTTTTTAGGGAAGGAAAATCTGCCATCCTTACTCTGCATGTGACTCCAGACCCGCGGTTGACTCTTCAATGCCCCTCTGAACAAGGGCAGTTTGGGAATGGATAATAAATGCTGGCCTAGCCAAGCGACGCCCACATCCCATGAATGAATAATAAAAAGAGAATTGCAGTCGGGGGCCGATTGCAGGCAATGGGCCGTTTCCCGGCTGCTCCCAGACCCGCCCGTCTGGCGACCTGAAAATCCCGCCCTTTTTATCATATTTACAGCAAGGATTTTATAAGTGATTGGAATTGAAAGAATCTAACTTCTGACCAGACAAATCACTGCACTCCTTCACCTCCTGTGGATACCAAGCGCTGCCCCAAGCCCAGTGACCAATGAGATTCTTCACTCTTACCCCTCACCTGATCTGGTCCTCTCGAGAACAGGCTGGGCCAGGCCCTCTTGCAATCCCCATCTCATTGTGGAAAACTCATGCAGGTACTGCGTAACCTTCATTGAGGTACCCCGTTATTCTACCATGACCCAAAAAGACTGTAAATTATAACAAAACTCATTTTTTAATTCGTTGCTGGGATTTGAGTGGCACTGGCTAGGTTAGTATTTACTGCCCTTGAGAAGGTGGTGGGTGAGCCGCCTTCTTGAACCGCTGCTGTCCATGTGGTGTAGGTACACCCACAGTGCTGTCAGGGAGGGAGTTCCAGGAATTTTGACCCAGTGACAGTGAAGGAACGGCCGATATATTTCCAAGTCAGGATGGTGTGTGATGTGGAGGGGAATTTGCAGGTGGTGGTGTTCCCATGTGTCTGCTGCCCTTGTCCTTCTAGATTGTAGAGGTTGAGGGTTTGGAAGGTGCTGAAGATGGAGCCTTGTTGAATTGCTGCAGTGCATCTTGTAGATGATGCACACTGCTGCCACTGTGTGTCAGTGGTGGAGGGACTGAATGTTTAGGTAAGAATTTCTATAGATATTTAAAAAAGTAAAGAATAAAAATGAGTGTTGGTCCTATGGAGAGAGAGTCTGGAAATTTAATAATGGAGAATAAGGAGATGGCAGATGGATTCAACGGGTATTTTGCATTGGTCTTCACTATAGAGGATACAATTAACATTTCAGAAATAGCTGTAAATCAGGAAATGAAAGGGAGGGAGGAACTCAAGAAAACTACAATCACCAGGGAAGTGGTACTAAGCAAATTTTTGGGGCTGTGGGCTGACAAATCCCTGGGTCCTGGTCTGGCCTACACGCAACTCCAGACCCACAGCAATGAGGTTGACTCTTAAATGCCCTCTGAAATGGTCTCACAAGTCACTCAGTTTCAAACTGATGTTATCAGAGCATTAGGCTGGGCCTCCGGATAGCTAGACCAGTAACATTACCGCTATGATACTATCCCCCCTTGGTGCAGTGCTCTCAGACTATAAGAGAACAGAACTAATCAGTCAATAAAGATATATTTGCAAGGAGGCTACCCTACATGTCAGGATGTTAAACACTTGCCTTTCTGATTTTGTCCTGTGGAGTTACACATTGCAGATAAGGCTGCCACAAATGTCTTGTTTTTGAATGAGTTTCTGGAAGTTTCTACAACATAAAACAGATGTCTCCTTATGACCTGTTTCCAGTCTCCCCTGTTACAGCAGGGCCACACAACTCCTGACCTCATTTACAGCCTTGGTCCAAACATGGACAAAAGAGCTAGCTGAGCTCCGGACATGAGGGGAGTGTGACTGCTCTTGACATCAAAGCGGCATTTGACCAACTGTGGCATCTAGGAGTCCTGGAAAAACTGGAATCAATAGGAATTAGGGGGGGGAATTCTCCACTGGTTGGAGTTGTACCTAGCACAAAGGAAGATGGTTGTGTTTGTTGGAAGTCAATCATCTCCAGTCACAGGACATCACTGCAGGAGTTTCTCTGGGTAGTGTCCTAGGCCCAACCATCTTTCACCAATGACTTTGCCTCCATTATAAGGTCGGAAATGGGGATATTCACTGATGATTGCACAATGTTCAACGCCGTTCGCAACTCCTCAGATACTGAAGCAGTCTGTGTCCATATGCGACAAGACCTGGACAACATTCAGGCTTGGGCTGACAAGTGGCAAGTAACATCCGTGCCACACAAGTGCCAGGCAATGACCATCTCCAACAAGAGAGAATCTAACCATGTCCCTTTGACTTTCAATGGCATTACCATCACTGAAGCCCCCGCTACTGTTAAAAGAATAAAAATAACCTATTTACTGCTCTATCTCTGAAGAAGAGTCATAAGGACTTGAAATGTTAACTCTGTTTCTCTCTCTCCACGGATGCTGCCAGGGCTGCTGAGTTTATCCAGCATTTTCTGTTTTTATTTCAGATTTCCTGCATTCGCAGCATTTCGCTTTTAACCTTTTTACTTGCAGGTCTCATATAGTGTCATTGGTTACTAAGGTCATTGAGATATTCATTGAATTATCGACAGTTAATCATGCACTAACTGCTGCCCACCTTACCCAAGGTTGGCACCGACTTGGGAAAACAAGTGCAGCAGGTTGAGCCAATAAAATTCAGGGGAGTTGGAGTTTGAAGGTGTTTTTTTCTCTCTGAAGTGTCGAATTGTCTCAGTGAAGTCTTGTTGGAAAGCCCCCTTCATCTGGTAGACACACACTTCCTCTTCACACTCTGTGGGCGTACACTGTGTGGCCTGACAAGCGTTGGGTTACGATGGTGACTACCTCTTACGTCTGGGATTTAGCACTTGGGAGGAGAGAATATTCAAAGCATGTGCAGTGTTAAACTGAGCGATCCTTGATAGACTCTCTGCCAATCACCCAAAGGCAGAAACAAAGATAGAATGTGAGAAATGAAACTCTCGTCTAACTGATCCTGAACCTATCGATAGGGTATAAAAGGGCAAGGAAAGGACATTTCAAGGTTTTAATGTTATCTCTGAAATTGAGCAGAACCTTTACTGGCAAGTGCAAATGATAAAACAATGACCCTGTTTTAAACAACAATTCACAACCCTCAACATCGTGCCAGTGATGAAATCCAGGCTATTCTGCGAATGCAGATACTGGGGAGCTCACGGAAGAGTTAGCGTTGTCAACAAAAAATGTATCTTTACTAAGATGGAGGTTTAAATGTCCGTTTTGGGGCTCAGGAACACAAGAGCGTGGGATGAGAGAAGGCAAATCAGCCAATTTATTCCAAGGATAATCTACTGCATCATGGACTTTATCCCCCTCTGTTTAATCAGAGGGAACATTCTGTGTAATCAGTCCCAGATTCCCGTATGTAATCAGGCAACAATCCAAAGTATTCACACTTATTCACAGCTCTGGTACGTGAAACTGGTTTGTTGCCACCCCAGGCCAATATTTACCTCTCCCATAAAGCCTAGCAGCATGGGGATTCGACATACAAACGTACCAATTAGGAGCAGAGTAGGCCACTTGGCCCTTTCGAGCCTGCTCCACCATTCGATAAAATCATGGCTGACCTGACTGTAACCTCAATTCCACATCCTCACCTAACCCCCATAACCTTTCACCCTCCTTGCTAAACTAAGGATCTATCTACCCTCTGCCTTTTGAGGAAGTGAGTTCCAAAGACTCTCAATCCTCGGAGAGAAAAAAAAATTTCTCCTCATCCCTGTCAGGTGCCTCTTGGAACATTGAAACTCTTCGGTCCACTCCAATCTCATTCACAACCAGATCTTTATCTAGTCTCGTCTCTCATTCACAACCAGATCTTTATCTAGTCTCATCATTAATTCTGAAGAAAAGGAAAGTCTTCTTTTTCACTTCAAGGCAAATCCATGCATTTTTCTCCACCTTACCACCACCTCTGTCGATTCCCTCCTGCTACTGCCCACCACCCCCTCCCCCAAACAACCACCGACCCCCCAATGGTCTCTAAATGATCAGACTGCTTCTTGACATTCAGTACTGGATGAGAAGAAATTCCCTCCAAGTAAATATTGGTAACACCAAAGCAACTGTCTTCTGTCCCCACTAGAAAATCTGCTCCCTGGCCATCAACTCCATCCCTCTCCTTGACAACCGTCTGAGGCTGAACCAGGCTGGCTCGCAACCTCAGGGCCATATCTGACCTGGAGATAAACTTCCAACCACATATCTGTACCAGCACTAAAATCGCTTATTTCTACCCACATTATAATCGCCTGACTCGAGGCCTGTCTCTGCTCATCTGCTGCTGACACCCTCGTTCATGCCTTCATTACCTCTAGACTTGACAATTCCAACGCACTCCTGGCCGGCCTTCCGCATTCTACCCCCCGCAAACTTGAGATCATCCAAAAGTCTGCTGTCCGTGTCCTAACTCACGCAAAGTCCCATTCACCCTTCACCCCCGTGCTCGCTGAATGGTTCCCAATTGAGCAACACCTCCATTTTAGGGGAGGCAGTGTTATTGTCATTGGACTGGTAACCCAGAGAGCCAGGGTAATGCTCTGGGGACCCGGGTTCAAATCCCACCATGACAGATGGTGGAATTTGAATTCAATAGAAACCTAGAATTAAAAGTCTAATAATGACCATGAAACCATTGTTGATTGTCATAAAAACCCATCTGGTTCACTAATGTCCTTTAGGGAAGGAAATCTGCCGTCCTCACCTGGTCTGGCCTACATGTGACTCCAGACCAACAGCAATGAGGTTGACTCTTAAGTGCCCTCAGAACAAGGGCAATTGGGGATGGGCAATAAATGCTGGCCTAGCAAGTGACGCCCACATCCCATGAACAAATATAAAAAAAAATTTACAACGCACAGCCTTGTTTTCAAATTCCTCCCATATCTTCTCCAGCTACTTCAAGGTATATTACACTCTTCTAATTCCGGCCTCTTGAGCATCCCCGATTTTAAATCGCTCCACATTGGTGGCCATGCCTTCAGTTGCCTGGGCCCTGAGCTCTGGAATTCCCTTCCTAAACTTCTCCGCCTCTCTACCTCGTTTAAGACGTTCCTCAAAACCAACCTCTTTGACCAAGTTTTTGGTCATCTGACCTGATATCTCCTCATGTGGCTCAATGTCATATTTTGCTTTATTTTTGTGAAGCACCTTGGGATTTTTAAAATGACGATAAAAGATGCTATAGAAATACAAGTTGTTGTTGTTCCGAGTACGAGTCAATTGTTTCAAGTTGCAGTCGACATTCCAATCAAACCCCTGGCACCGGAGATCACTAAACAGGTGTGGCCTTTGCTTGTGCCATTATCTGATGGAACTTTGCTACCTTCATAAGGGCAAGTTCACACAGCTGGCACTGGGTCCAGGTTTCCACCTTTGTATGCAAAATTGTGTTCGACACCTGTGCAGGTACCAGTACGTTCATGACGACCTAGTATTCGAGCCATCTTCCACCAAACACACGGCACTCACATCCAACCACAAGCTCCCATAGCAGCAGCGTGACAAAGACAGATAATCTGTTTCAGTTATGTTGGTTGGGTGAACAGTATTGGCCAAAGCACCAGCGAGAACGCCCCTGTTCCTTTTGAGTAGGGGCCCTCGGGATCTTTTCTGCCCACCTGAGTAGACAGGCGAGAGCCTCAATTTAATGGTGCATCCGGAAGACTGTACGAACACACGAACTAGGAGCAGGAGTAGGCCATTCGGCCCCTTGAGCCTGCTCCACCATTCAATAAGATCATGGCTGATCTGTTTGTGTTTCGATTCCTACATTCCCATCTACCCCCGATAACCTTTGATCCCCTTGCCTAACAAGAATCTATCTACCTCCACCTTAAAAATATTTAATGACCCCCCCCTCCACCGCCTTCTGAGGCAGAGAATTCCAAAGTCACGCAACCCTCTGAGAGAAAAAAATTGTCCTAGTCTCTGTCCTAAAAGGGTGACCCCTAATTCAAAAACAGTTCTGGACTCACCCACAAGAGGAAACATCCTTTCCACGTCCACCTTGTCAATACCATTCAGGATCTTGTATAACTTCAATCAAGTTCACTCCTCACTCTTCCAAACTCCAGTGGAAACGAGCCCAGTCTGTCCAACCTTTCCTCATATGACAACCTGCTCATCCCAGGTATCAATCTAGTAAACCTCCTCTGAGCCGCCTCCAACGCATTTACATCCTTCCTTAAATAAGGAGACCAAAACTGCACAACAATATTCAAGACGTGGTCTCACCAATGCCCTGTATAAGCAAGGCAAAGTATCCTTACAGTAGCCCCATCAGCACTGCATTGGAGAGTCAGTCTGGATTTTGTGCTCAAGTCTCCAGTGTGAGACGTGAATTCAGAGCCTGCTGAGTCAGAAGCAAGATTGCTATCCACTGAGTCACAGCTGACACATGTTCTACAAGGTGACGCAGAATGGATCCCAATTTTAGTGTCAAATGAAAGCTAGAATTTGCCAGTCAGCCTGCCGTCAGCTGCTATGAACAACCTAAATTGGAAATCGGTTCTAGGTCAATGAAACCATTAGACTAGGTCTCCGTCTTCATGCCAAGCAATGTGGACCCTTGCCAGTTATTAGACCAACAGGCAATTGGTATCATTGAGCAAGTGGCATGGGGGCAAGAACAGGAAACGGGAACATGGGGATTTGATGTCAAGGGCCTCGCTTTTGTGGTGCTCCCCACCCCCAACATCCCAAGGAGTAGTTTGTATCGGGGCGGGGGGGAGTGGTAATGGTGCAGTGCTGGACTAGTAATCCAGAGGCCCAGGCTAAAGGTCTGGGGACATGGGTTCAAATCCCACCAAGGCAGCTGGCGGAATTTGAATTCAATTAATAAATCTGGGAATTAAAAGCCAGTCTCGGTCATGGTGATCATGAAACGATCATCGGTTGTCGTAAAAACCCATCTGGTTCACTAATGCCCTTTAAGGAGGGAAATCTGCCGTCCTTACCTGGTCCGACCTACACGTGACTCCAGACCCACAGCGATGAGGTTGACTCTTAACTGCCCCTCTGAACCGGCCTAGCAAACCACTCAGTTCAAGGGGCAATTAGGGACGGGCAGGAGAGGCCAGTGATGCCAAATCCCAGGAAAGAGTAAAGAAAAAAAAGTCTCTAAGAAAAATATTTATCATCATCATCATCATCATCATCTGAGCCTCATTTTCTTTGTCTTCCATGAAGGGGGTTATAAAATAGCAAAACAAAAGAATTTTGTGAGCAGTTATACCTCAGAATTGTGTTTCCTTCCATAAGTTGCAGAGCACCAGGAGGGTGTGGTGCAAACATTTTGCCTTTGTCTATTTTTTTTAAAAAAAATCTCCTTATCTTTTTAAAAAAAAAATAAAACCTAACCGCCTGACTGGGCAGAGTCAACATCGAAGGTTTAAGGTTTGCCCCTGGTCAGGGCAACTGGGCAAGTGGAAGGCAGCCTGGTGATAAGTCATTGGAGGCGTCCTTATTCTTGAAGGGCAAAGAAACTGAGGCAGAGTTTCCGTTGGGAGATTTCGAGGGGAGGGTGCCTGCCTTGGACTGCCCTGAGACGTTGGCAGCCTTTCATTTATTCACTGATCCAAAAAAAGCACAGCGGGCATGAAAGACGCTTGCTAAAGACATCCAGGGAGTTGTAGGGTCTGTGTGGGTAGAGGATAAGGTAGCAGAAAGTTTTGTTCTAAGGGAAGACAGAAAACAGCAAATAACATAATCCCCTACCCAACCCTACTCTACCCACCCCCCACCCCATAAGGAAGCTGTTCAGCTGGAGACATTATCTTTAAACATCAGCACTCACTAGAGCTGCCACAGTCAATGTAACCTAGATTCTTTAAGCCATTTTAAGTGGAGCTTTTGTAGAGCTGCATTGTTTTAACATCTCTGTGTGGTATCAAAACACGTACACATACAGGCATCCGCGTCCTTCCCCTTCCTGCAGCCCTGTGGATTTGCCCCCAGAAACTTTTAAACCAGGCTTGAAACTTTTCACTGCAGCTGTACAAATGTCAGTCTTTTACCTGCAAATCCTGGAGAGCGCTTGCTCCTGCAATGGCATCTGCCTCCAGTTGCAAATCTGCTGAACAGCCCAGGTTAGCTCAAACTTTGCCTGTGGAGGGATCATGTTTTCCTCTGGATCCTATTTTCAGTAGCACTTGTAGTCCATTAAGTGCTACCAAGAATAGGCTCTGGACGGAAACACTTTCCATTCCTGGCGAGCCCTATTTGTGTTGAT
Source organism: Cetorhinus maximus (assembly GCF_964194155.1). NCBI lineage: Eukaryota > Metazoa > Chordata > Chondrichthyes > Lamniformes > Cetorhinidae > Cetorhinus > Cetorhinus maximus. Next base: position 8,308,772 of record NC_135884.1, on the reverse strand, counting down.
CTGCTGTTTGAGTCCTACTAGCCTATCGTGAAGCAATGTACCAACAACCCCTAGCTGCCCAGCCATGCAAGTGCAAAGCATTAATAAATCCCGGCACTGGAACTCCCTGCAGGGGAATGTGAGCCTTTCTCAACATTTATCACCTTCCTGCTTATGAATTCCCCTTGACCATCTCCCCCCACCGCCCTCCGCCGAAGGCACAAACTCATTCGACTTGCCTACCACTCCAGGACTTGAACACAAAAATTAAGGCTGACACTCCCAGTGCAGTGCTGAGGGAAGTGTTGCACTATTGGAGCTGTTGTCTTTCAGATGAGGCGTTAAATTGAGGCCTTGCCTGCCCTCTCAGAAGGGGGTAAAAGATCCCGTGTCACTTGTTTGAAGAAGACTACATACATACAAATTAGGAACGGGATTAGGCCACTAAATCAGGTGTGCCATCCCTTTAGTTGCTTTTAATTTACAGCAAAAGCTGATTCAAATTCAACAGCATTTCAGCAGGATTCTAATTTAGGCGTCTCCATTTTCCCCAGGACAGTCGGTCGACGAGGTATCGTGTCCCCCAGGCAGGAGGCCCCAGCTGGAAGTGGGTTGTGTGGACGTTCCAGGAGCTGGATGAGAATACCATCCACAGCCCCGGATGGTGTGTCCCCAGTTTAGGAATGAAAAATCAGATTACCCCAATGTGAAATGGGAGTTTTGCTCAGGGGCACCTTTGTAGGGAATGCCACTGTAGTAAAGGCTGGGATTGAGGCATTTTATGGGCCAAGGGTAATGGGAATATTGCACTCAACAATGGGGAGAATCTTCAGCTCGGCGGGGCCCACTCGCTGAGGTGTAAGATCATGCGGGGTGACGTTGGGCGTGCGTCCTGACGTCACCGCGCATCATTTAGATTTTCAGTTCGGTGGGCGTGCACCAGAGTCAACTGCGCACCCGCCGAACTGTCAAAGGCCTATTAAGGCCATTTAACTAAAATTTAAAATAATTAATGAAGCTGCCCGTCCAACCTTAAGGTTGTCGGGCAGGCGAAGAGCCCAGGCGACCTTCGCATTTATCATAGAACCATAGAACACTACAGCACAGAAAACAGGCCATTTGGCCCTTCTAGTCTGTGCCGAAATATTATTCCGCTAATCCCTTTGACCTGCACCCAGTCCATAACCCTCCAGACCTCTCCCATCCATGTATCTATCCAATTTATTCTTAAAACTTAAGAGTGAGCCCGCATTTACCACGTCAGATGGCAGCTTGTTCCACACTCTCACCACTCTCTGAGTGAAGAAGTTCCCCCTAATGTTCCCCCTAAACCTTTCCCCTTTCACCCTAAAACCATGTCCTCTCGTGTTTATCTCTCCTAATCTAAGTGGAAAGAGCCTACTCGCATTTACTCTGTCTATACCCCTCATAATTTTGTAAACTTCTATCAAATCTCCCCTCATTCTTCTACGCTCCAAGGAATAAAGTCCTAACCTGTTTAATTTTTCCCTGTAACTCAACTCCTTAAGACCTGGCAACATCCTAGTAAATCTTCTCTGCACTCTCTCAATCTTACTGATATCCTTCCTGTAGTCCGGCGACCAGAACTGCACACAATACTCCAAAGTTGGCCTCACCAATGTCTTATACAACCTCACCATAACATCCCAACTCCTATACTCAATACTTTGATTTATGAAGGCCAGTATGCCAAAAGCTTTCTTTACAACCTGTCTACCTGTGACGCCACTTTCAGGGAATTATGTATCTGAACTCCCAGATCCCTTTGTTCCTCCTCACTCCTCAGTGCCCTACCATTTACTGTGTATGTCCTACCTTGGTTTGACCTTCCAAAAGGCAACACCTCACACTCATGGAACCTCATCCACAGGTGGGGTGAGGTTTCATCAATGATTTTAAATTTTCTCAAAATTTTGTACTGAAATTAATGCACATGTCCCAGCTCATGTGACAGTTTCACATGAGGGGACAATGTCATGAAGAATTTTTCAACACTTTATTGAACTGTTAAAACTTAAAACTAATCTCCCTGAGGCACCTCTGTGTCTCAGGGAGATTTCTGCGCTCTTCCGTGTGCATGTGCGAAAGAGCGCACTCCTGACTCAGGGAACCCCACCCCGCGCCCGCACAGGGAGCACTCAGCGCGTCACGCTGGGCGGGCCTTAATCGGCTCGCCCACATAAAACGGCGGCACGGAGCCAATCAGGGGTGCTGATCGGGTCCGCACCCGCCCCCACACAATCCCCCCCAACAAGGGGAAAATTCTACCCAACGTGCTCTTTTATGCCCTGGGGACTACCTGTGGTCCATATTGTCCTCACACATGGCATCCACACATCCATTATACAGGGGACAGTAACACAGTGGTTATGTTACAGGGCTGACAATCCAGGAACCTGGACTAATGAGCCTGAGATCTAGGTTCAAATCCCACCACAGAATCCAGCGAATTTAAAATTCAGTTAATTTAATACAATCTGGAATATGAAGCCAGTATCAGTAATGGTAATCATGGAGCAATTGGATTGTTGTGAAAACCCATCTAATGTCCTTCAGGGAAGGGAATCTGCCAGCCTTACCTGGTCCGGCCTACACGGGATTCCAGGCCCACAGCGATGTGGTTGACTCTTAACTGCTGTCTGAAAAGGCCCAGCAAACCACCCCGTTAGGGCAATTAGGGATGGTCAATAAATGCTGGCCTTGCAGGTCATGTCCAATGAATAAAGAAAAAGAAATTGCAGCTCAGCAGGGTGTTGCTGGATTTGAGTTTGGAGAGTGAAAGAGAAAGAGCTCACAGAGAGAAACGGAGGCTGGAATGTTATGGGCCTTATTTTATTTTGAAATGCATAAATTATTTTCGATAGAAATTGTGAGAAATTCATCCCACAATTTTCCAAAAGCTGCTCCTGATGAAGCTCGTCACTGGAAACACAAAGTCAGGCATGTGTACCCGGCTAGTGCACAGCAAGCTAACAACTCCAAAACCATGACCCCGCCATTGAACATCAGGCCATTGCTTCCAGGACTGTCACTGACCTCATCTCCTCTGGAGATCTTCCCTCCACAGCTTCCAACCTCAGTCTCCCAACATCGGACAGCCCGCTTCTACCTCCTTCCCAAAACCCACAAACAGGACTGACCCGGCAGACCGATCATGTCAGTCTGTTCCTGCCCCACGGAACCCATTTCTTCCTGTCTTGACTCCCTTCTCTCTTCCCTTGTCCAGTCTCTTCCCACCTACACCTGCGATCCCTCTGATGCCCTACATCATATCAACAATTTCCAGCTCCCCGGCTCTAACCGCCTCCTCTTCACCATGGCGTCCAATCCCTCTACACCTCCATCCCTCACCAGGATGGTCTGGTATCTCTCTGCTTCTTCCTCGAACAGAGGCCCGAACAATCCCCATCCACCACTAGTCTCCTCCGTCTGGCTGAACTTGTTCTCTCACTGAACAATTTCTCCTTTAACTCCTCTCACTTCCTCTGAATAAAAGGTGTGGCTATGGGTACCCGCATGGGCCTCAGTTACGCCTGTCTCTTTTTGGTGTATGTGGAACGTTCCTTGTTCCAATCCTACTCAGGCCCCTCCCACAACTCTTTCTCTTTCTCTGGTACATTGATGACTGTTTCGGTGCTGCTTCATGCTCTCGTCTGGACCTGGAAAAATTTAGCAATTTTGCTTCCAATTTCCACCCCTCCGTCACCTTCACATGGTCCATCTCTGACACTTCCCTTCACTTCCTTCACCTCTCTGTCTCAATTTCTGGTGATAGACTATCCACCAATATTCATCACAAGTCCACCGACTCTCACAGCTACCTTGACTACAGCTCCTCACACCCCGCTTCCTGTAAGGACTCCATCCCATTCTCTCAGTTGCTTCACCACCGTCGCATCTGTTCCGATGATGCCACTTCCCAAAATGACGCTTCTGAAATATCTTCCTCCTTCCTTAACCAAGGTTTCCCACCCACGGTGGTTGACAGGGCCCTCAACCGTGTCCGGCCCATCTCCCGCGCCTCTGCCCTCACACCTTCCTCTCCCTCCCAGAACCATGATAGGGTCCTCCTTGTCCTCACTTATCACCCCACCAGCCTCCGCATTCAAAGGATCATCCTCCGCCATTTCCGCCAACTCCAGCACGTTGCCACCACCAAACACATCTTCACCTCACCGCCCCCGGCAGCATTCCGCAGGGATTGTTCCCTCCGGGACACCCTGGTCCACTCCTCCATCACCCCCTACACCTCAAAACCTTCCCACGGCACCTTCGCATGCAGTTGCAGAAGGTGCAACACCTGCCACTTTACCTCCTCTCTCCTCACCATCCAAGGGCCCAAACACTCCTTTCAGGTGAAGCAGCATTTCACTTGCACTTCCCTCAATTTAGTCTACTGCATTCGCTGCTCCCAATGCGGTCTCCTCTACATTGGAGAGACCAAATGCAGACTGGGTGACCGCTTTGTGGAACACCTTCGGTCTGTCCGCAAGCATGACCCAGAACTCCCTGTCGCTTGCTATTGCAACACACCACCCTGCTCTCATCCCCACATGTCCGTCCTTGGCCTGCTGCAATGTTCCAGTGAAGCTCAACGCAAACTGGAGGAACAGCACCTCATCTTCCGACTAGGCACTTTACAGCCTTCCGGACTTAACATTGAGTTCAACAACTTCAGATCATGAACTCTCTCCTCTATCTTCACCCCTTTTTTAATCCCCTTTTTGAAAATTTATTTTCATCTTTTAATCCACATTTTCATTCTTATTTTTAATTTATTCATTATCCCCTTTTTCTATCCATTTCCCCCAACCACCGCCCCCTCCCCTATCCCAGCCACAAAAGGGCCGTCTATAACTTGTTCCATGTTGTTCTTTCACAGTGTTTACCCTTGTTCTGCTATTATCACTTTCTGCTTTCTTACCTTTACACCACTATCAGCACCTGTTTTAGCCCTTACCACTATCATTAACACTCCCTTTGTCTTATTGTTCGTGACACATTTGTCGATCTCTCCTTAGCCTCCGCCTATCGCTGGCCTTCTATCCAGCTTCATCTGCCCCACTGCCCCTTAAACTGTATAAATTTCATCACATTTATACTTCTCTTTAGCTCTGAAGAAGGGTGATGCAGGCTTGAAATGTTAACTCTGTTTCTCTCTCCACAGATGCTGTCAGACCTGCTGAGTTTTTCCAGCATTTTCTGTTTTTAACTCCACAACCAGCCCTGGTTCTTAGCCTATGACTAAGTAATGACACTGAGAGTGCAGTGGGACAAGGTCTTGTCGTAACTTAACTTGCAAATATACCCAGCATTCTATCCCTTTCTGAAAAAGCTGGATTACAAATACCTGAAGGGCAACATGTACAGAAGTTACAACACAGAAACTGGATATCCATGTGCTCTGGTGAAGAGTCATATGGACTCGAAACGTTAACTCTGTCTCTCTCTCCATGATGCTCCCAGACCTGCTGAGTTTTTCCAGAATTTTTTGTTTTTATTTCAGATCTCCCACATCTGCAGTATTTTGCTTTCATCGTGGATATCCACGTTGGCCTTTACTCCCAAGCAAATAGTCCTAATCACAGTGACACGCGCTGTTCTCATCCCTTCATCCTCTTATAGTTTATCCATCCATCTATGCAATATCGTGAATATTGACAGTCACAGAACTTGTTTGCCCACCAATGGGAGCAGCTGGTGTGTAATGAGTGAATTCCACAGCCTCACAGACCTCCTGTGTGAAGCAGTTACAGGTGCCCCCTGTTCCAAATCTCTCTGTATCATCTCGTATCAATGGCTCCTTGACTTACACCCCATGGGAACCGTCTGCTTTGTTCAATCTTCCAGTGCATTTAGTTTATTTCATTGGGGATTGATGTATTTTGCTAGTTTTGCAGCATGGAAGAAGGCCGTTTGGCCCATCAATTCCATGCTGTGTTTCTGTAGAGCAATCCAGTGTTGTAATGTTTACCTACTGTTGTGTTCAATGGTTTAATTGTTCTGTGTTCGATTATGTGAGTCTGGTAACTGTCTATGCTCACTGTGCTTGATTGGTTAAGCCTGGATGTGGACTCAGAGCTAAGGTAGCTGTAAGCGTGAGTGCAAATATTTTGTGATTGCAGAGATGTTTTAATGCACAATAAATAAACCTATTGCACACTTAGAAACTAGTGTCATCTCTGCATTGCTCTGAGACACATACAACATACAACGAACCAGCAAAACACAACACCTACCATAAACTGTCTGATCTATCCCAATCCTGAGACCCATGCCAACAGAGTGACAACCGATTTAATGATTTTAAGTTGAATCATCCAGTATTTTTAAATGTCACTATTACATTAACTTGTGAAACTTGAACACCTCGATGGAATATAAAATCAGGGAGGATGTAAACCTGGCAGTGGATCTGATGATGTCATTTCCCACTGAGCAGCAAAGGATGGCAGGTTTCCTTCTCTAAAGGGACATTTGTGAACCAGTTGGGTTTTTACGACAATCACGCCGCTCCAAGGTCATTACAAACTAATTTCATGTGATCAAAGTGCCTAGGTGGGATTTGAACTCATGTTGCCTAGGTTATCAGCACTGTAATGTGACCCACTATCCACCCATATGCCCATCTCTGCATGCAGACTGCATCTATAATGAGGAGTTAAATGACCACAAGATGGCGACAGACGACCAACAATAAAAAAACACTTGAGCTCATCCCAAATCAGGAAGGAGGACATCTTAAGTCAATTTAACACGGGAGAAGAGATGGGGATGGAAAATGGGACAAAGCTACAATAAACACAGGGTCGAAAAGCAGATTTGAAGATCCTGAAGGACAGGAGTGAGGCAGCAGGCGGTCGACAGAGCAGGGAAGCTAATGGCCTTCAGTGAGGAGCGTTAGCGCACAGGCCTGAAGAGACTGGGCTGGACAACAGGAAGGGCTTTGCTACCTTCCCAGGCCAAGAAGACAGTTTCTGTGAGGAGGAGGAGGATGGCATTTAACTACTTGTGCTATTTTATGATTTTCCAAACTATACAACAACAACTTACATTTATACTGCTCCTTTTGATGCAGTTAAATGCCTTAAGGTGCTTTACAAGAGCGTCATCAAACACAATTTGACACTGAACCACTTAGGTGATATACGGGCAGGTGGTCGTAAGTTTGGTTAAGGAGATAGAGTTTTAGGAATGGAACCTATGGAAGGAATTCCAACGACCTTGAGCCCAGGCTGTTGGAAACATGGCCGCCAAAGCTGGAGCGATTAAAATCGGGGATGCTCAAGAGGTCAGAGGTGGAGGGGCAGAGAGTTCTGGGAGGGTTGTAGGGCTGGAGGAGGAGACAGAAATAGGAAGGGAAAGAGTAAGCCTGGGGCTAACAGAGTTCAATAATTTCCCCAAAATTGAAAGGGTTGAAGATGATTGCCCAGTCTTGTATCATATGTGCAATTTGGCCAGGAGAGAGTCTGGCATTCAATGCCCTCATAAGACCATAAGACATAGGTGCAGAAATTAGGCCAAGTCTGCTCCGCCATTCAATCATGGCTGATAAGTTTCTCAACCCCATTCTCCCGCCTTCTCCCAGTAACCTTTGATCCCCATACCAATCAAGAACCTATCTGTCTCGGTCTTAAATACACTACATGCAAGTATGTAGTTCATCCTATAACGTCTTGATTGCTCACATACCTGCACTGCCTCCATCAGGCTTTTATCAGAACATAAAGACTCCATGGATGCTTTAATACACGAGAAACTCTCAAGGATAGATAAAGGTCATTGGGTTCAATAAATCATCCCTATTTGTAGATAAACTCATCTACCTTGAAGAATGCGAGGTGGCCTCAGTCAATCATGTAAAATTCTTCGCGGGTTGGCAGGGTAGATGCTGAGAGGCTGTTTTCCTTGGCTGGAGAGTGGCGGACCAGAGGTCATAGTATTGCTACATATATTAATACACAGGGCCCTGTTCTTTACAGACAGATAGAACATGTACACACATTGCGCCTGTTTCAGCTGAACAGCATAAGTGACAGCCATTCGCTGTCTTATCACCCAGGGCAATGCCTTGACCAATTAGGGCCAAGCTGCCTGGTTTAAATTTCAACCAATGCTTGGCAGTTAACTGTCAGTCACTATCACTGGTGCATTTTCCATGGCAATGCCTCTACCAATCAGAGCCCACTTGCCAACCAATCAGCACTCTCTTGACATACAACATTACTTGTTGTTTTCCCCTTGCATTGGTATTCTCGCAAAGTGTCCTGATGAGTGCAAGACGAAACACTTCAACATGTCTCTTTTTTCAGCAATACTCACGTTCTGTACCACCAAACCACTATTAGAGGTCATAGTCTTCGGATAAGGGGTCAGCCAGTTAAGGCTGGGACAAGGAGAAATTCCTTCACTTAAAGGGTTGTGAATCGTTGGAATTCTCTACCCCAGAGGGCTGTGCAAACTCAGCCAGTGAGTTTATTCAAGACAGAGGTTGATAAGATTTTTGGACTCTAAAGGAATCAAAGGATGAAGTGGGAAGGTGGAGTTGAGTAAAAGTTCAGCCGTGGTCTTGTTGAATGGTGGAACAGGCTCGAAGGGCTGTAGGGCCTATTTCTGCTCCTACTCCTTATGGTTCTGCCCTCATGATCCCTCCCTCTCCCCAGGAATGTGTATCCACTTAACGCAACGGGTGCCCTGAAAATCGACGATGTGGGGCTCTTGTCTGCTCTGCAGCCTGCGCACGAGACCCCTGACGCCGACATTAAATTCTGCCCTCTTTATCTGAGCAGTGATAGACGTTGTCATAAGTCGAAAAATTTAAAAACATAACTGCACGCCACAATGTGCGAATGCCAGAGGAAGGGGCATCAATTGGCAGAGAAAGCGTTCTCCCTCCTCAATAGTTTTAGCACAAGAAGCAAGAATGGTTGAATGATGGACCCATTCTGTCCACACGAGGGCTCCCATTTTCCATATTTAACTGGGAAAGAATTTGTCTCCATCCGACTCCCTTCTCTCCACAGCCAGGCCTTCCCCTCCACTGTCCTCATCCCCCCTGCTTCCTTCCAATTCCCTTCCCTCCACACCTACGCCTTCCCCTCCACCACCCTCATTCCCCCCGCTTTCCTTCCACCTCTGTCTCCACTTCAGCCCTCACCTCGGAGCCCGATTCATCACCTTCAAAATTCAGTCCCTCAACTGCAGTGCCAGCAGGGTGTACCATCTACAGCAACTCGCCAAGGCTCCCTCGACAGCACCTCCTAGACCCGTGGCCTCTACCAGCTGGAGGGAGAAGGGCAGTGGGTGCATGGGAACACCACCGGCTGCATGTTCCCCTCCAAGCTGCTCGCCATCCTGACTTGGAACCAATATCGCTTTTGCTTCACTGTCGCTGGGTCAATTCAGCCTGAAGCTCCCTCCCGAACAGCACTGTGGGTGTACCTACACCACATGGACTGCAGCGGTTCACAAAGGAGGTTCACTATCGCCTTCTCAATGACAGCTAGGGATGGACAATAAATGCTGGCCTTGCCAGCGACACTCCTATCCCATGGACAAATCAAAAAGAATCCTGCTCCCTCCCCTTGCACCTCCCCACCTCCCCTTGCAAGGGTTGCCATAGCCTCCCAAATTGTAGCATTCCAATGTCAAACATAAAACATTGTAGTGTTTTTCTCTCCGTCCCCTCATGACAGTTTCTGGGCTTCTGTCCCACAGCTCATCCTGGCTATCCAAATGCAATTGTCTTACAGTCAGGTGAGGGTGGGCCTGAGCTGAGCTGTGATGCCCCCACAGTTGAATAAATTACCATCATAGAATTATAGAGTGATACATTACAGAAGGAGGCCGCTCAGCCCATCCCGCCTGTGCCAGCTCTTTAGTAGAGCCTGCCAACTTATCCCAATCCCCCTGGTCTTCCCCAGAGTTCTGTAAATTGTTTATCTTCAAGCATATATAGGAGCATAGGATTTAGGAGCATGAGTAGGCCATTCGGCCCTTCGAGACTGCTCTGCCATTCAGTGAGATTATGGCTGATCTGATGTGGCCTTAACTCCAGTTTCCTGTTTGCCTCCTATAATCCTTGACCCCCTTGTCTATCAAAAATCTATCTAACTCAGCTTTGGATAAATTCAACGACCCAGTCTCTTGTTTTCTGGGGAAGAGATTTCCACAGGCTAACGAACCCCTGAGATAAAGAAAATTCTTCTCACCTCCGTCTGAAAGGTATTCCTCTTATTCTTAAACTGCGTCCCCTGGTTCTAGTCTCCCCCTCAAGAGGAAACATCCTTCTGGCACCTACCCTGTCAAGTCCCCTCAGGATCTCATATGTTTCAATAAGATCATCTCTCATTCTTCTGAACTAATTCTCTGTTAAATGTTACAATTGAATTTCAGGCAGTGCCTTCCAGGTTATAACTTTTAAAAAGCATTTTCATGGGATGTGGGCGTCGCTGGCTGGGCCAGCATTTATTGCCCATCCCTAGTTGCCCTTGAGAAGGTGGTGGTGGTGAGCTGCCTTCTTGAACCGCTGCAGTCCGTGTGGTGTAGGTACACCCACAGTGCTGTTAGGGAGGGAGTTCCAGGATTTTGAATACTTGCTGTGCGAAAAAGAAATGTTTCCTCGTGTCGCCTCTGCCAATTACCGACAGTCCTACCACTGAAGCAGTTTCTCTTCATTTACTCAAACAAAACCATTCATGATTTTGAACACCTTTATAAAGTCTCCTCTTAATGCTCTGAGCTTTAAGGAGAACAACCCTAGCTTCCCAGTCTATCAATGCGACTGAAGTCCCTCATTACTGGTGCCATTCTCGTAAACGTCCTCTGCAACCTCTCCAACGCCTTGACATTCTTCTTAAAGGATGGTATTTAGAATTGGACACAATGCTCCAACTATGAGGCCAAACAATCGTTTGATAAAGGCTTAACATAACTTGGTCAGTTCCAAGGGTCAGACGCCAATAGAAATGGACCCTCCCCCACCCCCCCCATCCCTATATATGAGTCAGAGACTTCAGGAGAAAGCAAAAAACAGCCGACAGCAAATGGAGATATCGGTGTAGCTGTAGCCAGCAATAAGCCAGGTTGCACCTGTTGACAGGCCGTTAATCTCCCCAGTGTCTGCACTCAGCAAAGGCAAAGCAACTGCTTCAAAAGTTGCTTTAACACTGCAGGTGAAATGATGCCTTAATGCCAGACAGCAAGTCTTGGAGGACTGCCCAGTCTCTTAGCTACAAGTGCTTTGGCACCTGGAGCCTCTTGAGCAGAATATCCTTGAAGAGCAGAATGTGCTCCTAAAGGTTTATCCTGTTACAGTACAGCCCAGTACAGGTAGCATCGATAGCTCATCTGTCTCCAACATAGAGAGCTATAATTCCTGACACTCCCAGATGAAGTCATGAGGCAAAGTGATGGAAGCCCAACAATTCATTGCTAACATAGGGGAGCATTGAGAGAGAAAAAAAGCCTTGCAATTATATCGCATAGAAACATAGAAACATAGAAACTAGGAGCAGGAGTAGGCCATTCGGCCCTTCGAGCCTGCTCCACCATTCATTATGATCATGGCTGATCATCCAACTCAATAGCCTGCTCCCGCTTTCTCCCCATATCCTTTGATCCCTTTCGCCCCAAGAGCTATATCTAACTCCTTCTTGAAAACATTGTATATTTTGGCCTCAACTACTTTCTGTGGTAATGAATTCCACAGGCTCACCACTCTCTGGATGAAGAAATTTCTCCTCATCTCATTCCTAAATGGTCTACCCCATATCCTCAGACTGTGACCCCTGGTTCTGGACTCCCTCACCATCAGGAACATCCTTCCTGCATCTACCCTATCTAGTCCTGCTAGAATTTTATAGGTTTCTATGAGATCCTCCCTCATTCTTCTGAACTCCAGTGAATATAATCCTAATCGACTCAATCTCTCCTCGTATGTCAGTCCCGCCATCCCAGGAATCAGTATGGTAAACCTGCGCTCCTTCTATAGCAAGAACATCCTTCCTCAGATAAGGAGACCAAAACTGCACACAATATTCCAGGTGTGGTCTCACCAAGGCCCTGTATAATTGCAGCAAGACTTCCCTGCTCCTGTACTCAAATCCTCTCACTATGAAGGCCAACATACCATTTGCCGTCTTTACCGCCTGCTGCACCTGCATGCTTACCTTCAGCGACTGGTGTACAAGGACACCCAGGTCTCGTTGCACATTCCCCTCTCTCAATTTATAGCCATTCAGGTAATAATCTGCCTTCCTGTTTTTGCTACCAAAGTGGATAACCTCACATTTATCCACATTATACTGCATCTGCCATGTATTTGCCCACTCACTCAGCTTGTCCAAATCACACTGAAGCATCTCTGCATCCTCCTCACAGCTCACCCTCCCACCCAGCTTTGTGTCATCTGCAAATTTGGAGATATTACATCTAAATCATTAATATATATTGTGAATAGTTGAACAGTGATTACAACCTTATTACATTCCAAATCACCTTTTTTTAATTCTTTCATGGGTAGTAGGCGGTGCTAGCAAGGCCAGTGTTTTTTGCCCACTCCTAATTACCCTTGATCTGTGTGGCTTGTCATGCTATTTCAGAGGGCAATTAAGAGTCAACCACATCGCTGTAGGCCAGACCGGGTAAGGATAGCAGATTTCCTCCCATAAAAGGCATTAGTGAACCAGATGGGTTTTTATGACAATCGATGACAGTTTTATGGTCACCATTACTGAGACTAACATTCAGCTCCAGAATTATTCATTTAAACCACATTAGTCCAGTGACATCACCACTGTGCAACCGTCTCCTCTAACTTCAAAGTTAATGAAGTATTTTTGACATATGGTCAATGTTGTACGTAGGAATTGTGGCAGCCAATTTATGCACAGGAAGCTCCCTAGAACCACAATGTGATAATATTTAGATAACCCGTTTTTTTTTTTTAGTCAGGTTGCTCGAGAGATAAATGTTGGCTTGGATACTGGGGAGAACGTAATAGATAAGCAAAATACTGCAGATGCTGGAAATCTGAAATACCAACAAAGGATGCTGGAAAAACTCAGCAGGTTTGGCAGGACCTGCGAAGAGAGAAACATGAGTTAACGTTTTGAGTCGATGACCTCTCATCAGAACTGGGAAAAGTCAGAGATGTAATAAGTTTTGAGCAAAGAGTGTGTGGGGCAAAGATAAAAGGAAGGTCCGAGACAAGGCAGAAGACGGGAGGGATTGAACGATAGAAGAGTTAGTCTTCCCGGGCCAAAGGGAATGGTGATGGGGCAAGGAAAAAAATCAAAGAAACAGAAGATGTGCCCGAAGCAGACATGCTACAGTCTGAAAGTGAAAATATGAGGAAAATAATGAAACTTGTAAACACGGGAGATAACACCCTCCTTATTACCTCCTCTCTCCTCATTGTCCAAGCTCCCAAACACTCCTTTCAGGTGAAGCAATGATTTACATGCACCTAGTTCAATTTAGTCTACTGTATTTGCTGCTCCCAATGTGGTCTCCTGTGCACTGGGAGACCAATACAGATTGGGTGACCACTTGGCAGAGAACCTCTGTTCAGTCCGCAAATGTGATCCCAAGCTTCCAATGGTCTGTCATTTTAATCCTCCACCTTGCTCTCATGTTGAGATGCCTGTCCTTGGCCTACTTTTTCTTTCTTATTCTTTCCCTGGATGTGGGCGTCACTGGCTAGATCAGCATTTATTGCCCATCCCTAATTGCCTTTGAAAAGGTGTGGGGGATTCAGTGGTGGTATTGCCATTGAATGTCAAAGAGAGATGGTTGGATTGTCTTTTGTTGGAGATGGTCATTGCCTGGCATTTGTGAGGCGCGAATGTTACTTGCCACTTATCAGTCCAAGCCTTGATATTGTCCAGGTCTTGCTGCACTTGGACATGGACTGCTTCAGTATCTGAGACATCGCAAATGATGCTGAACATTGTGCGATCATCAGCGAACATCCCCACTTCTGAACTTATGATGAAGCAGCTGAAGATTTTTGGACCTAGGACACTACCCTGAGGAACTCCTGCGGTGATGTCCTGGAGCTGAGATGACTGACCTCCAACAACCACAACTATCTTCCTTTATAAGAAAAGACCATAAGACATAGGAGCAGAAATGAAGCCATTCAGCCCATCGAGTCTGCTCTGCCATTCAATCATGGCTGATAAGTTTCTCAACCCCATTCTCCCACCTTTTCCCTGTAACCTTTGATCCCCTTACCAATCAAGAACCTATCTATCTCGGTCTTAAATACATTCAATGACCTGGCCTCCACAGCCTTCTGTGGCAATGAATTCCATAGATTCACCACTCTCTGGCTAAAGAAGTTTCTCCTCATCTCTGTTCTAAAAGGTTGTCCCTTTATTCTGATGCTGTGCCCTCGGGTCCTAGTCTCTCCTTCTAATGGAAACATCTTCCCCACGTCCACTCTATCCAGGCCTTTCAGTATTCTGTAAGTTTCAATCAGATCCCCCCTCATCCTTCTAAACTCCATCAAGTATAGATGCACTTTGTGCTAGGTATGACTCCAACCAGCGGACAGTTTTCCCCCTGATTCCCATTGACTCCAGTTTTGCTAGGGCTCCTTGATGCCACACCCAGCCAAGTGCCTTGATGTCAAGGGCAGTGACTCTCACCTCACCTCTTGAGTTTAGGTCTTTTGTCCATGTTTGAACCAAGGCTGTAATGAAGTCAGGAGCTGAGTTTCCCTGGTGGAACTCAAGCTGAGCTTCAGTGACTATGTTATTGCTGAGTAAGTGCTGCTTGGTAGCACTGTTGATGATACCTTCCATCACTTTACTGATGATGGAGAGTAGACTGATGGGGCGGTAAATGGCTGGGTTGGATTTGCCCTGCTTTTTGTGTACAGGGAATACCCAGGCAATTTTCCACATTGCCGGGTAAATGCCAATGTTGTAGCCGTACTGGAACAGCTTGGCTAGGGGCGTGGCAAGTTCTGGAGCACAAGTCTTCAGTACTATTGCTGGAATATTGTCAGGGTCCATAACCTTTGTACTATCCAGTGCCTTCAGCCATTAACTGATATCACGTGGAGTGAATCGAATTGGCTGAAGACTGGCATGGGTGATGTTGGGGCCCTCTGAAGGAGGCCGAGATGGATCATCCACTCGGCACCTCTGGCTGAAGGTGGCTGCAAATGCTTCAAGCCTTGTCCTTTGCACCACTGCACTGTTCCAGTGAAGCTCAATGTAAGTTTGAGGAACAACACCTCATCTTTTGATTAGGCACTTTACAGCCTTCTGGACTCAACATCGAGTTTAACGATTTCAGACCATAAACTCTGTCCCCCCCATTTTGCTTCTTTCTCTTGGCACGTTTCGGTTTTTCTCTTATTTTCACTTGCGGAATGTTGCACACTTGCTCCGGGCGCATCGTTGGCTTCTTTGGCCTGAATTTCTCGTTCGTTGGGCGTGTGTGATCAGCAGGCCCGGAAGCCTTCGGCTGCGATCTCACGCTGGTTGGCCAATGAACAGCCCAGCCAGCGTGAAGCGCGCCCTGGGAAATGCTTAGCGCTGCCGGGGTGGGGTGGGGACAGGAAGAGGGTGGGCACCGATGTAACTGAGGGTGCGGGCGAGCGCTGCGAGAGAGCTTCCTGAAGGCAGACAGCTGCCCCAGGGAGCTGCAGACCCCCACACAGACTAAAGGACGTGATAAAAATGCTGCAAAATTTGTCCGTGCGGCACAATCAAGCACCTGAAAGCATACCTCATTAAAAAAAAACCAGTCCCCAGATATCTCCTTTTGCTTTATTTCCCCACAGAGGGTTCATCCCGCCCTGGATTGAGGTTTGAGCGAAAATGTGAAGCTGCCTGGGAGAATGACCCGTCCACCAACCGTGAACGTGGACGGGCCACGTAAAATCGCTGTTAATTGCACCGTTAATGGGCTTAATTGTCGGCGGGCGCGATTCTGACTGCAGCGCGCACCCGCCAAGCAAAATATCGCTCGAGCGCGCGATGATGTTGGGACGCTCGCCCAATGTCACCTCGCGCTATCTCACGTCCGTTCGGGTCGGACGGGTGCGCACCCGCCCACGGGACATAAAATTCTGGCCTATGATTTTTTTTCCTTGCCTCATCTCCGTTCCCTTTGGCCCTGGAAGACTAACTCTTCCATCATTCAATCTCTCCCGTCTTCCACCCGATCACAGACCTCCCCTTTTTGTCCTTGTTCCACCCACCCTTTGGCTCAAAACCTATCACGTCTCTAATTTTTCCCAGTTCTGGTGAAAGTTCATCGAGCCAAACGTTAACTGTGGGCTGAATAATACCAGGGTGCAGACTGCATGAGGAGCGTCAGCCTAGGTTTTGTGCTCAGGTCTCTAGAGCGCATTTTGAACCCACAATGTAAAAGAAAAAGTTGACAAAGTGGGAAGCGCGATTGAGTTTTGCGTGATTGGTGGACAGGTTTTGGGATGGATAAGGAACTTGTTGCATTCATGCAGCCAGAGGGCAGTTGTTAATCATGGAATCTCTGCTTAGCGTCCGAATCACCAGCGGAGTCCGTTGAGATGGGATTTGGGGCCATTGCTCTTTGCTGTCTTTATCAACAACCTGAATGAAATGTTACAGAACCTGTCCACAGGTTGGTAAATCATGCAAAAATATGTGTGGGCTTCCAGCCCAGAAGGAAAAAAAACAGTAAAAACTGGGAAATAAGCATTCTGGTCTGTGCTGGTCTAGTATACCTTAAAATGGAACACCAGTAAAAACTGGTCCGAACTTTTTTTTCCCTTTTGGGAGGCCTTAGATGAAGAGAAAATGACTGCAGGGATCCAGCTACAGTGGAAGATAAAAGAACTGGTTGCATTTATATAGCGTCCTTCACAACCTCAGACTTTTACAGCCACTGACGTACTTTTGTAATGTTGGAAACAAGGCAGTCTTCATTTCCGAGTTTTGCTGGTTTCTGCTTTTGGGGCTATGCCATAAAGACTCTCTATGGCTCTGTGTATGTAGCTTAAATCTCACTCGATCAAGTCGCAGAGTTGAATCAGTAGAGTAGGGTAAGTTGTAGGCTGGCACCAGAGAATGATGATGAAATCTGCCAGGTTGTTATAAATGCTGGTTCACTCAGGTCTTTCAGGGAAGTGAACCCACCACCCCTAATACTTGGGCCTATTCTTGGTAGGCTTGTAGTGTCCCACTATGTAGCTTGGCAAGCTAATGGGTTGCATGATTCACATTAGTTTTGTTTGCACTAAATCTCCACTTTGAAATTATTTACATTGCTGAATTCAAATTATTGTACAATTCAAAATCTTTCAGCATTAAAAAAAAGTGACTGAGTTACTGGTGCAGAATATAATGAAACAGAATGTGGCTTCCTCTAGAAAGAAGGTGGTGGTGGTGAGCTGCCCCTTCTTGAACTGCTGCAGTCCATGTGGTGTAGGAAGAGAGTTCCTGGATTTTGACCCAGCGACAGTGAACAGTCTCTTCGTCTGCATCGTTTAGATTACCAACCCACCTATCAGTAGTTAGGCGTGTAACCGTGTTCGATCAGCGAAGCGACACGATAGTAAGAACATAACAGATGGGCAGCAAAAGCTGGCCCTGCCAGTGATGCCCACATCCTGTGGAACAATAAATAACAATAACCATTCATTGCAATGTCCCTCTTATCCTTCAACTTTCACCCTTCCCTCACTTTTCCCGACTCTTTCTTCCTGTTACTTCCAACTTTGTAACTTGCATCCTGGGTAATTTACCAAAGTGGGTTCCTCTCTTATACTATCTCTCCACCACCATATGTGGAGGCCCATTCCACATGTTGAGGACTCTTTGAGTGAAGGGACACTTCTTGGAATCAGTGTTCATGATTTGCCAGCCTTGTTCTTGTGTTTCTGATATTGCTAGAAAGAGGGAAACTGCCCTATTTGTGGGACAGAGTGTGATGGAGCTCTATTTACCATGAAACCAACCTGTGTGATCCGGGAGTACTACCGCTATTTTTGGATGATGGGAATGGGGTGTCTGGGTGTCATCGCCCTCCTGAGATGGCGAGTGGAGAAATGAGGTGCCGCCTCATCTTAGATCAATGCGATGACGTGGCCTGAGACTCAAGGCCACAATCGCATCCTCGTCTTCTACCTATAGAGAAGGTGGCTGCATCGTCTATGCCCAGTGTAGATTCGGGGAATCACTGTCCACTGTCTTCAAGGGAACCAGGCAGGGACCTCAGCTGAGGGGTAAATGATACGGTGTTGGTTTCCTTGTTCTGCATGTGCTCCACGGGTCCGTCCATCTGGACAGTGGGTTGATATCAGCCGCATGAATATTAGCAGCTGTTGCTTAGAACGGCCTGGGAGTATCTGAGCTCGCATTGAAGAGAGAGAACGTTGTAAACTCTGTAATGACATCCCTCATCCTGAACATGAAATTAAGTATAAAGACATATGGATTACCCATTGTTTCCACACACTCAGGGGTTTTTCTAACCTGTTGATGCACTAAAGCAGTACATCAAAAAGTTGTCGATTTACCACAACTCACTCTAACAGTTTTGACATGACTTGGTGTATATAATAATCCCTGTAGGGTGGAAAGCCTCTCTTGCCAATTCAGCATTGCAGACATTCTTTCATGCGTGGGAAAAGAAGTTTCTTAAAGAAACAAGTACAGAATGGAGAGTCTCTATCTCACCTACACTTCCAGCATTCAATAAAAAAATACTTGCATTTATATAGCACCTTTAGCGTAGTAAAACGCCCCCGAGCACCGCACAGGAATGTTAGCAAATTTGACACCGAGTCACATTAGGAGATAACAGGGCAGGTGACCAAAAGTTTGATCAAAGGGGCTAGTTTTAAGGAGTGTCTTGGAGGAGGAGAGGGAGGTAGAGAGGTGTAGATGTACGGGGAGGAAATTCCAGAGCTTAGGGCCTGCTGAAAACACGGCCGCCAATGTTGCAGCAGTGAAAAGCGGGATGTGCAAACAGGGCAGAATTGGCGGAGCTCTGAGATTTCGGAGAGTGGTGCGGCTGGAGGAGATGACAGAGGTAGAGAGGCACGACGCCTTGGAGGAAGTTGAAAGCAAGGATGAGAAGTTTAACATTCAGCATGAAGGGCTAACTTTCCATAACTTTTCATTTGTTCAATCAGAGGATATGGGCATCACTCTAAATGCCAGCCTTTATTGCTTATACCCCCATGAGCCTTGAGATGGCGATGGTGAGCCCTGATGAAACAATTTGGGAATGTTAAATGAACGTAACATTGGCAGAAAGTTATAGGACCAGATTCCTGCCTCTTCAAAAGCAGATTAATAAACATTAATGTAAACTGAGTGAAATCTATTTGTTTTGCCTGTTGACATCATTGATTAATAATTACAGGCAACATTCCTCAGTTTCACAGTCAAACCCAAATGTGAATACTTCAGCTGAGTGTTGTGCTCAGTTCTGGGCACCACACTTAAGAAAGGATGGGGTAGAGTTTTACTAGAATAGTACCATGGATGATGGGTGCCAGGTACGTGCAGAGTCTGCAGAAGCTGGCATTGTTTTCCTCAGAGCAGAGAGGGTTAAGAGAAGATTTGATAAACGTGTTCAAAATCACTGCCTGAAAGGGCGGTGGAAGCAGATTCACTCGTCGCTTTCAAAAGAGAATTGGATAGATAATAGGGTTGCCAATTGTGATTAAATATATTCCCAGAGGTTTCATCACACGACTTGCCCCTGCTCTCCAGCCATTAGTCGGCCAACACATTCATCCTTGTGACCCCCTTCCTGGGCCAATTAGAAAGCAAAAAGGCTCATTACCCCATTGGATAATGATTGACTGTCAATCAAACAGCCTTCCCCCCCCTCCCCCCCTCCATTTTTATATCTGGTAAAGAGAAATGCTCAAAGGAAATTAAAAAAAGAAACTTTCTGTTAATGTCCTGGTGATTTTTTTCTCCAGGATTGTACACAGCAATGTCCTGGAGATTGATCTTCAAATTCCTGGAGACTCCGGGCCAATCCTGGAGTGTCGGCAACCCCAATAGATACTTGAAGGGAAAATATTTGCAGAGCTATGAGGAAAGAGCAGGGGAGTGTGCTTAATTGGATAGCGCTTTCAAAGACCCTGCACAGGCATGCTGGGCCGAAGGGTCTCCTTTGTTCTCCTGCTATACCATTCCATGATTCTGAAGGGGCAAAAATTCAACGGCCTGAATTTTTCAGGGGACCTCGAGAATCGTAAAGGGGAAAAACGAGGCACAGAGGCATAGTGAATTCATGAGCTTAGAACCTAGTCAGGTGAAGGCACGGCCACCAATGGTGGAATGATTAAAACTGTGGACGCTGAAGAGACCAGGATTAGGTGAGTGCAGAGATCTCGGAGAGATACGGGGCTGGGGGAGATTACTGAGATAGGGAAGGGCGAGACCATGTGGAGGGACCGGAAAACAGGGATGAGAATTTTAAATTGACTTTCAATTGGAGAGAGAAAGCCACAAATTGCCCAGTTCAAGTTGCTGAACAAAGTCAACCCTCCACTATTTCTTCACAACATCGCAAATGGCCAATCTGCAGCTCTTGAAATAACCAATCAAGATTTAGTCATATGATCCATCCTGCACCCTAGCTCCAGCAGTGCAACTATGGACAATAGGAAGCTGGATAGAGAAACAGGAAATAAAGTGGCTTTTAAGACTGGAATAAAATGTTTCATACACCTCTCTTTAGGCTCTACCTGAGACTTTAACTGGCCCATTCAATCTGCAGGCGCTAACCGACAGCTGGGTTTCTAACAGCTTCAGATTGCCGGCAATTTTATTTTTGATTTTGCTCTGTGAGTTTATAAAACAGTAGCATTTACACCATTGACTTCAGCTTTTTCCTCCTTTCTCCCTCCATGACTGTGACTACAACATCATACTTTGTTAGAAGTTTGACCCGGGGTCAAAGATCTTATCGTGTGTACGTTTCCCAGTTTGCCAAAATGACAGCTAACTTCCTACTCGAGCAGTCCGAGGATAGCAGCGGGGAGCTAACTGACAAAGGAAACAAGAAAGCCGCTTCCTTCATTTGGAAAACATAACCTGTGCTGAATGTTGCTTCAGTGCTGCATTGACACAGCGGGGAATGAATGCAACTACAGCTGTTAAACTTCTCATGCGGCCCGTTATGGAGTGTAAATCACTTGCCTGTGTGGCCCTTTCTGTGCTCTGATAGGATGATCCTTTGCTCGGAGGTTTTAGATAGACTATCCCTCTGCCTCCTCGAATCCCTAGGGGAGATGGTGGTGTAGTGGTAATGTCACTGGACTAGTAATCCAATGCTCTGGGGGATATGGGGCAGCATTTTCCCCCCATCGGTTGGGGGAGGGGGGGAAAGTTGAAGTGCGGGCGCGCAGAGGCACACCTCTGATTGGCGCCCCCAATTGGGGGGGCGCTGCCATTTTACGTGAGCGGGCCAATTAAGGCCCACCCAGCGTGACATCCGCACGGAAGCGCTATGCACTCCCTGTGCGAGCAGGGGGGGGCAATCCCTAAGCCTGAGAGTGCGCTCTTTCGCGCATGCACACGATAGAACGCACTCATCCCCCTGAGGCTAAGTGCTGCCTCAGGGAGATTGTCTCTACTGTTCAAATTATTAAAAATAGAAAAAAAAATCCCTGACATGTCCCCTCATGTGACACTGTCACATGTCCATAACTTTTTAAAAAACTTCAATTAAATTTTTTAAAACCTACACGAAACCTCGTTCCGCCCGTGGATGAGGTTTAATGCTTTTTCTAATGCCCGCCAGTGGGCAACAGTTTTATTTGCAGTGCTTTAAAATATCTCTGCAATCACAAAATGTCTGCACTCATGCTTACAGCTCAGGTTCTAGTAGCTTCTGTGGTGTCTGTTTACTTTGCTCGGAGTCCACACCCAGGCTTAACTAATCAAATACAGTGAGCATAGGTCAGTTATCAGGCTAACATAGTCAAACAGAGAACAAATTGAACACTACATACTGCGATCTGTCCTCGAGGGAGAGGTGCCAACATTAAAGGGTTGCTCAACAGTCCCAAAAGGGGTAGTGAACCCAGGGTATCCTGGCATGTTGTAAGGGTTTGATCAGTGCTCGTTTACCTTTACTGTTGGTTCTTGACTTTAGGATTTTATATGGGACAAACTCATAGGGACACAGGGGTTTAGGCTCAACCACAAACTTATTTATTGACAGAACACCTCCACTGCCCCTAATACTAGAGCCCTAAACTAGTGCTGCACAACGCTCTAAGCCACAAACGCATTTATAAAACTCCATTGAAAAGTAGAACCACAGGCAAAACCCCGTGTTTCTCCCCCCAAAACTTACTCGGACCAACTCAAACCCCCTTTCAGGATTTAGTTACTACCCTTAAAACTATCCTTAATTCTCAGCCCCAAAATCCGTGGATCTGGCTGATACCCTCGGCTCCCCACACGGTTGGTCGATCCGACACGAGCTGTAGGTCTGTGAATCAGGTTGACCGTTCCTGACCCTCCTTGGTGACTGCAGTGCCAGACCCCATGGCCTTGGCCTTTTTATGACAAATCTTGTTTATAGTATCAAAGTACATTTCCTGGAGCACATTCTGTTTGGATGGTCGGTGCTTAGCGCCCCTTAACCTGTTTAGCTTGGTTCCTGCCTTAGTTCAGACAACCCATTCACCGCCATGTTGTTTCCACAAACGAAACAATGGACCCCATCCCAGTTGATGATGTCTCTGGATCTCAGGTTAATGTGCATGTGATAAGACCCCTTTCTCCTGAGCTGTTGTCGATGTTTGTTTGTGTGATGCCTGTTGTCTGGGGCCATTTGCTGTGATGGTCTCCCAGTTTCTTTAATTGGGTTGTCTGATGGCACCTGCTTTGTGTCTTTGAGATGATAATGTCCCAGTATCTTTACACAGTACCGATTTGGTTTTGGTATTGACGTGTTTGAAGATTAACCCCATGCGATACAGCCTGCCTCTGAGTTGAGGTTTGGCCTGTTTTGTTTTACAGTGCTTATGTCCATGACGCGAGGTCTTTATATTTAATAAAGTCCAGTTGGAGGGAATTAACGATCCTACAAAGTGGAGGACCAGGAATAATCAGCCCTCTTTTCCATAAGTGATTCCGAAATCCTATACATACCCTGCCAGATTGACAGCAGGAATTCACCAGCAGATGATCCGAGATAGCCATAGGCCAGTGTTGGGGGAATGAAAATTGAGATGCAAATAGTGTTGCTAACTGTGCAGGATTGGCCTGGAGTCTCCAGGGACTGAAAACTAATCTCCAGAGCACTGTCCCAAACAAACCAAGGAGGAAAATCAGAGTGACATTAAAAAAACAATTGTGGTTTTACCAAATGTTTTGGGAGCTCTTTTGTTCATTGGGCACAAAAATATTGGAGATGGGAGAAAGGCTGTTAAATGACAATCAAGAATCATCCAAACTGGCAAAGTCTTTATTTACTAAAGGACATGGCTGCTAGGCTGGGTCTGCAGGTGATGAGGGAACCAACAAGATGGAAAAACATACTTGACCTCATCCTCACCAACCTGCCTGCCGCAGGTGCATCTGTCCATGATAGTATCGGTAGGGGTGACAACTGCACAGTCGTTGTGGAGACGAAGTCATGCCTTCACATTGAGGATACCCTCCATTGTGTTGTGTGGCACTACCACCGTGCTAAATGGGATAGATTTCAAATAGATCTAGCAACTCAAGACTGGGCATCCATGAGGCGCTGTGGACCATCAGCAGCAGCAGAATTGTACTCAAGCACGATCTGTAACCTCATGGTCCAGCATATCCCCCACTCTACCATTACCATCAAGCCAGGGGATCAACCCTGGTTCAATGAATGGGCATGCTAGGAGCAGCACCAGGCATACCTAAAAATGAGGTGTCAACCTGGTGAAGCTATAAAACAGGACTTCTTGTGTGCCAAACAGCATTAGCAGCAAGTGATAGACAGAGTTAAGCTATCCCACAACCAACAGATCAGGTCTAAACTCTGCAGTCCTGCCACATCCAGTCGTGAATGGTGGTGGACAATTAAACAACTCACTGGAGGAGGAGGCTCCACAAATATCCCCCTCCTCAGTGATGTGGGAGCCAAGCACATTAGTGCAAAAGATAAGGCTGAAGCATTTGCTACACACTTTAGCCAGAAGTGCCGAGTGGATGATTTATCTTGGCCTCCTCCGGAGCTCCCCAGCATCACAGATGCCAGTCTTCAGCCAATTCGATTCACTCCACGTGATATCGAGAAACGGCTGAAGGCACTGGATACTACAAAAGCTATGGGCCCTAACAATATTCCGGCAATAGTACTGAAGACTTGTGCTCCAGAACTTGCCGCACCCCTAGCCAAGCTGTTCCAGTACAGCTACAACACTGGCATCTACCCGGCTATGTGGAAAATTGTCCAGGAATATCCTATGCACAAAAAGCAGGACAAATCCAACCCGGCCAATTACCGCCCCATCAGTCTACTCTCAATCATCAGTAAAGTAATGGAAGGGATCATCAACAGTGCTATCAAGCGACACTCGCTTAGCAATAACCTGCTCACTGACACCTGGTTTGTGTTCCACCAGGGCCACTCAGCTCCTGACCTCATTACAGCCTTGGTTCAAACATGGACAAAAGAGCTGAACTCCCGAGGTGAGTGGCTGCCCTCGACATCAAGGCAGCATTTGACTCCATGTGAGCAAAACTGGAGTCAATGGGAATCAGGGGGAAAACTCTCCATTGGTTGGAGTCATACCTAGCACAAAGGAGGATGGTTGTGGTTGTTGGAGGTCAGTCATCTCAGCTCCAGGACATCACTGCAGGAGATCCTCAGGGTAGTGTCCTAGGCCCAACCATCTTCGGCTGCTTCATCAAAGACCTTCTTTCCATCATAAGGTCAGAAGTGGGGATATTCGCTGATGATTGCACAATGTTCAGCACCATTCGCGACTCCTCAGATATTGAAGCAGCCCATGTCCAAATGCAGCAAGACCTGGACAATATCCAGGCTTGGGCTGACAAGTGGCAAATAACATTCGCACCACACAGGTGTCAGGCAATGACCATCTCTAACAAGAGAGAATCTAATCATCACCCCTTGACATTCAATGGCATTACCATCGCTGAATTCCTCACTATCGACATCCTGGGCGTTACCATTGACTAGAAACAGAACTGGACTAGCCATATAAATACTGTGGCTACAAGAGAAGTTCAGAGGCTAGGAATCCTGTGACGAGTAACTCACCTCCTGACTCCACAATCCTGTCCACCATCTACAAGGCCCAAGTCCAGAGTGTAATGATGATGGATGGGTGCAGCTTCCATAACACTCAAGAAGCTTGACACCATCCAAGACAAAGCAGCCCGGTTGATTGGCACCACATCCACAAACATTCACTCCCTTCACCACCGGTGCACAGTAGCAGCAGTGTGTACCATCTACAAGATGCACTGCAGGAATTCACCAAGACTCCTTAGACAGCATCTTCTAAACCCATGACAACTACCATCCAGAAGGACAAGTGCAGCAGATAGATGGGAACACCACCACCTGGAAGTTCCCCTCCAAGCCATTCACCATCCTGACTTGGAAATGTTTTGCCGTTCCTTTACTGTCGCTGGGTCAAAATCCCAGGACTCCCTTCCTAACAGCACTGTGTGTGTACCTACACCACATGGACTGCAGTGGTTCAAGAAAGCAGCTCACTACCACTTCATCAATGGCAACTAGGGATGGGCAATAAATGCTGGCCTAGTCAGTGAAGCACATCTGGTGAATGAACAATAAAAAAAAAATTGGTTTGTGAAGGTGGGGCACTATGATTTTGGACATGTTAGTGACCAGTGACAGCAGTGGGCAAGGAGGACAGTCAGAGTCAGGAGATCTGGTGATGTCACCTCCAGGAATATGTTCAGCCAGAGTTGGCAACCCCAAATACTCAAGAGGCCAGACATTGGTGGAGTCCAGAGTCAGAAGTTGAGGTTTGGAGTAACAAGGGCTGGGAATGAATTTCTTGGCTCTGGCAAAAATGTAGAATCCATCCCACACCGTAAAAAAGCCAAATTCGTGGCCTGGTATTAGCACACCTCCAGACTTCACGGGTTGAAATTGGGCTCAGAGGTCTCCATACTCCTGTAATTCTGGCCTTTTGAGCACCCCCCACCCCGATTTTAATCGCTCCACCATTGCTGGCCATGACTTCAGCTGCCTGGGTGCTAAGTTGTTGAATTCTCTCCCTCAACCTCCCTGCCTTTCTACCTCTCTTTCCTTCTATTAAGACACTCCTTAAAACCTACCTCTTTGACCAAGCTTTTGGTCATCTGACCTAATATCACCTAATCTAACTCGATGTCATACTTCGTTTTATAATAATCCTGTGAAGCACACTGGGATTTTTAAATTATGCTAGAGGCACTATATAAATGTAAGTTGTTGTTGTTGTGGGATGTAAAGCAGGTGAAATCGCATTTGCGGACTTTGCTATGCCCTGCCCAATTTGACTCTAGTGGAAATGATTATCAGGCAGTGTGTCGAACAGCAAATAATATTCCGCCTGTTTTACATTTCTCTCCCCCCCGTCACCTCCCCACCCTCCCCGTGTCCAATTCGCCCGAGGCATCTGCATCTGGGTACAGCAGCAGTCATTGCTGTAGCACCCAGCTTATAAGCGGCACTTCCTTGCAGCGACAACTTGCATTTATATAGCGCCTTTAAAGTAGCAAATCATCCCAGTACACTGCACGGGCGTGTAACCAATCAAAACCTGACACCGATCCACACGAGGAGATCTCAGGACAGCTGATCGAAAGCTCGGTCAAAGAGGTCGGTGTTAAGGAGGGCCTTAAAGGAGGAAAGTGACGTGGAAAAGTTTAGGGAGGGGATTCCGGAGTTTGGGGTGCCGTCGGCCAACAGCATGGCCGCCAATGGTGGAGCGGTTAAAATTGGGACTGCACAAGATCTTTGTGACCCACAAGCTCTGAAAGGTGGGGTTGGGCAGTGAGGGGTCACCCCTCATCAATCATTGTAGTTTGTCCTTCGACCAGTTGTTGAGTAAAATGGTCACAACAGACTCTCACACGGCTTTGGCAGATACGCTTCGGAGTTTGTTAACCAGAGGGTGCCACATGTGGCAGTTTCCATTAAAGAAAGCCCACAGGGCACTCCTCCAACTTCCCTTTCGTGGCATGAAACCGTACTTAAGACTTTGTCCACACAAATAAAGGAAACAAGATTCAAAGTGAATAGTTTGCGCTTATTAAGAGCAGACTGCTATCACTGTCAATGCTCAGCAGATGATCATGATCTAAGGTTACTCCAGAGACCACAAGGGTAAGTGTATTCCCCTGAGGTGCTGAATAATTCTACATGGTTCAGAGGGATTTATTGATGAGCTTTTTGCTGTCAACAACAGCTGGCATTTATTCAGTGCCTTTGACGTATTAAAATGTCCCAAAGAGTGTTATTGGACGAAAATCTGACACCGACCTACATAAGGTGACATTAGATTAGGGGTTCAGAAACTTGGCCAAAATGGTAGGTCTTTAGGAGCATCTTAAAGGAGGAGAGAGAGGCGGAGAGGCGGAGAGCTTTAGGGGATGCCAGAGCTTCGGACCGAGGCAGTTGAAGGCACGGCCACCAGTGGTGAAGTGATTAAAATCGGACATGCTTAAGAGGCCAGATTTGGAGGAGCGCAGAGATCTTGGAGGGTTGCGGGGTTGGAGGAGGTTACAGAAATAGGGAGGCTTGAGGCTTGGAAGGGATTTTGAAATTTGAGGCGTTGCTGAACCGGAAGCCAATGTAGGTCATTGAACACAGATCAGGGGTGATGGATGAACAGGCCTTGGTGCAGCTCAGCATACAGGCGGCAGAGTTTTGTGTGAGCTGCCATTTACATGGGGTAAAAGATAGAGGCTAGTCAGGACATGGTTGGAGAAGTCGAGTCTGGGGCTGATAAAAGCCTGGATACGTCACACCATTGCCCCCTGTTATTTTCAATCCCTGGATCAATGGAGAGCAAACATTCTGTTTTGCCCTTGTAAAGATGCAACAGCTTTAGAACAAGAAATTAGAGACATTCCATTGAAACCAGTGGTTACAACAATGCAAGTTCCCCTCCAAGCCACTCATCATCCTGACTTGGAAATATATTGGCCATTCCTTCACTGTTATTGGGTCAAAATCCTGGAACTCCCTCCCTAACAACACTGTGGGTGTACCCACACCACATGGACCGCCGCGGTTCAAGAAGGCAGCTCACCACCACCACCTTCTCAAGGGATGGGCATTAAATGCTGGCCTAGCCAGCGAAGCCCACATCCTGTGAATGAGTAAAAAAAACTTGGATGAATGGCTAGGTCCAGAATGTACGAGCAGTCAGTTTGCAAGATGGAGTTTGTAAACTGCCCTGGCTCTCTCTCTCTCTCTGGAAATCTTGCCGAAATCCCTCCTACACTCCAGTTCTCTTTCTGCTTGTGCTAAATCCATCTTTGCAACTGAGCTTTTGGTCACTTTCCCCAGCTCTTCCAGGACGCTTTGGCATTTATCCCTTTACCTGTTTTAGTTATGTCCTCTCTATCCTCTTGGGATGTTTTCTATATTTGAGCCATTATATGACGACGAGTTGTTGCGGCAGCCTCCGATTGCTGCTGTGTGTAAATTGTTCATTAATCAGTCTTGAACTTTAATGCACTCTAAAATAAGTTTAACCGTCGGAACTAAAGGTCCCTTTTCATGCAGTGGGTGGTTAGGTTCTGGAATGAACAGACTGGGAGTGTGGCGGAGGCAGATTCAATCGCGGCTCTCAAAAAGGGAATTGGATAATTATCTGAAAAAGAAAAATTTGTTGGGCTACGGGGAAAAGGGTAGGGGAGTTTTGCTCCTGCAGGGAGCCAGCACTGAAATGAAGGACTGAATGGCCACCTTCTGTGCTGTAATCATTCTATGATTATAGCACCCTCATGTCTGAAGTTTCATGACTTCAGGACATTCCAGAGTGCAATACAGCAAATGAAGTACTTTTGAAGTTTAGTCATTGTTGAATTGTAGGAAATGTGGCAACCAATTTCCACCCAACAAGTTCCCACACACAAATAAGCAGATCATCTGTTTCTAATGATACTGGATGAGGGACAAATATTGGTCAGGACACCTCTATTCTTCTTTGAAGTAGTGCCATGGGAGCGTTCATATATCTCAGAGAGCAGATATGGCCTTAGTTAATGACTCATCTACATGTCAACACCTCTGACAATCCAGCACTCCCTCAATACTGTACTAGAGTGTCAACCTGGAATATGTGCTCAACTCTCTGGCCAGAAAATGATGAAAAAGAAACTAACTGTTCATTTTAACCCCACTTTCCATAGCCTTGCAGGTTACAGCTCTTCAGTTGCAGATCCAGGTACCTTTTAAATGAATTGAGCGTTTCAGCCTCAACCACTGATTTAGGCAGTGAACTCCAGACACCCACCACACTCTGGGTGAAAAAGTTTTTCCTCATGTCCCCTCTAATCCTTCTAACAATCACCTTAAATCTATACCCCCCCGGTAATTGACCCCTCAGCTAGGGGAAACAAGTCGTTCCTGTCTACCCTATCTAGGCCCCTCATAATTTTGTTCACCTCAGTTAGGTCACCCCTCAGCCTCCTCTGTGAGGAAAATAACCCTA
The DNA here is from genome assembly GCF_964194155.1 of Cetorhinus maximus. Lineage (NCBI taxonomy): Eukaryota > Metazoa > Chordata > Chondrichthyes > Lamniformes > Cetorhinidae > Cetorhinus > Cetorhinus maximus. The sequence continues at coordinate 8,279,101 of NC_135884.1, read as the reverse complement.
GCCTATCCAATCTTTCCTCATAGCTGTCACCCACAGTTCTATTAGGGAGGGAGTTCCAGGATCTAGCGACAGTGAAGGAACGGCGATATATTTCCAAGTCAGGATGGTGAGTGGCTTGGAGGGGAACTTGAAGGTGGTGGTGTTCCCATCTATCTTCTGCCCTTGTCCTTCTAGGTGGTAGATGTCGTGGGTTGGAAGGTGCTGTCTAAGCAGCCTTGGTGAGTTCCTGCAGTGCATCTTATAGATGGTACACACTGCTGCCATTGTGTGTTGGTGATGGAGGGAGTGAATGTTGAAGATGGTGGATGGGGTGCCAGTCAATCGGGCTGCTTTGTCCTGGATGGTGTCAGCATCCCAAGTGTTGTTGAAGCTGCACTCGTCCAGGCAAGCGGAGTGTATTCCATCACAGTACTGACTTGTGCCTTGTATATGGTGGACAGGCTTTGGCGAGTTAGGAAGTGACATACTCACAGCAGAATTCCCAGCCTGGCTGGGTAAATGTTATTTGTGTGGGGTCGGCTGGTTATTAGATAATTATTAATGCATCCCCATGTTTGTGTCTCCAACCAATTGAGAGTTATGCACAAAAGTAGCTCTTATTTTCCTGAATGGAAAAATATGGGTATGTAGGACCTCAAAGGTAGTGATCTCAGGATTATTACCAGTGTCATGTGCTAGTCAGAGTGGAAATAGCAGGATATATCAGATGAATATGTGACCGAAGAGGTGGTGTGAGGGGGAGGGTTTCAGGTTCCTGGGATGTTGGGACCGGTTCTGGGGGAGCTGGGACCAGTACAAACTGGACGGGTTACACCTGGGCAGGAGCGGGAGTGATGTCCTAGGGGAATATTTGCCAGAGTGGTTGGGGAGGGTTGAAACGAAAATGGCAGGGGGATGGGAACCTATGCAAGGAGTCAGAGGAGGGGGAATCAAGGGCAAGAACAAAAGACAGAAAGGGGATTAAGAAAAGTGATAGGCAGAGAAATCAAGGGCAAGAATCAAACAGGGCCTCAGTGAAAAATAGTGGGAACGGGACAAGTAATGTTGAAAAGACAAGCCTTAAGGCTTTGTGCCTTAACACGAGGAGCATTCACAATAAAGTGGATGAATTAACCACATAAATAGATGTAAACAGGTATGACATAGTCAGGATTACAGAGACATGGCTGCAGGGTGACCAGGGATGGGAACTGAACATCCAGGGGTATTCAGTATTTAGGAAGGACAGACAAAAAGGAAAAGGCGGTGGAGTTGCATTGCTGGTTAAAGAGGAAATTGACACAATAGTGAGGAAAGATATTAGCTCCGACGATGTGGAATCTGTATGGGTAGAGCTGAGAAACACTAAAGGGCAAAAAACGTTAGTGGGGGTTGTATATAGACCCCTAAACTGTAATGGGGGTGTTGGGAATGGCATTAAACAGGAAATTAGAGACGCATACAATAAAGGAACATCTGTAATTATGGGTGACTTTAATCTGCATATAGATTGGGCAAATCAAATTAGTGACAATACCATAGAGGAGGAATTCCTGGAGTGTATAAGGGATGGTTTTCTGGACCAATACGTTGAGGAACCAACTAGAGAACAGGCCGCCCTAGACTAGGTATTGTGTAATGAGAAAGGAATAATTGGCAATCTAGCTGTGCGAGGCTCCTTGGGGATGAGCGACCATAATATGATAGAATTCTTTATCAAGATGGAGAGTGATGTAGTTGATTCTGAGAGTAGGGTCCTGAATCTTAATAAAGGAAACTACGATGGTATGAGGTGCGAGTTGGCTATGATGGATTGGGAAACGTTACTTAAAGGGATGACGATGGATAGGCAATGGCAAACATTCAAGGAGCGCATGGGTGAACTGCAACAATTGTTTATTCCTAAACAAAAATAAAAATACCTGGAAAAACTCAGCAGGTCTGGCAGCATCTGTGGAGAGGAACACAGTTAACAACTCGAGTCCGTATGACTCTTCAACAGAACTAAGTAAAAATAGAAAAGAGGTGAAATATAAGCTGGTTTAAGGGTTGGGGGGTGGGGGGACAGGTAGAGCTGGATAGAGGGCCAGTGATAGGTGGAGATAGCCAAAAGATGTCATAGACAAAAGGACAAAGAGGTGTTGAAGGTGGTGATATTATCTAAGGAATGTGCTAATTAAGGGTAGAAAGCAGGACAAGCAAGGTACAGATAGCCCTAATGGGGGTGGGGTGAAAGGAAGTGATCGAAATAGGCTAAAAGGTAGAGATAAAACAATGGATGGAAATACATTTAAAAATAATGGAAATAGGTGGGAAAAGAAAAATCTATATAAATTATTGGAAAAAAAGGGGGGGGATCGGAAAGTGGGTGGAGATGGAGGAGAGAGTTCATGATCTAAAATTGTTGAACTCAATATGCAGTCCAGAAGGCTGTAAAGTGCCTAGTCGGAAGATGAGGTGCTGTTCCTCCAGTTTGCGTTGAGCTTCACTGGAACAATGCAGCAGGTCAAGGACGGACATGTGGGCATGAGAGCAGGGTGGAGTGTTGAAATGGCAAGCGACAGGGAGGTCTGGGTCATGCTTGTGGACAGACTGAAGGTGTTCCGCAAAGCGGTCACCCAGTCTGTGTTTGGTCTCTCCAATGTAGAGGAGACCGCATTGGGAGCAATGAATGCAGTAGACTAAATTGAGGGAAGTGCAAGTGAAATGCTGCTTCACTTGAAAGGAGTGTTTGGGCCCTTGGATGGTGAGGAGAGGGGAAGTAAAGGGGCAGATGTTGCACCTTCTGCGGTTGCATGGGAAGGTGCCGTGGGAGGGGCTTGAGGTGTAGGGGGTGATGGAGGAGTGGACCAGGGTGTCCCAGAGGGAACAATCCCTGCGGAATGCCGCCGGGGGGTGAAGGGAAGATGTGTTTGGTGGTGGCATCATGCTGGAGTTGGCGGAAATGGCGGAGGATGATCCTTTGAATGTGGAGGCTGGTGGGGTGATAAGTGAGGACGAGGGGAACCCTATCATGTTTCTGGGAGGGAGAGGAAGGTGTGAGGACAGAGGCGTGGGAGATAGGCCGGACACGGTTGAGGGCCCTGTCAACTACCGTGGGTGGGAAACCTCGGTTAAGGAAGAAGGAAGACATGTCAGAGGAACTGTTTTTGAAAGTGGCATCATCAGAATAGATGCAACGGATTCCTGTCTGGTGCAAAAGTAAAACAGGAAAGGTGGCCAAAACATGGCTTACAAGGGAAATTAGAGATAGTATTAGATTCAAGGAAGAGGCATACAAATTGGCTGGAAAAAAACAACAGACCTGAGGATTGGGAGCACTTTAGAATTCAGCAAAGGAGGACCAAGGGATTGATTAAGAAGGGGAAAATAGAGTATGAGAGTAAGCTTGCAGGGAACATAAAAACTGACTGTAAAAGTTTCTATAGGTATGTGAAGAGAAAAAGATTGGTGAAGGCAAATGTAGGTCCCTTACAGTCAGAAACAGGGGAATTTATAATGGGGAACAAAGAAATGGCTGACCAACTAAATGCATACTTTGGTTCTGTCTTCACAAAGGAGGACACAAATAACATACCAGAAATGTTGGGGAACACGGGGTTTAGTGAAAGGGAGGAACTGAAAGAAATCAGTATTAGTGGGGAAATGGCGTTGGGGAAATTGATGGGATTGAAGGCCGATAAATCCCCAGGGCCTAATTATCTACATCCCAGAGCTCTTAAGGAAGTGACCCTAGAAATAATGAACGCATTGGTGGTCATCCTCCGAGATTCTGTATACCCTGGAATAGTTCCTACAGATTGGAGGGTAGCTAATGTAACTCCATTATTTAAAAAGGGAGGTAGAGAGAAAACAAGGAATTATAGACCAGTTAGCCTGACGTCGGTAGTGGGGAAAATTCTAGAGTCCATTATAAAACATTTAATAGCTGAGCACGTGGAAAACAGTGGCAGAATCGGACAGAGTCAGCAGGAATTTATGAAAGGGAAATCATGCTTGACAAATCTACTGGAATTTTTCGAGGATGTAACTAGTAGAGTTGATGAGCGGGAGCCAGTGGATGTGGTTTATTTGGACTTTCAGAAGGCTTTCGACAAAGTCTCACATAGGAGATTAATGTGTAAAATTAAAGCGCATGGGATTGGGGGTAGTGTATTGAGGTGGATAGAAAACTGGTTGGCAGACAGGAAACAAAGAATAGGAATAAACGGGTCTTTTTCCGAATGTCAGGCAGTGACTAGTGGGGTATTGCAGGAATTGGTGCTGGGACCTCAGCTATTCACAATATATATTAATGATTTAGATGAGGGAACTAAATGTAATATCTCCAAATTTGCAGCTGACACAAAGCTGGGTGGGAGGGTGAGCTGTGAGGAGGATGCAGAGATGCTTCAGTGTGATTTGGACAAGCTGAGTGAGTGGGCAAATGCATGGCAGATGCAGTATAATGTGGATAAATGTGAGGTTATCCACTTTGGTAGCAAAAACAGGAAGGCAGATTATTATCTGAATGGCTATAAATTGAGAGGAGAATATGCAATGAGACTTGGGTGTCCTCATACACCAGTAGCTGAAGGTAAGCATGCAGGTGCAGCAGGTGGTAATGAAGGCAAATGGTATGTTGGCCTTCATAGCGAGAGGATTCGAGTACAGGAGCAGGGATGTCTTGCTGCAATTATACAGGGCCTTGGTGAGACCACACCTGGAATATTGTGTGCAGTTTTGGTCTCCTTATCTGAGGAAGGATGTTCTTGCTATCGAGGGAGTGCAGCGAAGGTTTACCCGACTGATTCCTGGGATGGGGTTACTGACATATGAGGAGAGGTTGAGTCGGTCAGGATTATATTCACTGGAGTTCAGAAGAATGAGGGGGATCTCATAGAAACCTATAAAATTCTAACAGGACTTGACAGGGTAGATGCAGGAAGGATGTTCCCGATGGTGAGGGAGTCCAGAACCAGGGGTCACAGTCTGAGGATACTGGGTAGACCATTTAGGACTGAGATGAGGAGAAATTTCTTCACCCAGAGAGTGGTGAGCCTGTGGAATTCATTACCACAGAAAGTAGTTGAGGCCAAAACATTGTATGTTTTCAAGAAGGAGTTAGATATAGCTCTTGGGGGTGAAAGGAATCAAAGGATATGGGGAGAAAGCGGGAACAGGCTATTGAGTAGGATGATCAGCCATGATCATAATGAATGGCGGAGCAGGCTCGAAGGGCCGAATGGCCTACTCCTGCTCCTAGTTTCTATGTTTCTATGTACTCCACTTAATTAATCCCATCGCATTTGAACATATCAAGGGCTAGGAATCTCCAGGAATTGAAGATGAACTGATGAGGGCAACGAAAAAAAAATCATTGGATCATTCAAAAATGGTGTAATTTTAAAATTTTCTTACAGCTCTTTAGTTTGCTAGTTATGAAAGTATTAGAGATCAGAAAAAGGCTGCTTTACAGTCGAGAATCATTCAACTGGGTAAGGGAGTGGGGAAATCAGCATTCTGATACAATGAGAGGAGGGAAGGGGAACAGCAGGAGGAAGGGAAGGGGGAGTAGGATGGGGTGGTGGAGGAAGGGGGAATGTGATGGGGAATGGAAGGGGGAGAGGGGAAAGGGGGAAAGGAAGGGAAGGGAGGGGGAGAGCAGAGTGGATTGGAGGGGGAGAGGGGTGAGCGGGAAAAGAGGTGGATGGAAGGGGAAAAGAAGGGTGGAATGGAGGAAGGGGGAACGTGAGGATGAATGGAGGGGAGAGGGAGGGGAAAAGCAGAGTGGATTGGAGGGGGAGAAAGGGGAATGTGAGGGGGAATGGAGGGGAGAGGGGAAGGGGGAAAGGTTGATGGATTGGAGGGAGGAGAGGGGATGGGAGGGGGAATGGGAGAATGGAGTGGGAAGGGGGAAGTAAAGGGAAAGGAGGGAAGGGAGGGGGAACGGATGGAGGAAGGGAGAAGGAGAGGGAATGGAGTGGGGAAGGGAGAGTGGAAGGGAAGGGAGAAAGTAGGGGGAAGGAAGGACATAGAAAGGGGCAAGGGAGCAGAAAGATGATGGAAGAGGAGAAAGACGATGGAAGGGGGGGAAGTACGGGGAAGGGAGGGAGAAGGAGGATTGGAAGCGGGGGAAGGGAAGGGGGAAGGGAGCGGAGAACATTGCAAGCATGTGGAAAACCTGGCTGCCTGGGTTTCTTATGTCATTAACAGGTTAACCGCCCAGAAAGTCAGCCTGCTTGACAAGCTTGGCATCTAGTTGTGTGGGGCACACTCAGAAGAAGCTGCAGGACTGATCCACCACCCCGGGGGCAAGGGTGGGTACAATCCCAAGGTTGGAGTTCCAATCCCACTAGGGCATCTTTATAACAGGATGGGAGGAGGGCCTAATGGGGGAGGAGCTTGGGAGCCAGGTGAAAACATTCCTGTCCCTCCTGGCCAACAAATATTGCTATGAAGGCATTTATCTTTCTCCCAGGGCTCAGGAAACACAGGCGGGCATAGTTAAACCTGCAAAGCATCTTAAATACAAGATTATAAATTAACATATTTAAAATACCAATCCGCCTCCTAGGCACAGGTGGTCTCCCAGCCCCTTCAGTCTCGTCAGTGATACCCAGAGGTTGGCATGTTCAAAGGGAGATGGTGGCATCATGATATTGTCACTGGACTGGTAAGTCCAGAGGCCCAGGCTAATGCTCTGGGGATGTGGGTTCAAATCCCACCACAGCAGCTGGTGGAATTGAATTCTAGTTTCAGTAATGGCGACCATGATAAGAAGACAGGAAATCTGCCATCCTTACCTGGTCTGGCCTATGTGTGACTCCAGATCCACAGGAATATGGTTGACTCTTAATTGCCTAGCAAGCCACTCAGTTCAAGGGCAATTAGGGATGGGCAATGAATGCTGGCCTTGCCAGCAACGTCCACATCCCATGAAAGGATTAAAAAAAACTGGGTTCTTGACATGTCACCATTTTTCACCCACCCACACCTAATCCCAACCACTCACACGTTAACACTCCCTCCAAAGAGTTTATTTGTTTTCCAGTGAGTCTGGGAAGGTGGGGGTAGCTCAATTAGCCAGGAACCTGGGGAGCCTACAGGTTCCACATTGCTTTTTCCATGGCAACGCCTCGGCCAACCAGAGTTGAATTGCCAGCCAATCAGCATCCTTCTCTTCTGTAGTATAAATCAATGTGATCGTTTGAAATTTGGCATTCTTGTGTTTGTCCTGATGAGTGCGAGACAGAGAAGCTTCGATGACGAGTCTCTCTTTTCAGCAACAATGGCGGAAATGCCGGGGCAGCAGTCGGAGATCATGTGGTGACACCTCCGGGAATATATTTAACACCAAGGCCGGAATTTTATGGCCTCCGGGGGCGGGATGGCAGGCTGGAAGTGGCCGTAAAATTGGGTGCGCACCGTCTACCCACCCCTGCTGTGATTTTATCATCAACAGGGAAGGTGACAGCACAGCCCACTTGCCTGTGGGCCAATTGTGGCAGTTAAGTGGCCAACTAATGGCCACATAAGGCCCTCCGCCCACCACCATTGGGATGTTCCCTGTGTCCAGGGAGGCTGGTGCCAAGTCTCTAACCCACCCGATCAAACCTGGTGGACTGGTGGCCGGGCAAGGGGTGGTCACCTCCTTTTGGGGACCCCTGTGCCCATCTTTAGCCCGCAGGGGAATTCTCCCTGCCTGGATTTCCTCTGTCCCCCTCCTCCTTCCTGACGACCTTGTCCCCCTCAACACCCAACCAGCCTGGCCCAGGCAAGACCCTAGACTTACCTTTATGTCTGTCTACAAAGCTACATGTCCTCTTCCAGGACAGACCGCAGTCCCTGTCGTGGCCACCAGTCCCAGTGGCATTGCTGGGACAAGAGAGCTGCCCACCCTCTGATTGGCCGGCAGGTCTCGGAGGTGGGACTTAAGGCCCGCCTCAAGCCAATTGATGGTCCAACGGCCGTTTAATGGCTGTGAGGTGAGCCAGCCAAGTGGACGTGGGCTCACCCATGACTTCTATGTCCAGCTCAGCATAAAATTCAGCAATCCCAAGTGCGCACTGGGATTCCCCAAAGTTCAAGAGACATGTGGATCCCTGTCAATGAGCACCGGTTAACTTGGGGACAGAGTTTTACACTCCCCGTGCCCGACGCAGACGGGGCATAAAATTGTGCGAGGTGATGTTGGGCGAGAGTCCCAATGTCATTGCGCACTTGCGCAACATTTCGCCCAGTGGGCATGCCCGGCAGTCGGAAGAGCGCCCGCTGACAATTAAGCGGGGCAATTAAGCCCATTGGCCGTGCAATCATCTGCGATTTTTCATGGCCCGTCCCAACTTACGGTTGGCAGACAGGCCGATCGGCCAGGCGGGCTTCACATTTTTGATGAAATCTCATCCAGAGGGCGGGATGAAATCTCCATTAGGATTTAAGATAAAAAGAAATATCTGGGTGGAGTGTTGTTATGGGGTTTGCTTTCAGCTGCTTGATTGCGCCGCAGGGACATTTTTTTGCAGCATTTTTTTGTGCTTTCTTTTGTTATTTGGAGGTCTCTGCCGCTCCCTGGGGGCAGCCGTCTGCCTTCGGGGAGCTCAGTGGAGGGTGGCCCACCCACGCCCGGGGTGACATCAGCGCCCGCCGTCCTCATGCCCCTCACCCTGGCAGCGCTGAGCTTTTCAGCGCACCTTTCATGTTGGCCGGCCGTGAATTGGCCGACCAGCGTGAAATCGCGGTCGAGGGGGGCCAATTGAGGTGGGGGACCAGTTTCCCTGGGCCCGCTGATAGAGCCTGCCTGGCTAGCGCAAAAGTCAGGCCCCTGACTCTTACCCAGCTGGGAGAACCCTCTCTGGGACATTATGGGCTTGCAGGATGCTCTGAATTGAGTGAAGGTGCTCACTGCCCTCACGAATGGTCACATCTGACTGACATTTCAAATTATTATCTTGGGCACGTATTCTTTTTGCAGAATGCCTCATCGCCAGAACTTTCAAACGAGCGCCCCTACTTAGCTTATCTGGCGGTGAGAAGTGCCCGCCCTGCCAGATCCCTCACGCGCCACCCAGAGCCTCAATGCCACCATACGCTGCCCTCGAGACGGCTGAGGTGGGAAAGGATTTATCGCCACCCTCCTCCCGGAATGTGCCTCTGCAAAGCAGGTCTGGAAAGAGGTGCAGCCGTCTTCTGTCGACGGCTGCTCCCAGGGAGGCACACCGAGACAAACATCTGCTGGAGGGTCATCAGCTCAGTGAATGGTGCTCTTTGGCCTGCCTGAAACGTGCTGGTCATCCAACTCAAAAAGCCACCCATGGTCAAGTGGACACTTTCCAAGGTTCTGGACTATGTACTGAGCAACACGCTTGGGGTATCTTCAAGGTTCAATGGGGAAAGTCCACAGTCTAAGACCCTCCTACCATAGAACACTGAGAGGCTGGAAACAGCATAAAACCCTCGGGCTGATGTGAAATATATTCTAACCTGTAATTGTAAGTGTCGTGACCTATAGGACAAAGACACTCATCCACAAGTCCCGTATTATCAGCACATTGCTGTACGGCAGTGAAGTCTGGGCAACTTACCAACCTACCAAGAACAAAGGCTCAATCTCCGCTGTCTACGATGCATCCTTGGCATCATAGGGAAAGACAAAGTTACCCATGGAGCAGTCCTTTCTAGGGCAAGCATGCCCTAAGCATCCTAGTGCTAATCAAGCAAAGAAGGCTTTGCTGGCTTGGGTAGGCGGTGACTATTGGGGTACTACAGGGATCAGTGCTTGGGCCCCAGCTATTCACAATATATATCAATGATTTGGATGAGGAAACCAACTTTAATATTCCAAGTTTGCTGATGGCACGAAACTTGGTGGGAATGTGAGTGGTGAGGAGGATGTTAAGAAGCATCAAGGTGATTTAGACAGGTTGAGTGAGTGGGCAAATACACGGCAGCTGCAGTATAATGTGGATAAGTGTGAAGTTATTCACTTTGGTAGGAAAAACAGAATGGCAGAGTATTATTTAAATGGTGATAGATTGGGAAGTGTTGATGTACAAAGGGACCTGGGTGTCCTTATACACCAGTCACTGAAAGCAAGCACGCAGGTGCAGCAAACAGTTAAGGATGCAAATGGTATTTTGGCCTTCATTGTGAGAGGACTTGAGTACAGGAGGAAGGATGTCTTACTGCAGTTGTACAGGGCCTTGGTGAGACCACACCTGGAGTATTATGTGCGGTTTTGTCTTCTCTCCTAAGAAAGGATATACTTGCCATATAGGGAGTGCAGCGAAGGTTCACCAGACTGATTCCTGGAATGGCAGGATTGTCGTATGAGGAGAGATTGGACCGACTAGGCCTGTATTCGCTGGAGTTTAGAAGAATGAGAGGGGATCTCATTGAAACATATAAAATTCTGACAGGGATGGACAGATTGGATGCAGGGAGGATATTTCCTCTGGCTGGGGGTGTCTAGAACAAGGGGTTACAGTCTCAGGATACGGGGTAGACCATTTAGGACTGGGATGAGGAGAAGCTTCTTCACTCAGAGGGTGGTGAACCTGTGGAATTCTCTACCACAGAGGCTGTGGAGGCCAAGTCACTGAATATATTTAATAATGGAATAGATATATTTCTAGACTCTAAAGGTGTCAAGGGGAATAGGGAGAGAGCGGGAGTTTGGTGTTAAGATAGAGGATCAGCCATGATCATATTGAATGGCGGAGCAGGCTCGAAGGGCCGAATGACCTATTCCTGCTTCTATTTTCTATGCTTTTATGTGCCCCCTGAATGGTCCAGCCATCGGAAATGCACCTTGAGAAGACCTTTGGTTCTCTCTACCACCACCCTTGTGGAGGCATGGCTCCCATTGTACCGCTGCTCTGCCTCTGTTCTTGGGTGGTGGAGAGGTGTCGTGAGCCACCTTTTCAAGGGATAGCCCTCGTCATCCAGCAGCCATCCATCCAGTCAGGCTGGAGCACTGAAAAGCCCTGGCACCTGGGAGTGCCTCAGGATATAAGCGTAATGGGAGCTGCCTGGATACCTTGCACAGGCTTGTAGAATCAGCATCCTGTGATCACACTATCTGCACGTTCATGGAGTGGAATCCCTTCCTGTTGATGAAAGCACCCGGCTGACCTACTGGTGCCTTGATGGCCACATGTGTGCAGTCGATGGCACCCTGGATGCGGGGGAATCCAGCAATTGCTGCAAAGCCTCTGGTTCGCTCAGCCCGACTGGCCTCATCCGTATGGTAATGAATGAAAGTCAATACCCGTCTGAACAGAGCATCTGTCACCAGCTTGACACAACTGTGGACAGCTGATTGGGAGACTCCAATCCCCCACTGACCCCTGGAAAGAGCCGGAGTCATTGAAGTTGAGGGCCACTGTGACCTTCAGAGCCACTGGCATGGGCTGTCCACCTACACAGTCAGAGCTGATCTCAGGTGCAATCATCTGACAAATGGAGGTCACAGTCTCCCTTGAGAGGCGGAGCCTCCTTCGGCATTACACCTCGGACATATTGAGGTAGCTGCATCGCTGCCTGTAAACCCTGGCAGCAGGATAGTGGCTTCTTCTGTGGTGCCTTCCACTTTGGACTGTCAGATGGCCCTGCGCCCCTTGTGCCTGCGCCTCTCATCCAGAAGGTCCCTCCCTGGAAGCTGCACTGGGACACCCGGCCTCCTCTCCCTTCTGCCCCTCTCTTCCTCAGAGGAGGAGGTGCCTCCAGCAGAGACCACAATCCACATTCCCAGGGTAAGGGAAGGCTGTCTGATACCTGGAAGGGTCCACACCGTCCGAATCCTCAGGGGGCCTTGAAGACACCAATGAGTCCTGAAATGATGCGTGGAATGAAGCCCCAATCAGAGGTGAAGCTGACAAGTACCAATAAGCAACTAGCAGCAAGTTATTTCCAAAACTCCTCATGCTGACCCTTTTTATCCTACCCGTGGATGTGGCTTTGCAAATTGTGGGCTGCCCGCCTGCCCGTTTTGTCCATGCGACGAGTGACAAATCGCAAGGGTAACGGTAAATCGCCATCAGTTGGGCTGTCAAGGGCCTTAATTGGCCTTTCAATTAATGGCGGGCATGGCTCCGACTCCCATTCACACCCGCCGACCGAAATATTGTGCGAGTGCGCGATGACGTCGGGACGCTCGCCCAATGTGATCGCGCATCAATTTACTTTCACTCGGGTCGGGCGCTCGCCCGCCCGACGAGCAGAAAATCCTGCCTATGAAATCCCTCAACACCCAACGTGACAAGTGGAAACTCTAGCTGACGACTGGCGCAAATGGTGGCACCGGCCGTGGGCAGGAGTTTGCCACCGTCATGACACGTGGTCTCAGAAGCTCCAAAGCTGACGCCAGCCCTGCAAACAGAACTTTAGCAGAGACCATCCCGCAGACACTTGTGAGGGGCAGCTCCATCTGTGGCACTTGTGGCTGACTTTATCCTTCCAGGATTGGCTTGTCCAAGCTCCAAAACGAAGTACAGAGGATGATCTCACCCAAGTTCTTTCTGAGGCTGCAGCCCCACCATCTTTTTTATAAAAATTCATTCAGGGATGTGGGCGTCGCTGGCTAGGCCAGCATTTATTACCCATCCCTAGTTGCCCTTGTTCAGAGTTAAGAGTCAGCCCCATTGCTGTGGGCCTGGAGTCATATGTAAGGCAGACCAGACCAGGTAAGGACAGCAGATTTCCTTCCCTAAAGGGCATTAGTGAACCAGATGGGTTTTTACCATTGACAATGGTTTCATAGTCGTCATTAGACTTTTTATTTCCAGTTTTTTTAATGAATTCAAATTCCACCATTTACCACGTCAGGATTCAAACCCAATTCCCCAAAGCATTTAGAATATTGTGAGCAATTTTGGGCCCCATATCTCATGAAGGATGTGCTGGCCCTGGAGAGAGTCCAGAGGAGGTTCACGAGAATGATCCCAGGAATGAAAGGCTTAACATATGAGGAACGTTTGAGGACCCTGGGTCTATACTCGATGGAGTTTAGAAGGATGAGGGGGGATCTGATTGAAATTTACAGAATACTGAAAGGCCTGGATAGAGTGGACGTGGGGAAGATGTTTCCATTAGTAGGAGAGACTAGGACCCGAGGGCACAGCCTCAGAGTAAAGGCAAGACCTTTTAGAACAGAGATGAGGAGAAACTTCTTTAACCAGAGAGTGGTGAATCTATGGAATTCATTGCCACAGAAGGCTGTGGAGGCCAGGTCATTGAGTGTATTTAAGACCGAGATAGATAGGTTCTTGATTGGTAAGGAGATCAAAGGTTACGGGGAGAAGGCGGGAGAATGGGGTTGAGAAACTTATCAGCCATGATTGAATGGCGGAGCAGACTCGATGGGCCGAATGGCCTAATTTCTGCTCCTATGTCTTATGGTCTTATGGTCTAACCCTGGGTCTCGGGATTATTAGTCTAGAAACAATACCATTACGCCATCACCTTCCCTCTCTTGGAGATGGAGGGTGGCCAATCAGTGAGGGAGCTCATGGTGCCACAGGCTGTATTGAACGAAATTGAACTTTATCTAATTTGAACTCTTACGGAAAGTATTTTTTTTACAAATTTCATGAATAAAGCATATTTTTAAATTTTAAAAAATCATTCTATTGTAAGCATTGCGTGGACTAGCATCCACAAACAACTTCTGATCATTAAATCAGTCGGTAGTGATTTTTTTTTTGTTCGTTGTTATGACCAGGATAGGAGGAGCGTGCGAATGATCAAACTTCACTACTCCACAGACCGTACCGTTAATTTAAAAAAAAGCAAAATACTGCGGACGCTGGAAATCTGAAACAAAAACAGAAAATGCTGGAAAAACTCAGCAGGTCTGACAGCATCTGCGGAGAGAGGAATGTTTCGGGTCCATATGACCCTTCTTCAGAGCTATGTTGCCATTAATTTAAATGTTAAATTTTCTCACCAAAATGACCAATTGTTTACCTGTAATTCTAGTACCCAGAAGGAGAGTGACTCTGACCAGGCTTCTTTCTAAAACTCAAGAATGATTAACTTATTTTAAAACAAAACTTCTTTTAACAAGTTGCAAAACACACAATTGTAGTCGGGAAGTTAACTATCTATCTCTTCCTGAAGAATGTCCCAGCACACGCAGAGACACACACACAGACAAACAAGGGACAAACAGATAGAGTCTCTATGCAGAGATGGGTTTAGGGGGATGGGCGTTATAAAATAAAGGATAACATCCGGAGGGTCTCGATACTGTTGACCTGGAGTTCTCTCATGTGGTCCCAGTGGATGCCTAGGAGCTCTCGCCACTGGTCTCAGCTTTGCAGGTCCCAATGCAGACTAGTTACACTCTGATGAGGGTTCTCTGACTACAGGTTGATAGCCACACACAATTTTAGGCAAGGTAGAGAGAGGAAGCCAGTCAAGGTAGCCTTCTTTCCTCAGCTTGGTCTCCAACAAAACTGCCTTCAAAACGAGCCAGTTCACAATGTAAGTTTTGTTTTCCTCTCTCCCATGTGATTACCTTTTTGTCTTCCAGCTTTTGATTAAATAAAGCCCTTTGCAGTTCAACACAAACAAATAACTTCTTCTCAAGTGCCACATTAGGTCAGGTGATTTCTTGGAAGAGGCCTGTTTGTTTACAGTTCCAAGGTTAACTTACGACTTTTTTAAAAAAAAAATATCTCAGGTTAGCATCCAGATGTCCAGATCATGCCAAATCCTTCCATTCTGTAAAAGAAAACTTCAGCCCTGAGAGATATGATTCCAGTATCATCCACACTGAGCTAATCTACACAGAGCACTACCAAGTCTGTATTGACTTGACCACATCAAGAGACCAGCCTAGTGCATTAAATATGAAGTAGCTACAATAAAAATACAAACGAGGATCGTATTCCCTGGGATTTTTGAGGGTTAAGGGATGATCTGGTTGAAAGTTTCAAGACATTTCAGGAACTGACAGGGTAGATAGAGGGAAACTATTTTCACTGGTTGGGTGTGGAGGGCATGCCCAGGACCAAGGGACATATAGTCTAACAGCAAGCGCCAGACCTTTCAGGAATAAAGGGTGGTAGAAATTTGGAATGCTCTCTCACAAATGACAGTTGACGCTGGGTCGATTGTTCATGTTAAACCCAAGATTGATAGATTTTAATCACCAGAGGTATTAAGGGACATGGAGCAAAGTGACTATAACATCCCTTCCATGACCGGTATGCACCGTGGGGGCTGCAGTGCATCATCAGCCCCCAAAATGATATTTCAATTTAATTCATTTAAAATTCGGTGTTTTTTGTTCCAGTGCCCCTTAAGGGGCAATTTAGCTAATTGTCTGGTTTAATCGGGTCATTTGTTCATTGTTAAGCCTTTTGTTTTATTGGTGTGCTCAGAAGAGTACAAGGGTTTACATCAGAGATTAGCCACAGTCTCATTAAATGGTGGAGTGGGCTAGAGGGGCTAATTAGCCTCCTGGAGTTCCTCTAGACTTCACCAACATAGACGAGACTAGCAATGGTTTGGTTTATGTGTCTTTTGTTTCATACCAGCATTTTGCAGGTCTGAACATTTAAGCACTTTGGATATACCTGGTGCTGAGCACTCTCCCCAGTGGTGTGCAGGAACAGTCTGAGGGGTATGTGTGCACGATTGGTGAAGGTAGCAGGGCAGATTGAGAAAGTGGTTAGAAAGGCATTCGGGATCCTGGACTTTATAAATAGAGGCATAGAGCTCCAAAGTAAGAAAGTTAAAGTGAACCTTTGTAAAACACTGGATTGGCCTCAACTGGAGTATTGCATCCAGTTCTGGATGCTGCACTTTAGAAATGATGTGAAGGCATAAGAGACGGTGTAGAAAGATTTACAAGAATGGTTCGAGAGATGAGGAACCTCAGTTACATTGATAGATGGGAGAAACCAGGGCTGTTCTCCTAAGAGAAGGCTGAGTGGAGATTTGATAGAGGTGTTCGGAGTCACGAGGGGTCTGGACAGAGTAGATAGTGAAGAAACTGTTCCCTTTGGGGGAAGGATCGAGAACCAGAGGACACTGAGTTTAGGTGATTGGCAAAAGAAGTAACGGTGACATGAGGAAAAACCTTTTTTAAGCAGCGAATGGTTAGGATCTGAAATGCACAGTCTGAGTGTGTGATGGAGGTAGATTCAATCATAGCTTTCAAAAAGGAGTTGAATAATTACCCGAAGAGAAAAAATTGACAGCACTATGGGAAAAAGGCGAGGAGTCAGACTAGCTGAATTGCTTGTATAGAGCCAGTATAGGCTTGATGGGCCAAATGGCCTTCTGTTCTGCAACCATTCTATGATTCTAATCTTTTTTTTGAGAAACCTAGGTGAAGGGCCAAAATGCTTTGGTGCAGGGCATCAACAAGGAGAAACCAATTAGATAAGGTCAGCTTGGAGTTTTAAATGCCTGTAGATCACAGGAGGAAGAGGCCACAAAGGGAGGTAAGGAACGCCTGGGAAAGACTGAGTTGGGAGTCAGTATGACGACTGAACACGGTGAGAATGCAGGGCGGAGGCAGAGTGCATAGGATGGTGTACGAGGAACAAATAAAGTGGAGTCAGTAGCGTTGCTGAACCACACCAGAAAGGTTCCAACAAAATGATGTATTTGTTATTCTATAGTTCTACTTAACATGTTTAACCCAATTAAAAATGTTTGAAGAGAGTTTGCAGGACAACATCTGTCAAGCATATGAAGCAAAATACTGAACAGATCCTGTACAAACACTGCAAACAGATGCACAATCATCTCCAGAGTTTTAAAAGAGGCAATTCCTTTCATACTGTGACAAAGACCCAACCACATCAAATGTACAATGCAGGCTGCCATACTATGAGATGACTGTGGTGGCTCACAGCCCACGTTTAACTGTTTCAGAGCTTCCACTGTTTGCTTTTTTGTGTTCTTCTCCCCTCCTAGTGAGGGCGCTGACTCTCCTCTGGTGAGAGTCCGCAGCTGTCAGGGGCCGTCACTTTCCTGGTGCCACCGACTATTTCTGAGTCCGGGCAGTCAGCGTTGGTAGGCAATATGTCCATGGAGAAGGTGATACGGCCTTGCTGATTTCCCACCCACTTCACTCCTCCAACCTTCTAACTCAGGCAAACTGAGGCAAAACTTCACGCCCCAAATTGGTGCCCTGGCTGAGATTAGCTAAGCCAACGTAAATTGGGAAATGGATCTGGGAGCTTCTGGGTTGTGTGGATCAGTGAAACACTGGATACATTGTGGAGGTGCTTCTCTTTTAGTCGTTTGGTAGCACAGAACCTGAGTATTGCTGAAAAAGGGACATGCTGTCAAAACTTTTCATCTTGCACTCATCAGGATAGCTACGCGAGAAAAACCAAAAGCAAAGGGAACAACAATTTATACTGCGTGAGAGGAGAGTGCTGACTGGTTGGCAAGCGGACTCTGATTGGCAGAGGCATTACCATGCAGAATGCAACTTTTTTCAGCAGTGCTTCTCTCTCTTGCCCCTCTACCTGATAAATGACCAGCTCCTCAAACTCACGGCAACCTGCTTCCACTAGATGGGTGTGTCTCCTTTGGCTCAACGGGCAATTGCTATTGCCTTAAGCTCAGAATTTTGTGCCCTGCACCAGAACTATTCAGCACTGAAGCAGGTGTTTCAGCCCTGCAGCCTGTGCTGATGTTTACGCTCCACAAGAGTCTCCCTCCATTCCATGTCTGGTTTAACTAGCGCTAACCTTATAAATATTGGCAGAATATGGATGTTAGCCTGTGATGCCACGCAACCGAAGCAGAAACAACTACCTCATCTCAGCCTTTCACCATATCTTTCTATTCCCTTTTCTCTCATGTAATCATCTAGTTTCCTTTTGAAAGCATCCAAACTATTCGTCTCAACAGCTTTCTGCAGTATTGAGTTCCACATTCTAACCAAGCAAACTGAGCAAAGCAATTCCTCCCTATTTCCTTTTGGATTTATTAATAATTTACATTTATGATGCCTAGTTTTGGATCCTCCCACAAATGCAACGTTTTCTCCACGTCTAATATGTCCAACCATTCATAATTTTTAAGGTCTCTATCAGATCTCCACTAATTCTTCTTTTTTTAAAAATTAAACAGCCCTCTAACTGTTCAATTTGTCCGGATAGCTCTAATCTCTCAGTTCTGGTACCATCTGTGTAAACTTTTGTGCACTTTCTCCAGTGTTTCTATGTCTATTTTACAGTATGGAGACCAGAAAAGTGCACAATACCCAAAGTGCAGCCTAACCAGGCTCCTATCCATTTGTGGTGAGGAAGATATGATAATTTTCATAATGTTATTGAAAGTTATTGTCAAGTAGAAATAATGTGTCTCTGTGTATGTGGGGGATTTAATTGAATTAGAGATAGCTAGCTTTGATGTATCTAGGTTTGAAATGTTAAATAGGTAATCATGGCTCGAGTTTTAGAATGTGAGGAGTAAAGGGGAACATTTGCATTTTTATATAAATTAGAGTAGTGGATTTCAAAGAGGCGGTAAGGTGTTACATCTAGCCAACAGAGGCTAAGACAAACAGTGTGTTTATTTTTCCCAAAGCTTACTGATAAAATTAGTACTATGACAGATTTTTATTATTAAAAAGGTAAAGTTGAAAAGACACATCAAAACAATGGGATTTACATTGAAAGGGGAGAAATCCGTATAAAGGAAGATGAGGTTATCTGTAAGGGGCAGGCATTTTAAGACCTAACACAAGTGCGAAAAGCCTCAAGTTGCTGTCCAAAGCTGAGGAAAATTCACTTTGAATTTGACTGTCCAGGGTGTATATGCTTTTCCTGGGTCTGTTTTAAATCTATGGTGTAAAACACTGTTGCCTTTTTAAAAATTCATTCATGGGATGTGGGCTTCGCTGACTGGGCCAGCATTTTATTGTCCGTCCCTAGTTGCCCTTGAGAAGGTGGTGGTGAGCTGCCTTCTTGAGCCGCTGCAGTCCATGTGGTGTAGGTATACCCACAGTGGCGTTAGGGAGGGAGTTCCAGGACAGCGCTGTCTTAACAGAGGTGTAACTGGGAGTCAGATTAATTAGGGGATTTATGAGTTATTTTAGTATAGTAATTCAAAGACCTATGTATCTGCTTAAAATCATTTTCTTTTATTAATAAGTGTTTAATTTATTTTTGTAAGAAACCTCTAAACCTCAAAGGCCTTTTTTTTTTACTGAATTCAAAGCCCACATCTTGAAATAAATACAAATTGCAAGTAGTTGTGGCAGCTGCTTCAAGTTTCCCCTCTGGAATTTGAGCAGCTTGGCATTTATCATCCACCTGCCATAACATTGTTCATTGTCACCATATCCTTAGTGGGGTCAGTGGCATCATCTTGTTTCTTCTCTGGTTTTCTTCAAGCTTCCCTCATGTCTCAATGTTATCCGCCAATCTGATTTCTCTTCTTCCTCTGTTTTCACCTTCCAATTTCTCCTTCCGTCGTTGCCAGGGCAGTGCTGCCGGGTTTCCGTTTCCAATGTCTGTACTTGGTTCTCTTTCTCTCTCTCTAACTGTATGTAACAACCCTTCTGATTCCCGAACTTCTCCTCTGGATCGAACCCACTCATTTGTCCCTCTGTTGTTACGACCGGGATGGGAGGAGGGCACAAATTATCCAGCCCCACTACTCCGCAGGCCTTACCCATTAATTTAAATGTTTAGTTTTCTCACCAAAATGGCCAATTGTTCACCTATTCTTCTCGTACCCAGAAGAGTCTGACCAGGCTCCTTTCAAAAAATTCAGAATGATTAATTTATTATAAAATAAAACTCCTTTTAAACAAGTTTCAAGAACTGGTTGACATACGATTGCAATCTGGAAGTGTAACTAATTGACCCTTTTAAACTTCCCCAGCACCCACACATACACACACACACAGAGACAGACAAATATGCACAGGTAGTCTCTGCAGAGTCGGGCGGATAGAAAAAAAAACTCTCTTAGAAAGAAATAAAAATTAAAGTCCACGGAGGTGCGATGCTGTCAATCTGAAGCTCACTCGGGTGCTGGGCCCAGTAGATGTTGGGGAGTTCACCGACAATGCTTCAGCGTGGAGGAGCGTATAGCTGGACCAATTTTTCCTGTCTCAGCTAGCCAGTCCAAAATTATGCAGACAAACTATACTCAGGTGAGGATTATCTGGCTACAGGTTGAGAACTACACAGTGTTTCGCAAAGCAGAGCGGGAGAGAGAGCTAGTTGGGGCAGCCTCCTGTTCTCAGCCTTTCCCCAACAAGACTGAAAGACAACCATAGGTTCAAACTTAAGGTTTTTTACTCTGCCAGGCGATTGCCTTTTTGTCTTCCAGCTTTTCATTAACTAAAGTGCCTTGCAGTTCAAAACAAGCAAACAATTCCTTCGCAAGTACAATAGCTCAGGTGATTTCTTGGAAGAGGCCTGCTTGTTGACAGTTCCAATGTGAACTTATGACCCTTTTAAAAAAAACACTTTTGGGCAGCCTCCAAATGTCCAAATAGTGCCATGTTATTCCATATTTTTAAAAAGATAAATCCAATTTAGACTGTCCATCCAGTTATCCAGGGATCCCATCCAAGTTTAACATTACTTCTGAATTCTATACCCCAAGAAATGAATCTCAGTACTTTGTTACCATTTGAATTGCCCTCTGACTCCAGATGCCCTAACTTTTGTCATGTGCTGCCTTATCAAACATATTATCAAGAGTGCGTCTGGGGAATTGATAATGGAAAGTAGGGAGGTGGCGGATGAATTAAACAGGTATTTTCCTTCGGTCTTCACTATAGAGGACACAAGTAACATTCCAGAAATAGCTGTAAATCAGGAAATGGAAGGGACAGAGGGACTCGGGAAAATTACAATCACCAGGGAAGTGGTATTGAGTAAATTGTTGGGGCTGTGGGGCTGACAAATCCCCGGGTCCGGATGGACTTCACCCTAAGGTCTTGAAATAAGTGGCTAGTGAGATATAATCAGGCAGAGTCAACATGGCTTTGTAAAAGGGAAATCATGTTTAACCAATTTATTGGATTCTTTGAAGGAGTCACATGTGCTGTAGGTAAAAGGAAACCGGTGGATGTACTGTGCTTAGATTTCCAGAAGGCATTTGATAAGATGCCACATCAAAGGTTACTGTAGAATATAAAAGCTCATGGTGTAGGGGATAGCATATTGGCATGGATAGAAGGTTGGCTAGCTAACAGAAGCAGGGAGTTGGCATAAATGGGTCTTTTTCTGGTTGGCAGGATGTAATGAGTGCTGTGCCACAGGGATCAGTGCTGGGGCCTCAACTTTTTACAATTTATATCAATGACTTGAATGAAGGGGCTGAAGGAATGGTGGCTAAATTTGCTGATGACACAAAAAGGTAGGTAGGAAAGTAAATTGTGAAACGGACGTAAGGAGGCTGCAAAGTGACATAAATAGGTTGAGTGAATGGGCAAAGATCTGGCAAATGGAGTATAATGTGGGCGAATGTGAAATCGTTCATTTTGACAGGAAGAATAAAAGAAGCTTATTATTTAAATGGTGAGAGATTGAGGAGCTCTGAAATTCAGAGGGATCTGGGTGTCCTAGTGTATGAATCACAAAATGCTAGTATGCAGGTATAGCAGGTATTTAGGAAAGCTAATAGAATGTTATCATTTATTGTGAGAGGAATTGATTACAAAAGTAGAGAGTTGTACAGGCATTGGTGAGATCACATCTGGAGTATTGTGTATAATACTGGTCTCTTTATTTAGGGAAAGGTGTAAATGTGTTGGAAGCAGTTCAGAGAAGGTTTACTAGATTAATACGAGGGTTGTCTTATGAGGAAAGGCTGGACAGGTTTGGCTTGTATCCACTGGAATTTAGAAGAGTAAGAGGCGACTTAATTGAAACCTTCAAGATCCTGAGGGTCTTGACAGGGTGGATATGGAGTAGATGTTTCCTCTTGTGGGAGGATCTAGAACTAGGGGTCACTGTTTAAAAATAAGGGGTTGCTCACTTAAGACAGAGATGAGGAGAAATTATTTCTCTCTGTGGGTTGTGAGTCTTTGCAACTCTCTTCCTCAAAAGGCGGTGGAAGCAGAGTCTTTGAGTATTTTTAAGGCAGAGCCAGATAGATTCTTGATTAACAAGGGGCTGAAAGGTTATATCGGGGGCTAGGCAGGAATGTGGGGTTGAGGTTACAATCAGATCAGCCATGATCTTATTGAATGGCAGAGCAGGCTCAAGGGACCGAGTAGCCTCCTCCTGCTCCTAATTTGTATGTTCGTGTGTGTTTTGAGCACATTATCTAGGCTGATGTTTCAGGGCATTGCTGAGGGAGTGCTGTACTATCGGAGGTGCTGAACTTGGATGAGGAATATATTGTGTCTTAAGTCCTGTCTCCAAGTGTGGGAAACTCTTCTGGTGCTGTGATCATACATTTCTCAACCATTATCTAACAAAAAATAACAGATTAGCAATGGGCGGAATCGTCCTTGCCCACTGGCGTCAGCATATTTGGTGGCATGAGTGGACAATATGGCAAGAAGGCCAACAATCGGTTTCACGATGTCATGATCGTCTGCTCAGCCCGCCGACGTTGGGCCACATTTCGCGTCATCGGATGTCGGGAAACCTCATTGTAATAGATCAGCGTATTATTGTCGGGCTAGCTCACTGGACTCATCACCCCCCAGCTGGATCGTCCGCCCACATCAGCGTGTTTCACAACAGCATATAAAAGGCATGCACTTGGCGGGCTGCACTTTGAGGGGAATTTGGAGGTGAGTGCACAGGAACGTTGCGAAGTGATCTCGAGGGACACCTGTTGGACTTCAAGGTTGAGGCGACTTGGGGATGGGGAGCAAATGTTGCCCTGTGGTTGAAGGTAGTGCACAAGCACATTTGGGGTGGGTTGGGGGGTGGGCGAGGGAAGTGGCCTCGCATTAGGGAAACCTTGTATAAAGTGACCATTTCCTCTGCAGCTGAGACAGTTCAGGTGCAGCTATGTTGCTATGGTTGGGGTCAGGCCTCTAGCTTATCTGCCTACTCAAGCAACGCAAAGGCATCAAAGTGCCACCAAATGCTCCAGAGATTTTCACCCCTTGGGCACAGACTGCAAACTAATGTGTGTTTTAGTGGACTGCAGAACAGTTGGACGACTGGGCACATTGTACAATCTCCTTGCTAAAGCTGGGCCATGGAGCAGTCACTGGTGGAGATGCTCACAGCCCCCTTTGCAATGTCATCATCCCGGTTCGGACCAGTATCCCCCATGGTTCAAGCTAACAGGGCAGCCTTGCAGTGCGGGTTAGGAGGATGCCTGTGTCTGAGCTGAGAGCACAGCATGGAGTCCAATGGGCAAAGCTGCTGCCAATCGGTCAGGTGGGGTGGGGCGGAGGTGGGCGGGGTTTTGAGCAGCCAGGCAGCGCCTTAAACTCTGGCCATCCAAGTGGTGGCTGGCACTCTCCGGGATGCGTTAAGGGGCCTTCAGACTTAACCAAGAAAGGTTCTTAGTGCACCCATGCTAACCCATGCTAACTCTCTTTCATCCTGCGGTGTGTTTGGGATGATACAGCGTGAAAAGCCGCCATTGCGGCCGGCGGGTAAAACATCGTTTACCCGCCCGCTACCGCACTTAATCTGGGACGATTCCACGCTAATGCCAGGATTTTTGAGCCCCATCGTGGGTGGGACCCGCCGCAGGCAAGGTGGCACCCCAGACTAGATCCTGGCGGTGGGCGGGTGCGGAAAATCCCGGCCTATGTGCCTCGGGGCTTCCGTCTTGGCTTGCACATAATGACAATCGTTACACTGCAAAGTGTAAGCCATGGTACAAAGTGGTTTGAGAGGTTTAACATGCAAGATGTCATATGGATATTACTTATGTATGAGAGGGACATGTAATTGTATTTTTCATTGGTTTTTTTTCCTCTTTAATAAAGTTCTTCTTCAAAGTTAGGAATATGTCAAGTGACCGCACGCCCAATTTCTGCATTGATATATCAGTGGTTTTGTGGTTGGCCGAAAGTTCTATTTAAAGAATTTTAAAAGGCTTTTTGCAGCACCACATGATGCATGAAAATGTTAACCTTTGTACAGAGAAACTGTCTTCACAAAAGTTGAAATTAAGATTTTTAAGAAATCCCGAACATCCTGTGAAACCTTGTTGGAAAGCTTGAGAGAAGGTTTAACTCAGCGTGTTCTGTGACTCCGTCATTTATTGCCAATGTACAGCAATAACATCTCGCATTTATAGAGCGCCTTTAAAGTAGTAAACCATTCCAAGGCTCTTCGTAAGAGCATTATCAAACAAAATTTAACACTGAGCCAATGAAGGGGTCGTTAGGGCAGTGACCACAAGCTAGGGGTCCATCCATTAAAGACAGAGGCATCTCTATTATGTTATTAGGACAGGCGACCAAAAGCTTGGTCAAAGAGGTATGTTTAAAACAGTGCCATAAAGAAGGTGAGAGAAGTGGAGTAACAGAGATGATTGGAGAGGAGCTTAGGGCCCAGGTGGTTGGAGGCATGGTCACCAATGGCGGAGTGAAGGAAGTCCGGGATGCACAAGAGGCTAGAGTTGGAGGAGTGCAGACTTAGAGGGTTATGGGTCTGGAGGAGGTCACAGAGATAGGGAGGGGCGAGAGCACGGAGGGATTTGAACATATGGACATGAATATCAAAATTGAGGTATTGGTAGACCAGGAGCCAATATAGGTCAGCGAAGCTGGAGTGATAGATGAATGGGATTTGGTGCGTGTTAGGAGTTTAGGATGAGTTAAAGTTCATGGAGAGTGGAACTTTGGAGGCCAGCGAGGGACTTTCTGCAAGTCATCAACCACACAAGGTATATGTCCTGTCTGCCTTTGTCTTCCAAATGACTACATAAAGGCAAGAGCTGAACCCCGAAAGCAGAGGGGAAAAGCCATGAGGAACAGCCTGTCATTCAGGCGTGAAAAGGGGATGTCCTGAGAGAGGATGTTGCAGAGGTATACGGCATATTTAAGCATTTGCAGCATGTGTAGTGAGATCAATACTTCAAAATCTGTTAAGCCAGTGATGGTCAGGGTAGGAAGGGGACATTTAGTTCTGGCACAGGAAAGTAATTCTTTATAGGAGGATGAACAGGTGACCAGACTAAGGGCAGAATGCTGGGCTGATTTCAGAAACATTGAAATACTGTAGCGTGGAGGACAGTAGGGTTAATACCCTAGAAGAATGAGTTAAATGGACCAAAGGTTCTTCTCCATCGAAACTGATCTTATGATGTGTTAATTAAAATTTGTCAATCATTTACTCTCCTTCCCCCTTGTGGTCGGGCCCCATTCTATTTCTCGTGTTTCTACCTCTGTGTCCGTCTGGCTTTTGCTCCCTGTCTCATTCTTGAGTCACCAACTTCATTCTTTTGTTCAAAGGGTTACATTGAAGTGTTTTGTCACTTCTTAACAATCAAGAATACACGCACAGCTATCTGCTTCTGAACCCCAGCTTCCTGTGCGAAAACAGGAGGTTCCTTTATTCCTTATTCTACACCAGAGGGCAATACATCCGGGACTTAGCACACCCTACTGTCAGGTTTCTTATATGGCACTTCTTTTTAATTAAAATGTCCTTTCACAAAAAAGCATAAAAGTTAAATACAAACATCACATCTCCTCCCCCTTTTGCCAGGAACAAACTGGTCGGGTGATTTGCAGCTTCGCTTTGGTCTTGAGAGGAGTGTTGGCTTAGGTATCTCAGTTTGTTTGCTTAGGAATGGAAGGTTCTGCTGTTCTACTTGTTCAGGTTCAACAGTTGCAGCTACAGGTGCTACAAGTTTGTCAGTTGAATCAAATCGGGTTTCACCAACTGGAGCAGAAATCTTCCACTGTGACTGGAGATCCCTGGAAATTTGGTTCCTTGGATTTGTCTTCTCTGATCTGGTCAATGTGTCTCTTCCAGATTCCACAGGAAGATTCAACATCATAGGTCAGTGGTCCTCGACTCTTGATGGTTCTTCCCAGGAGCCACTTTGGTGTCCCGCAGTAATTTCGGACCCAAACAGACCGATCCAGGTTAAACTCGTGAGCTGGTTTACTTGTGTCATGTGACCTTTTCTGATCATGTTGCCTCGAACCAATCTTTCCTTTCAAATCTGGGCACAGCAAAGCCATTCTGGTACTCAGTCTTCTTCCAAACATCAGCTCAGCAGGAGATGCGCCTGTCATTGAATGTGGAGTGTCACGATACATCATCAAAAAGTTCTTCAGCTTCAACTTCCAATCTGTTTGCGTCCTTCCCTTCAATATGGCCATTTTGAATGTCTGGACAAAGCGCTCCACTTCATCATTTGAGGATGAGGTGTAGAATATGGAATAAAAGAACCTTCTGTTTGTCACACAGGAAGCTGGGGTTCAGAAGCAGATAGCTGTGCGTGTATTCTTGATTGTTAAGAAGTGACAAAACACTTCAATGTAACCCTTTGAACAAAAGAAGGAAGTTGGTAGCTCAAGAATGAGACAGAGGTAAAAAGCCAGACAGACACAGAGATAGAAACAAGAGAAATAGAATGGGGCCCGACCACAAGAGAGAGAAAGGCGAAATGAGAATCTGCTTGATCCCATTATTTTTCCGGAATGTTTGAAATTCACTTGATGTGAACTGTGTGCCATTGTCAGGCACAATCTGCTCCAGCAACCCAAAAATAGTGAACACATGTAGCGACTAGTAATCCAGAGACCCAGAGTAATGCCCTGGGGACCCTCGTTCAAATCCCACCACGCCAGATGGTGGAATTTGAACTCAATAAAAAAAATCTGGAATTAAAAGTCTAATGATGACCACAGAACCATTGTCCATTATCGTAAAAACCCATCTGGTTCACTAATGCCCTTTAGGGAAGGAAATCTGGTGTCCTTAACTGGTCAGGCCTACACATGACCCCAGACCCACAGCAATGTGGTTGACTCTGAAATGCCCGAGCAAGCCACTCAGTTGTAACAAACTGCTACAAAGTCACAAAATAAGAATGAAATGGGACGGACCACCTGGCATCAACCTAAGCACCAGAAACGACCGGCAATCACAGCCCTGTCAACCCTGCAAAGTCACCCTTAGTAACATCTGAGGGCTAGTGGCAAAATCGGGAGAGCTGTGTCACAGATTAGTCAAGCAACAGCCTGACATAGTCATCCTCATGGAATCATGCCTTACAGATAATGTCCCAGACACCACGTCACCATCCCTGGGTATGTCCTGTCCCATCAGCAGGACAGACCCAGCAGAGGTGGTGGCACAGTGGTATACAATTTGGGAGGGAGTTGCCTTGCGAGTCCTCAGCATTGACTCCGGACCCCATGAAGTCTCATGGCATCAGGTCCAACATTGTCAAGGAAACCTCCTGCTAATTACCACGTACTGCCACCCCCTCAGCTGATGAATCAATGGTCCTCCATGTTGAACACCACTTGGAGGAAGCACTGAGGATGGCAAAAGTGTAGAATGTACTCTGGGTGGGGGACTTTAATGTCCATCACCAAGAGTGGCTCAGTAGTACCACTACTGACCGAGCTGGCTAAAGGACATAGCTGCTAGACTGGGTCTGCGGCAGTGAGGTGGTGAGGGAACCAACAAGAGGGAAAATCATACTTGACCTCATCCTTACCCACCTGCCTGCCGCAGATGCATGACAGTATCTGTAGGAGTGACCACTGCACAGTCGTTGTGGAGACGAAGCCCCGCCTTCCCATTGAGGATACCCTCCATCATGTTGTGTGGCACTACCACCTTGCTAAATGGGATAGATTTCGAACAGATCTAGCAACTCAAGACAGGATATCCATGAGGTGTTGTGGGCCATCAGCAGCAGCAGAGTTGCACTCGAACACAATCTGCAACCTCATGGCCCGGCATATCCCCCAATCTACCATTACCATCAAGCTAGGGGATCAACCACGGTTCACTGGAGAGTGCAGGTGGACATGCCAGGAGCAACACCAGGCATACCCAAAAATGAGGCGTCAACCTGCTGAAGCTATAACACAGGACTACTTGCATGCCAAATAGGATAAGCAGCAAGTGATAGACAGGGCTAAGTGATCCCACAACCAACGGATCAGGTCTTAGCTCTGCAGTCCTGCCACATCCAATCATGAAAGGTGGTGGACAATTAAACAACTCACTGGAAGAGGAGGCTACACAAATATCCCCATCCTCATTGATGGAGGAGCCCAGCATATCAGTGCAAAAGATAAGGCTGAAGCATTTGCTACAATCTTCAGCCTTAAGTGCCGAGTGGATGATCCACCTCGGCCTTTTCCAAAGGGTCCCAGCATCACAGATGCCAGTCTTCAGCCAATTTGATTCACTCTACGTGATATCAAGAAACAGCTGAAGGCACTGGATACTGCAACAGCTATGGGCCCTGGCAATATTCTGTCAATAGTACTGAAGACTTGTGCTCCAGAACTTGCCGCACCCCTAGCCAAGCTGTTCCAGTACAGCTACAATACCGGCATCTAGCCAGCTATGTGGAAAATTGCCCAGATATGTCCTGTACACAAAAAGCAGGATGAATTCAACCTGGCCAATTACTGCCCCATCAGTCTACTCTTGATCATCAGTTAAGTAATGGAAGGGGTCATAACACTGCTATCAAGCGGCACTTGCTTAGCAATAACCTGCTCACTGACGCCCAGTTTGGGTTTCGCCACTCAGCTCCTGACTTCATTACAGTCTTGGTTCAAACATGGGCAAAAGAGCTGAACGCCCGAGGTTAGGTGAGAGTGACTGCCTTGACATCAAGGCAGTATTTAACCGAGTGTGGTATCAAGTAGCTCTCGCAAAACTGGAGTCAATGGGAATCAGGGGGAAAACTTTCCACTGGTTGGAGTTATACCTAGCACAAAGGAAGATGGTTGTGATTGTTGGAGGTCAGTCATCTCAGCTCCAGGACATCACGGCAGGAGTTCCTCAGGGTAGTGGCCACGGCCCAACTATCTTCAGCTGCTTCATCAATGACCTTCCTTCCATCATAAGGTCAGAAGTGGGGATGTTCGTTGATGAGTGCATAATGTTCAGCACCATTTGCGACTCCTCAGATACTGAAGCAGTCCATTTCCAAATGCAGCAAAACCTGGACAATATCCACGAGTGGCAAGTAACATTTGCGCCACACAAGTGTCAGGTAATGACAATCTCCAACAAGAGAGAATATGACTATCACCCCTTGATGTTAAATGGCATTACCATCACTAAATACACCATTATCAACATCCTGGAGGTTACCATTGACCAGAAACTGAACTGGACTAGCCATATAAATACTGTGGCTACAAGAGCAGGTCAGAGGCTAGGATTCGTGTGATGATTAACTCACCTCCTGACTCCCCAAAGCCTGTTCATCGTCTACAAGTCACAAGTCAGAAGTGTGATGGAATGAATGCAGCTCCCACAACACTCAAGAAATTTGACACCATCCTGGACAAAGCTGCCTGCTTGATTGGCACCACATCCATGAACATTTACTCCCTCCATCACTGACGCACAGTAGCAGCAGTGTGTAACCAACTACAAGATAAGACCATAAGATGTAGGAGCAGAAGTAAGCCATTCGGCCCATTGACTCCGCTCCGCCATTCAATGGGGGATCTGATAATCCTCAACTCCACTTTCCTGCCTTTTTCCCATAACTCATGATTCCCTTACTGATTAAAAATCTGTCTATCTCAGCCTTGAATATACTTAATGACCTAGCCTTTTCAACCCTCTGCCTAAAGAATTCCACAGATTGACTACCTCTGAGAGAAGAAATTCCTCCTCATCTCTGTCTTAAATGGGTGCCCCCTTAATCTGAGATCCTGCCCTCTGGTCCTAGACTCTCCCACAAGGGGAAACAACCTCTCAGCATCTACCCTGTCAAGCCTCCTAAAAATCTTATATGTTTCAATAAGGTCGCCTCTCATTCTTCTAAACTCCAATGAGGACAGGCCCAATCTACTCAACCTCTCCTCATAAGAAAATCCCTCCATTCCCGGGATCAACCCAGTGAACCTTCCCTGGACTGTCGCCAATGCCAGTATACCTTTCCTTAGATAAGGGGACCAAAATTGTTCACAGTATTCTAGGTGTGGTCTAACTAGAGCCTTGTATAGTTTTAGCAAGACTTCCCTATTTTTATACTTAATTCCCTTTGAAATAAAGGCTAACATTCCATTTGCCTTCCCTATTACCTGTTGAACTTGTGTGTTAGCTTTTTGGAATTCATGCACAAGGACTCCCAAATCCCTCTATGCTGCAGCTTTCTGCAGACTTTCTCCATTTAAATAACATTCAGCTCCTCTATTCTCCCTGCCAAAGTGCTGAACCGCACATTTTCCCAGATTATATTCCATCTGCCAAGTTTTTGCCCACTCACTTAACCTGTCTATTTCCCTTTGTAGACTCTTTGTGTCATCCTCACCACTTGCCTTCCCACCTATTTTCGTGTCTTCTGCAAACTTGGCGATAATACATTCAGTTCCCTCATCTAAGTCATTAATATAAATTGTAAATAGTTGAGGCTCCAGCACTGATCCCTGTGGCAGGTTGCCATCCTGAAAATGCCCCCTTTATCCCAACTCTCTGTCTGCTATTATTATTTCCCCAGCTTCGTTCTCTAAGGGGCCTATGTTCACTTTGGCCTCTCTTTTTCTTTTTATATATTTAAAGAAGCTCCTACTGTCTGTTTTTATATTACTTGCTAGTTTACCCTCAAAGGTTATTTTCTCCCTCTGTTTTCTTTTTGGTCTTTCCCAATTCTCTGGTTTACCACTAATCTTTGCCACATTGTATGTTTTTTCTTTCAATTTGACACTATCCTTAACTTCCTTGGCTAACCATGGTTGGTTGGTTTATCCGCCTCCTTGAATCCTTCTTCCTCACTGGGATATATCTTTGTTGAGAGTCATGAGCAATTATCTTAAATGTCTTTCATTGGTCATCAACCGTCTTTTCTGCTAAACTGCTTTCCCAGTCCACTCCAGTCAACTCTGCCCTCATTCCATTGCAATTACCCTTATTTCAGTTTAGCACAGTTGTTTCTGACCCATGCTTCTCACTCTCAGACTAAAGCTAAATTCTACCATCTTATGGTCACTGTTTCCTAGGGGATCCTTTACTCTGAGATCATTTATCAAATCTTCCTCATTACACATTACCAGATCCAAAATAGCCTGATCCCTGGCTGGATTTGCAATATATTGTTCTAAGAAACTGTCCCGAATATACTCTATGAATTCTCGCTCGTGTCGACATTTGCCAATTTGATTTTCCCAATCTACATGAAGATTAAAGCCACCCATGATTAACCATGATTGACCTCGGTCACCCAAGATCCTTCCTTGCTATGATACTTGTTCCATCTTGTACTAACAAAGCTACCCCACCACCCTTTCCTTCCTGCTTGTCCTTTCGAAAAGTCACATACCCCTGAATATTTAGTTCCCAGCTTTGACCTCCTTGTAACCACATCTCCATAATGGTTTAAGAACATACCCATTAACCCCTATTTGTGTCGTTAATTCATTTATTTTGTTCCGAATACTATATGCATTTAAATAAAGGGCCATTAATTTAGCCTTTTTATCATTTTTTCCCCCTTTGACCCTATTTGGTGCTGTTTTTTTTAATGTTTGTACACTCTGTCCCTTCCTGTCACACTCTGGGTATCATTACCTAAATAGCTGCCCTGCAAGGCTGCCATATCCTTTTGCTTTGTAAGCCTATGTATCTGCAGGAATTCACCAAGTCTCCTTCGACAGCACCTTCCAAACCCACAACCATTACCATCTAGAAGGATAAGGGCAGTAGCTAGATGGGGACATCACCACCTGGAAGTTCCCCTCCAAGTCACCCATCCTCCTGACTTGGAAATATATCACCGTTCCTTCACTGTCGCTGGGTCAAAATCCTGAAACTCCTTTCCTAATAGCAGTGTGGGTGTACCTACACCACATGGACTGTAGCGGTTCAAGAAGGCAGCTCACTACCACCTTCCCAAGGGCAACTAAGGATGGGCAATAAATGCGGGCCCAGCCTGCGAAGCCCACATCCCATGAATGAATTAAAAAAAACATTCCGGAGAGCTTCAATGGTCTTTGCTGAAGTAGTCGACTTCTAGGGAATAACATTTTTTTGCGACTTTTTGTGGGTATCCACCACAATCAGGAATGTGTGTTCTGTGAAGTGATCCGGCAAAGACCACATAAAGTCTGCCATGGGTGGTCAGGCCAAGCCCACGGATGTAATGGGGCAGGTGCAGGAGAAGACTTCATTTCTAGGCATGGAAAGCAATCACTGACCATGCCTTCTATATCTTTATCCAGATGTGGCCACCATACATGTAGACAAGCCAATGCTTTCATTTTGGCGATTCCCATGTGACTGAGATGAAATTCGTCTAACACTCGTGTTTGGAATTTTGGAGGAACACCAACTCCATAACAAACAGCCATCCTGCAGAGTCAGCTCAAATCTACCCGCGCAGTCAGGTTTTAGCTCAGTAGTCACTTCTTGAGGTACACGCCAACCCTTCCGTGTGTACAGGTAAACTTTGGAGAGCACAGCATCCCTCTGCGTTTCAAGTCGAACTTGATCCGCTTTAACAGGTAACACGTCTGTCTGGTTCACTCTGAAAGCAGTGACTTCATTTCGGGTTGTGCAGCTGTGGTGTAACGGAAATATGGAAAGTGCATCCGCATTTCCATGATTCTCAGTCAAGCGAAATGTAATTTTATACTGGTAAGCAGATAAGATCAGTGCTCGTCTTTGTAGGCTTGCAGTGGCAAGTGTCGGGGTTTGTGACTTCGGGCTAAGCAACCAGGTCAAAGGCTTGTGGTCTGTAATTAACATGAATTTATGCCCATACAAATATTGGTGGAGCTTCTTGACTCCATAGATTAATCCAAGAGCTTCCTTCTCAATTTGGGCATAATTTTGTTCAGTCTTGGACAAAGTGCGTGAGACGTATGCAATGGGCCTTTCACTGCCATCAGGAAATGTGTGGGAGATGACAGCTCCAGCACCATAACACCATATCCAGATGGATTACAAGCCAGGCTGACAGGCAACTTTTCATCGAAATGTCCCAGGACTTTAGCAGAAGTCAGCTCTTGCTAGGGTTCCTTGAAACTTTCCTTCAGGGATGAGCATTTGGATTTCGTACAGTGAATGCCTTATTTTCCTCTAGGCAGGACCCTGCCTAGGTTCTCAAAATGAGTTAGGAGGTTTTTCCCAGTGTTGAGCATGTCATCTTGGAAGCAGATTACACCAGGGAGGCCAAGCAGTATTTTGTCCATAGCCTGCTGGAATAAGGCTGGTGATGATGCGATTCCAAATGGTAGTCGTTTGTATTGATGTAAACCTCTGTGTCTGCTGATGGTCGTATATGTCCTGGAATCTTCAATCAGCTGCATTTGCAAAAATGCCTGTGATAGGTCAAGCTTTGTGAATAACTCACACCCATTCAGAGCAGCGAACAGGTCCTCAATTTTCGGTAGCGGGTCCTGATGCACTTCCAGGAAAGGATTAATGGTAATTTTATAGGCCCCACATAGTCTAATAGACCTGTCATCCTTCACTGCTGGGACTATTGGAGCTGCCCACTCTGCATAATCAACTTTCTCAATTATCTGAAAGTTGTCAAGTTGTTCTAGTTCCTGCTTAATTTTCTGTCGCATCGAGTCGGGAACTGAACATGGTTTGAAGAATCTTGGAGAAGCTTTGGCCTTCACAGCAAGTTTGGCTTCAATGTCTTTAATAACTCCAAGAACTTCTTTGAAGACATCAGTATGCTTATCTAACAAGGAATACAACATGGGGTTGCAATACACTGTATTTATTTTATTCCAGTCCAGCGGAATTTCTTTTAGCCAGTTCCTGCCCATAAGCGACGGTCGATCCCCTTTCATAATGATAAGTGGCAACCTTGCTATTTGATCTCCATATTTAGCTTGAACGGACACCTTTCCAAGTATATTCACAGGTTCACCAGTGTAGGTGTTATGCTGGAGGAGGGTTTTTTCCAACGAGCATTTCTTGAAAATTTTCTCTCATGTCTTCTCTGAAGCAATAGAAACAGATGCTCCAGTGTCAACCTCCATTTCAGCCATTTTACCATTTAAGGCAATGCCAACTTTTAGTCCTTCATCTAGTTTCAGATCAGACTGAATGCAATGCAATTGCTCTTCTGCACTGTCACTGTCAGTTTCACTTTCTGTCTCGTCTGGACTCGCATTACTTTTGTATTTTGTTTCCAAGTAACGCGTCTTTTTAAACTGCCTGTTTATTTTCAAGCGTAACTTGTCTGTGTGCTCCTCGTGATGCCCTTTTCTTTGCGGTGCTGCTTTACGGCGATCAGCCTTTGATCTACATGCATGCTGTAGGTGTTCTTACTTTCCACAGTAGTGACAATCAGCGGTTTTCCACTTACAGGCTTCTGCATTAAGCCCTATTCCATTACAGCGGTGACATGTTTGAAAGTGAGTATACCCTGACTTTACTATTTTAACTTCGGCATTGTTAGAATGCGCTTTCAAATCTCCAGCTTGTTTCTCTGCCATTTCTATGCTTTGTGCATTCTCGGACGCTTTCTTCAGTGTCAACCCTTGATCCTCTGACAATCTGCGCTGAATTCTTTCATTTCTTAGTTCACAAACCAAGCAATCACGCAACGCTTCTTTCAGGTAACCTTTAAAGCCACAATATTCCACTAATTTTCTCAACCCAGCCAGGAACTGGGAAACTGACTCACTCTCATGCTGTTCTCTTTGGTGAAACTTGAATCTCTCGGCAATAAATGCTGGTCTGGGATCGAAGTACTTTTTCAAAACGTCCACAAGCTCTTTAAAGCTTTTATCTGCTGGCTTGTCAGGAGCAATGAGATTTCTCAATAAAGTGAAACTTTTCATTCCGATGACTGTAAGAAACACTAAGGCCTGCTTTTCCTCTTCAATCTCATTTGCAATGAAAAGCTGGTCCATTTGCTCGACATAAACTACACAGTCCATAGTAACTGGATCAAAAGCCTCTAAAGCCCCTAATAATGATGATCCCATCCTCGTCGCCATTCGAAGTGTTTCATCACTTCCTAACAATTAAGAATACACGCGCACAGCTATCTGCTCCTGAACCCCAGCTTCCTGTGTAAAAAAGGGAAGGTTCCTTTATTCCTTATTCTACACCAGAGAGCAACACATCTGGGACTTAGCATAGTCAGTTTTTTTATATAGCACTTCTTTTTAACTAACATGTCCTTTTACAAAAAAGCATAATTGTTAAACACAAACATCACACACATATTTTGTGAGGTATGTTCTATACTTCGACTGCATGGTACTTGTGAGGGAGCGTGTTCAGTATGTTGAGGATTGGGTTCAATACCATTACCGTACCTGCACTAAGAGAGGTGGATTACAGCAGTTTGGTTTTGTTTTCTAAGATTTGGTTGGTTCTTCCAATTTTCAATCCCTACATGCAGCCAGGAAAGGGCAGTGATGACAAGCAGGAGGACCATCTGTTAAAGACAGAGGCATTCCTAATAGGAGTATTCCTCTGTTCAAAGGACATCCCCAGTGTCCATGTCCTTCTGCCATTTTTTGCTAAACCTCCAAACATTGCTCACAACGAGAAAACCCCGCAATGGTCAAGTATGGAGATGCAGCAAGTTTCAGATGGGAACATAGCAACATATAGTAGCACAAGACTTAGGAGCAGGAGTAGGCCATTCAGCCCTTCAAGCCTGCTCTGCCATTCAATAAGATTATGGCTGATTTGGTTGTTGTCTCAACTCCACTTTGCCACCTTCCCCTCAATACCCTTGACTCCTTTGTCTATCAAAAATCTGTCTAACTCAGCCTTGAATATATTCAATGACCCAGCCTCCACTGCTTTCTGGGGAAGAGCATTCCACAGGCTAACCACCCTCTGAGAGAAAAAAATTCTTCTCATCTTCATTTTAAATGGTAAACCTCTTATTCTTAAACTGTGTCCCCTAGTTCTAGTCTCTTGTGCAAGTGGAATCATTTCCCACTATCTACCCTATCAAATTCCCCCTGGTGACCACCCTGAGGATGATATATGTTTCAATTTTTCTAAACTCCAATGGGTATAGGCCCAACTTGCTCAACCTTTCTTCATAAGATAAGCCCTTCATCCCAGGAATGAGTTGAGTGAATCTTCTCTGAGCTACTTCTAATGCAATTATATCTTTTTTCAAATAAGGAGGCCAAAACTGTACAAAATACTCCAGATGTGGTAGGCCCTGCACAGCTGCAGTAAAACTTCCCCATGTTATATTCTACTCTCCTGGCAACAAACGCCAACATTCCATTTTCCTTTCTGATCACTTGCTCTACCTGCATACTAACTTGTTGTGATTCATGTCGAGGGGAATGGTTCCAGGGATGGGGGAGTTTAGTTGCAAGGTTAGGCTGGAGAGGCTGGGTTTGATCTACTTGGAGCAAAAGAGAACGAAGGGGAACTTGACTGAGGTCACAAAATGATGACAGGTTTAGAAGAAGTACACAAAGGGCGGGATTTTCCATGGACAATATGGCGAGAGGGCCAAAAATCGGTCGCACAGCGTCGTGAAACCAGTTTGCAGTCGTCTGCTCTGCCCATCAATGGCGGGCTGCGTTTCTCACCGTCGGACATCAGGAACCTCATTGTAATACATCTGCAAATCATTATGAGCCCAGCCCGCCGGAATCAACGCCCCCTCTCACACTGAGCACGCCAGCGTGATTGCACGCCGAGGTGTTTTACCACAGCACATATAAGGCTTGCACTTGGCAGGTCGCACTTTGAGGGGAACTTGGAGGTGAGTGCACAGCAAGGTTGTGCAGCGCTTGCCAGGGTCATCTTTTGGACTTCAAGGTTAAGGTGACTTGGCATGGGGGCATGGGCTGCACTGCGGTCGAGGCGAGTTGTGGGGGGGCCAAGGGCTGTACTGTGGTTGAAGGTAATGCACAAGCACTTGCAGGATGCAGGGCAGGGAAGTGGCCACATATTAGGGAAACCTTGTATAAAGTGACCATTCTTCCACAGCTGAGACAGTTCAGTCACAGCCACATTGATGTGATTTGAGTCAGGCCTCTAGCTTATCTGCCCAGTCAACCAACGCAGAGACATGAAATTGCCGCCAAATGCTCCTGAACTAATGAGCATTCTAGTGGACTGCAGAACAGTTGGACGACTGGGCACATTGTACAATCTCCTTGCTAAAGCTGGTCATGGAGCAGTCACTGGTGGAGATGCTCACAGCCCCTTGCAATGTCATCATCCCGGTTTGGACCAGTCTCCCCCATGGTTCAAGCTAACAGTGCAGCCTTGCAGTGCGGGTTAGGAGGATGCCTGTGTCTGAGCTGAGAGCACAGCATGCAGTAAAATGGGCAAAGCTGCCACCAATCGGTCAGGTGGAGTGGGGTGGAGGAAGGTGGGGTTTTGAGCAGCCATGCAGTGCACCATCTCTGGCCATCCGAGTGGTGGCCAGCACTCTCTGGCATACATTAAGGGGCCTTCAGATTGAAGAGAGGTTCTTAGTACACCCATGCTAACCTACGCATCTTTCTCTTTCATCCTGCAGGAGGAATACTTCAGGAGCATGGAGCCTGGTGACCTATCTGTATGCCTCGTGGCATACAGAGAGCGGAGACGAAGGAGAAGAGAGTGATGGAGGGGCCTGGCTATACAGAGGGAGGAGCAACACCCTGAAGATCCACAGCGAGACGTCACTGTTTGGCACCTAGCTAGACCCAGGGTCTATAGATGCCGCCTTTCATTCCTGCAGATGACCGAGAACGAGTGTCAACAAAGACTGCACATGTCTAGGGAATGGTCGTTCATTTCTGCCAGCTACTGCAGGATTTGATGCCACAGGGACATGGAGGGCATCCACTGCTGGTGGCCGTGAAAGTGACAGCGACGCTCAATTTCTATGCCAGTGGCTCTTTTCAGGGCTCCACAGGTGACCTTTGTGGGATCTCACAAGCCTCCACCCACAAATGCATCCAAGAGGTCACGGATGTCATCTTCGTGATGGCACACAACTTTGTGCATTTCACCTGGGACCCGGAAAGTCAGGATGCATTTGCCCACATCTCAGGTTTCCTACAGGTGCACTCATGTGGCGTTTAGATCTCTGTGGTAACAAACGGTCAATTACGTCAACCACAAGGGCTTCCATTCGCTGAATGTGCAGCTGGTGTGCGACCACCACAAACGCATCCTGCAGGTCCGCGCATGGTTTTCAGGGAGTGTGCACGGCTCCTACAATCTCAGTTGGTCACAGATCCCTGACGTCTTCCAAGGTCCAGAGAGGCTGCAGACATGGCTCTGAGGGACAAGGGCTACCCGCAGAGGCCGTGGCTGATGACACGCATGCTGTTGCCTCAGAATGCAGCAGAACAAAGCTATAACAAGTTTCATGCTGCAACTCACATCTTGGTGGAGCAGACCATCGGGATACTGAAGATGCGGTTCTGGTACCTGGATCGGTCTGGTGGAGCCCTGCAATACCGTCCACAGAGGGTGTCGAGCATCGTTGTCGTCTGCTGCGCCCTTTACAACCTGGCACTGCAGTGGGGAGAGTTGCTGGCTAAGGAGGAAATGGAAGAGCTGCACATCTACTCCAATGAGGAGGATGTCAACGGTGATGGGTGAGGAGGTCCTCGGAGGTGACGATGAAGGCGCTGAGGCCATCGCAATTGCCAGGTGAGGCAGGCACAGTCGGGAGGCCCTCATATCTGTTGGATTTGTGGAGGATGATGATGACATGCAGTGAGGAGACACCATAGATCCTCACATAGCCTCTGAGAATGCCTGACTCTTGTCTGGCTGAGGGCAGCTCGCTTGCGCTCTGTGATCAGGGTCAATCATGGAGACACAGTCATGAAACTTTAAAAGCATCTGATCCTTTGTCCGCCTTCAGCAGCTGAGCCCTTTAGGAGCACAGCATCACTGGTCACAGATGCTAAAGAGATGGGAGACAGCCTCACCTTAAAGGTGCTGAGAGCACATCGAGAGAATGAGAGAACTCTGTGGTACTTGCCCACTACATTCTGGCAGCAATGACAAGCACCGTCGAGGTGCAGGCATCAGTAAAGTTTCCAGGGAGTGTGAGGCTGGACCATCACTTTGGTCTGAAGGCTGCACAGACACAGGGAAGAGGCCCTGGACTGAGACACCTGCCTTTATCTTGTGTAAAAAGGTTTCACATCTGAGTGACAAGAACACTGCTCATCAGAACAAGGAGCCATAGGCAGGGAGACATTCTTGGGAGTTTATTGACAATAGTGGACATTATGTACAAGTGATTAATGCCCATGCCCAGGCTGTGCAGCTACATCTTCTTAACCTTCCTAATCCTGCTGCTACATCTTGGTTTTCCCTGGACAACAAGATTGGAAGTGGAGGTAGCCTGCTGACTGCTACACCCTGTCTGTGATGACTTTGACAGGTGTCCTCTGGAATGCCAAGACTTGGAGGGCCCCGGCCTGCTTTTGGGGTCCTGCTGTGTGGCAGTGGCATCCTCCTCGGCCTGTGGAGCTAGAGCTGCTGGGGTCACAGGAAGAGGGGAGTCGGGTTAACCAGGCACTTTTGTAGTCACCTCGGTGGATTGCCATGGGATGTGCACCTGCTGATCCTCCTCCCTATGGGTACCCAAGGGCCCCTGGCAGACTCCTTGAGGAGAAGGGGTAGTTGGAGTGAGATCGAGCTGCCCCGCACCCCTCTAGTGTACACACTATTGGAGGCCAACTATGGTGTCAGCGGTGGAGTTCAGACCGTGCAGTAGTGCGGGATTGATGGCTTGAAACAAAGTCTTCATTGCGGCCACCATCCTACAAGTGTTGACCTCGGTTTATTGGCATGCCGGTGTTATCACCTCAGCCCAAAGGTGGACAGACTCCTCCATCGTGCCTTGCAATCTGAGGAGTGCATTGGGCATCACTTCCTGATGATCCCGAGCTTGCCTTTGCAGCTCCAGCAACTGAGGTATGACCGAATCCAGAGGCTCATCATCTGACTCGGACTCAGCAAATTTCTGGCCTCCAGCAGTCCTCCGAGTGCCAGAGACCTGGGAAGTGTCCCTGCCACTGTCTGCTGTGGAGCAGAGAGCGCATTGTGCTCACCAGATTGTGATCCCGAGGCTACTCTAAAGCTAGATCCCACTGAGGTGTGTGTCTCTGCGCTGGTGGAGGGTGTGGGTGAGCGCTGTGATGGATTCCTCCTTCAGATTCCTCTTCAGAGATTTCTTTGGGGCTTGATTGGAGGCCCTGGGTCGTGAACTCTAACGGCTGTTTGGCAGATGTGCCTGTGAAAGCAAAGAGAGATAATTAGTGCATGGCAGGGGAATGCGGAACAGTGGAACTGTCTCACAGCATGGTTATCTGATGGATGTTGCACTGCTGGATCTTCACTTGGTAGAGCACCATTGACCTCACCGTCAGCACAGGACCGGTCCAGATCCTCGCCGGCCAGCTGGATGGCTCTGTTTTCAAAGTCCGGGAGGACGTTGACTTCAGGCATCCCTCCACCGGTCAGCGACCTCTCCCTGTTGTTGTGTGCCAGCTTGTCCTGCATGAGTAGAGATGGAGAGGGTGTAAACAGGATTCCTGCTAGGCCAGATGATAAGTATGCCTGGCATCTGTGGGTGGTGAGCGGTGCCATGGACGGAATGAGGACAATGAAGGTGTGTGTGAAGAACGAATGGTGATATCCCTTGAACTGGCAGCGAGTGAGGGCCCTGTGGATGTGTGATGGGTTCGTGAGTGTGTGAGTTGAGAGTGATGAGAAGAGTGACTTACCCTGGCGGAAGGGAAGAGATCATTCATCCTCTTTTGGCACTGGGTGGCTGTCCTCTTTTGCAGGGCGTTGGCACTGACCACCACTGTCACCGCCTCCCAAGTTGTGTCGGTGATGTTGTTGCCGCTCCTGTGGCCAGAGTGGGGTAGAGGACATCAAGGTGGCCTCCACGGCATCCAAAAGGCACCCGAGGGACACGTCACTAAACTGGTGGGGGGGGTGGGGGGGGCGGGGGGGGGGGCGTGGTTGCTGCAGTCTTCTTACCTCTCAGGGCCATGTCTTGTTTGCAGCAGTCCTGGGTTGGTGTCA
The DNA here is from genome assembly GCF_964194155.1 of Cetorhinus maximus. Classification (NCBI taxonomy): domain Eukaryota; kingdom Metazoa; phylum Chordata; class Chondrichthyes; order Lamniformes; family Cetorhinidae; genus Cetorhinus; species Cetorhinus maximus. Next base: position 8,238,056 of record NC_135884.1, on the reverse strand, counting down.
CACACCACAGTCTCGGTGTGTGCACACGGCTGCACTTTAAATATGGCGTCCGGTGTGAGGAAGCAGCGGGATGATGGTGTGGTGGGCGATTGAGAGCCCACCCACCATAGAAATGGCGTGTATCCCAGGAATGCATGACTAATGAGGCGGGATTGGGACGATGCAGCGCAAAGACCCGCCATTGTGGCCGGCGGGTGCAAATCTGGGATGATTCTGCCCAAAGAAAAACTGCTCCCATTAGCTGATGGTACAAGGACTAGGGGCACACAGATTTAAAATTTTGGGCAAGAGATGGGCCGGGGGGAGGAATGTGAGGATTAACTTTTTGCACAACGAGTGGCAGTAACCTGGTGCTCACTGCACACGAGGGTGATGGATGCGGAAATAATCAGTGATTTTAAAAGGAAATTGGGGGGCACTTGAAGGGAATTAAATGCGAGGGCGATGGGGACCGAGCAGGAGTGAATTGCTCTGTGGTTAGTCGACATAGACTTGATGGGCCAAATGGTCTATTTTTGAGCTATAGATTACTTTATGGGGCTTTAGTCACTCATGGGATGTGATGCTATCATAGTAAGGGGTCTTCAATCTTCACATAACATTGTACTTCCACAAAACAATTTCCTCTTGAGAGATTCGCTATTATGTGTGGTGACAGAAAGCGCATGCTTCATATTTACTTTGCAATGTTTGAACATTCACCTTAAATGAACATTTCAAAGGTGCCTCTCCCAGCCTTTGTGATGGGTTGATCATTGGTTGGACCTGTGAGGGAAAAATCACCCAGGGTTCCCACTCCCCACTGCTAACTGGTGACCTCGTCTGGACAGTGCACGTTCGTAGATCTTGAGTGAATGCCACGTTTGCCCTTTGGTGAGATTCCCATTGCAGTCAAGTAGCCAACCAACACTCCCTATCGAGGCACGTGCCAGAGCAATAGCCACTTGGTCGACATAGCCATGGGGCATGTACCCCAGCGGAGATGACAGCACCTTCATGAGAGGAGGGGAGAAAATTGGGGAGGAGGAGGAAGTTCCTTCTTTTGGAGCCACATTATTTATCACTTCAGAAAGCCAGGGTTGTGGTGCATGGAAGAGGAACGTTCTCTGCCAAACACACCCGTTCATTTGTGCGCTATTCAGAAAAGGATGTCAGGCGATGTGGTTTCATTAAGGAAATTATGAATTTAATCATCCAAGAATTCAAGGAAGCAGCATGTTGTTGTAATTTGGCTTTAGTTTATGATAAACATAATCAGAAGCAGACCTGAGTGATCCTTGTTTCTTTACAAGATCATAGCTGGAATGCAGTGACCGACCAGAACAGATACGACATGAGCACACGGAGCATTTCACTGAGATCAACAACTCTCAGTCTGAAATTAACAGCTTCCTGGATCAAACCATTTGAACTGTCTCGGTCACATATCTGAACTGTAGGGGGGGAAGGCTATTCGGCCCATCGCAGCTGTGCCAGCACTGTAGGCCTGCCAATTAGTTGCACTACCCTCCTATTTCTTCCATATTTCTGCATTGCTTTCCTTGTTCAAATGGACATCTAGTTCCCACTCATGCCTCGATCCTTCCAGACTTGACTATTCTAACTCACTCCTGGCTGGTCTCCCACAATTCTACCCTCCGTAAACTTGAGGACACCTAAACCTCTGCTGCCCATGTCCTTCCTCACACCAAATCCCATTCACCCATCACCTCTGTTCTCGCTGGTCCACACTGGCTCCCGGTCAAGCAGCACCTCAATTTGAAAATATTTATCCTTCGTTTGAAATTCCCCCTGGACCTTGCCCCTCCCTATCTCTGTAATCCCCTCCAGCCCCACAACCGTCTGAGATACCACGCTGCTCTAATCCTGACCACTTGACTACCATTCCCCTCCGTACTCCCCCCACTGCCAATTTTAACTGTACTACCATTGGTGTCCATGCCTTCAGTTGACCTAGGCCCCAAGCTAGGAATACCCTCACTACCTCCTTACCTTATTTTCCTCCTTTTAGACACTCCTTAAAACCTACCTCTTTGACCAAGCTTTTGGTCACCTGACCTATGATCTCCTTATGGCGGCTCGGCATCTAATGTTGCTTTATGTTGCTCTTGTGCAGCGCCTTTGGGCATTTTATTGCATTAAAGGTGCTATGTAGTTGTAAGTTGTTGTTGTGGAATGTTATGGGTGGATTTGCCTGTGCTCTCTGGCAGTGGGTGTCATGGTGGGTATGAGTGGATAATATGGTGGGAAGGCCAAGAGTCGGTTTCACGTTCCCGTGAAACACATTTGCAATCGCCCGTCAATGGCAGTCCACGTTTCCCGCCACCCTCACCCGGAACTTCATTCTAATATGTCTACATATCATTACAAAACCCAGCTCGCCAGAATCACCCCTCCCTTCCCCGCATCAAATTTACCGCCCATTTCGGTGGGAAAACACGGCGGTGCAGAACGCGTCTCGACAAGTGCGACGCGCAGATGTTGGGACTTACCCGCCAGGGGCCTTGCTCCCATCGCAAGGACGTCGGAGGAGCAGAAGATGCTGGAGCCCGACAGCAACGGGATCCTGGAGGAATGTCCATCGCGTGCCGGGTGGATTCTCATGGACGCGGCTCCACCATGGATCGGCTCAGCTCACAGAAGGTGGAAAATCACCGCTGAGGGTCTGCTTCAGGACTTCAGTGGCGTGGTCATGGTCTGCTGTGGATGATCATCGAGGGGAGTGGAGAGGAAGGTGTACCCGGGGGTGCTGGGAGAGGAAGGTTTAGGTTTGACTGGGAGAGGAAGGTGTGTCGGCGGTGGGGGTGGGGGTTGGGTGGATGGGTGGGTGGGGGTGAGTTTGGGAAGGGGAGAAAGAAGGTGTTGGGGGGGTTGAGGTTGGGGAGGGCAGCGAAGATATCTGGGGATGAGGTTGGGAGGGGGGAGGGAGTATGAGGGGGAGGAGGGGGGTAACTGGGGAGAATACGACAGCTGGGGAGATACATGTAAAGGGGGGGAAGGTGTAAGGGAAGGACTTTGGAGAGGGGAAGGAGACCGGAGGGGAGAAGGCCAGGTGGAGGAAGCAGTCGTGGGGGAGGAAGGAGTCCGGGGGCGGAGGAATGAGTCTAGAGGGCAGAAAGAGTCCAGGGGGAGGAAGGAATCCAGAATGGGTAAGGAGTCCAGGTGGAGGAAGGAGTCTGGCGGGGGGAGGGAGTCTGGAGGAGGTAAGGAGTAAGGGTGGAGGAAGGAGTCAGGAAGCAGGAAGGAATAAGGGTGGAGGAAGAAGTAAGGAAGGGGGAAGGAGTAAGGGGGAGAAAGAAGTCCTGGGGGGAAGGAATCTGGGGCGGTGTGGAGTCTGAGGGTGGAGGAGTTCCGAGGGGGGAAGCAGTAAGTGGGGGTGGAAGCCCAGGTGAATATGTAGGGGAGCAGTCTGTGGAGTCAATGACTGCCTCGAGGGAGCAAAATGAGGGTGGGCATGGTATGAGGGAATGGTGAGAACGAGAAGGCAGAGTGAGGGAGGGTGAGGGTTTGACGGTATGGTTAGAAGGGATGGCAAGGCTGGTTGGTGGGGACCCAGAGGCAGACACAGACCCTGTGAATGAGAAGGAGGAGGTCGGGGAGGTTAAAGTGGATGAGGTGGGATTTTCGGGAAGGGAGGGAATGCACAGGTTCACCTGGACATCCCCAGAAGAAAAGGAAGATGATGCTGGAGGAAAGGACATGGGTGACTTTTTGTTTAATTCATTCATGGGATGTGGTATCACTGGCTCCCTTATTCAGAGAGCATTTAAGAGTCAACCACATCTGGAGTCACATGAAGGCCAGACCAAACCAGGATGGCAGATTTTCCTCCATTAATGGAGCTGATGGGTTTTTACAACAATTGTTTCAAGGTCATAGTTAAGGACATTGTTAATTCCAGATTTTTATTGGACTCAGATTCCACCATCTGCCATGGTGGGATTTGAACCCAGGCCCCTACAGAGTTAACCCTGGGTTTCTGGATTATCAGCCCAGTGACAACACCGCTATACCACCACCTCCCCCTATGGGGAGGGAATGGATGGGGGAGCCAAAGAAGAATGTTACACGCACCATGCTTGTAAATCCGAAAGTGAAAGGAGATTCGCGGTGGGTGGGAAGAGGTACGGCATGGGAGTGTGATCAGTGGTTGGGCAGAGATGCAGGTCAGCTCAGATGGGCAACTGAAAGCGAACCCCAGCGGGCAGCATTCAAAATGCTCAGGACATTGAGATGAGTGCTGTGGAGGGATGATCCATGTGCGTGGAGAAGTACTTGCACGAGGCTCCAAAAGGTCCTGCCACACACACATTTCTCCCTTCAGAATCACTCGTGGTCTGGCTACTTGAAGCTGAACTACTAGTGAGGGGGATCCAGGGGGAGGATTCGCGAAGCCTGTCAATGAAGCTGAAAGACAACATTAAACAATATTCAGTGAAAGCGAATGTATTTTCAGATTATAAAGTGCCAAAATGTCTTCACCCGTGCAACCACTTGTGATCAGAAATTCTTAACTTTTCTAGGCCTAACACTTCTAGGTGCTGCCCTGACATCCGCAGCAGGGGTGGAGACAGCCTGTGCAATGGTTGACCCTGTCGCCTCTGATGACTTCGGTGGGGGTCCTCCACAGCCGAGGCCTTGAGGGCCCCGGCTTGCTTTGGCTGTCCTCCTGTGGACCAGCTGCTCCCTCTGAAGTGACAGAGGTGTGCGTCTTTGCGCTGGTGGAGGGTGTGGGTAAGCGCTGTGACAGATCTACCAGGCTGCTTATTTCCAGCTCTTCAATGGAGGTAGGTGTCCTCTTGGCTGGCGGTGAGGGCCTTGATGGAGCTGAGGGATTGGCTGGCAGAGGGCGTAGGTTGCTTGACAGAGCTCCCTGTGAACCAAAGTATAGAAAGTTAGTGCATGGCAGTAGAGTCAAAAGCAGGAGAGAGAGCACTCACAGTTGTGTTGAGAGAGGGATGATGTGGTGCAGGATCCTCACGTGGGTGTTCACTGCTGACCTCACCTTCGCCACGTCATCACCAGTCAGCGCAATGGCACGCTCCTCAAAGTGAGTGTGGAATACAATGTGGGCCACTCCATCCCCAATCTGGGACCTCTCCCTGGTGCTGTGATTCAGCTTCTTCTGCATGAAAACAGATGGAGAGAATGTGAGCAGGACACATGGCACTGCCTGGAATGTTTATGTGGTGAGCGCACCCATGGACAGGAATGAGGACGTGAGCTCGAAAGGGTATGAGCCTGATGGAGATGTGAGGGTGTGTGTGAGGGTGTTAGTGGTGTTATCCCCTGAGGTGTGAGATCCCTGTGGATGTGTGTTGGGTTTGTGAGTTGAGAGTGATGAGAAGAGTCACTTACCCTTGGCAGAGCGGTGAGATCATTCATCCTCTTTTGGCACTGGGTGGCTGTCCTCTTCGGCAGGGTGTTGGCGCTGACCACCGCTGCCACTGCCTCCCATGCTGGATTGGTGACTTTGCTTGCTGGTCTTCTCCCAGAGTTGGGGGTGGAGGGCATCATGGCGGGCCTTCACAGCGTCTAAAAGGTTTTCGAGGGACGCGTCACTTGCGATCTTCTTGCCTGTTGGGGCCATGTCTTCTGTGCAGCAGTCCTGGGCTGGAAGCACTGAGAGGTGTGCGTTCTGCTGCACTTTAACTATGGCGCCTGGCCTGAGGAAGTGGTGAGGTGACGGCGTGGTGGGTGAATGAGAGCCCGCCCGCCATTGAAATGGCGTGTTTCCCGGGAATGCATGATTAGTAAGGCGGGATTGGGATGATATGGTGTGAAAAGCAGCCATTGCGGCCGATGGGTAAAACATTCTGGGACAATTCCGCCCACTATTGCATTTGCTTCAACCAATGTGGAGAAAGACATAGAAAGGCAGATGGGGGAGGTGAAGGGAGAGGTTAGGAAGTCTGTTCCAGAGTGTGGCTGCATGATGGCTGACATCTCTGCTTTGAATGGAGAGAAGGCAGTGATGAATATGTAGAGTTGGAAAGCAGATACTGGGATCAGTAACAGACGGCTGGAGGAGGTTGCAGAGTTGGGGTATGTCAAAATCTTGATGTGATTTGTAGTCAAGGAAAATAATTTACACTGAGGCCTGGAGACTGAATGAAATCATGGAAGACACGTAAAACAATGTGGGATAGCATCAGACATCAGTCATTAGGAGACAGTGTTAGGCCATTGAGAATGTTAGGACCAATTCTAAGTATGACATTGGGTCAATTGTGTGGTGCCCATTTTGAACATATATACGATCATATGAACAAGGACCAGGACTAGGCCATTTAGCCCCTCGAGCCTGCTCCATCATTTAATAAGATCATAGCTGATCTGATAATAACCTCAAATCTGCATCCTGCCTACCCCCGATAACCTATCACCCCCTTGCTTACCAAGGATCTATCCACCTCTGCCTTAAAAATATTCAAAAAGACTCTGCTTCCACCACCTTTTCAAGAAGAGAGTTCCAAAGACTCACGAACCTCTGAGAGAAAAATGTTTTAAATGGGTGACCCTTTATTTTTAAACAGTGACCCCCCAGTTCTAGATTCTCTCACAAGAGGAAACATCCTCTCCACACCCACCCTGTCAAGACCCCTCAGGATCTTATATGTTTCAATCAAGTCACCACTTGCTCTTCTAAACTCCAGCAGATACAAGCCTATCCTGTCCAACCTTTCCTCATAAGGCAACCCGCCCATTCCAGGGATTAGTCTGGCAAACCTTCTCTGAACTGCTTCCAATGCATTTACATCCTTCCTTAAATAAGATGACCAGCACTCCGGATGTGGTTTCACTAGTGCTCCGTATAACTGAAGCATAACCTCCTTACTTTTGTCTTCAATTCCCCCTGCAATAAATGATGACATTCTATTAGCTTTCCTAATTGCTTGCTGTAACTGCACACTGGCCTTTAGCGATTCATGCACAAAGACAGATGTAGATCCCTCTGCATTTCAGAGCTCTGCAATCTCTCATCATTTAGATGATATGTGTCTCTTTTATTCTTCCTGCCAAAATGCACAATTTCACATTTTCCCACATTATACTCCATCTGACAGATCTTTGCCCACTCACTTAACCTATCTATGTGTTCTTGTAGCCTCCTTTTGTCCTCTTCACAACTCACTTTCCCACCTACCTTTGTGTCATCAACAAATTTGGCAGCAATCCCACACACCCCTCCATCCAAGTCATTTATATAGATTGTAAATAGTTGAGGCCCCAGCACTGATCCCTGTGGCACACCAGTCATCACATCCTGCCAATCAGAAAAAGATGCATTTATGCCTATTCTCTGCTTCCTGTTAGCCAACCGATCTTCTATCCAATTCATTTCTTATACTCATGCCAATATGTTACCCCAAACCATGAGTTTTTGTTTTCCACAATGACCTTTGATGTGGCACTTTATCAAATGCCTTCTGGAAATCTAAGTATAGTACATCCACCAGTTCCCCTTTATCCACAGCACATGTTACTTCCTCAAAGAACCCCAATAAGTTGATTAAACATGATTTCCCTTTCACAAAACCATGTTGACTCTGCCTGATTACCTCGAACTTATCCAAGTGCCCTGCCATAACTTCTTTAATAGCTTCTAACATTTTCCCTATGACAGATGTTAAGCTAACTGGCCTGCAGCTTCCTGCTTTCTGTCTCTCTTTTTGAATAATGGAGTCACATTTGCTATCTTCCAATCTAATGTGACCTTCCCCGATTCGAGGGAGTTTCAGAAAATTAAAACCAATACATCAATTATCTCACTAGCCACTTCTTTTAAGACCCTAGGATCAAGTCCATCTGGACTCGGGCACTTGTCAGTCCGCAGCTCCAACAATTTACTCAGTACCAATTCTCTGATGATTGTAAGTTTCCTGAGTTCCTCCCTCCCTTCCATTTACGGATTGATAGCTGCTTCTGGGATATTACTTGTATCGCTGATAGCAAAGACTGATGCAAAAAACCCGTTCAATTCATCTGCCATTTCCTTGCTTTCCATTATCAATTCTGGAGACTCACTTTCTACAGGGAACCTAGATTGTGGAGGAAAGGGTTAACTAGTGAAGTTTTTCTTCTCTTACGCTCTTTAAAGGCTGGAGCCAAATGTCTGCCTATTACCAGAAAAGAACATGCCTCTTCAGGTTAACCAAGCTTAACATGTAATTGTTACGTCTTTCCTCCATAAAGAAGGAAATATTTACATCTGCAGAATGGAGCAGCTGGGACCCACAAACCGATGACTCATTGATGGAAGATGGGTTGTCTGTCTATGAACCATAGCAACTCGTATTGGAGCCTAGGGGCTAATCATTTCCCAACCAAAGTTCTGTTGTGCCTTTCAACTTGCACCAGTTTTTTTCTTATCTGAAGAACGATGTGTCGGTTTGTTTAGGGCTGAGGGTTGGTTGTCATTAGCAACGCACTGTATGTCGGAGCTATCCCACAGCCTTACTCTGCAAATGGGCGAACGGGTCCCGGTCGAAGGAAAGAATGGCCCTGCATTTCTGTAGCCTCTTTCGTGGCCTCAGCCCATCCCAAAATGCTTTACAGCCAATGAAATATTTTCGCCGTCTACTCACTCTTTGTAATGTGCCTTATCGTTTGAATGGAACAATCAGTCTTGGAATTATCCCTCTCTCTTCATAGGGAAAACTTCACTCCATTCCTTAACATCCCCAGATACCCGACTCTCAAAAACAAGAGAAATCTTCTCTTGTTTCTGTTTTCCTTCCACACCTTCTTAGGTTTCACTGTGTAATGCATCAAGGAAGGTAAATGGTGGATGGGCCAGGCTGCCAAGTTGCAGGGTAGGGGGTAGGGGGTGGGGAGGGATCTATTAAATTCCCTAGGTAGCCTTAGCGCCATCTTCCTGCCTGCTCCGAACCTGTCCGCAATTTTATGTGGGGCAGGTGAGGCCTAGTGCAGCCTGACCGCCCTCTCCCCCAATTGAGGCCCGCAAGTGGCCAATAAGAGCCGCTTCCCACCTGGCCTCAATTTTGAGGCTGGCAGGGGAGCTCGGGGCTGGGGGGAAGCCCAGCAGGTTACCCTGCTCGGGCTTCGGCATGAAGGGGGATGGTGTGGGGGAGCGGGTCCTCTCTCAAGGGCTCCCTTTCTCAGGATTGGGTCCCGGAATTGAAAATTCTGCCTTTAATGTGTCCTGAAGTGACTCACTGATTTGTACAAACACCATCACCTCGTCTGGGGGTAACTAAGCTGAGCAGCTCACATTCTGAGAAAAAGAGGGTCGAGTCTATTAATCTCATCGTGAAAAGGAAATACAAACAGGGTGATTGTTCAATTATATGTCGGAAGGTTTCCGTTTCAGGCCCTTTATATTTGAATTTTAAAAGTCAAATATTGTCCTGTTCATGGTGATGCGTTCCTTTCCCCTCTACCCTTATCTGAAAGTGCGGCACTGCAACATTGTTCAGGTAACCTTATTCAAGGCCAATGGTTCTCTGTTAGTTATCACCCTGACTTTGTCATTAACCTGCAACTTCAATCTAAATCAGTATCATAGGAATGTAAAAAGAAACAAGATCCATTTAGTTCGCCTTCTACCATCCTGGTCATTGCCCAGTTACAGAGTTGTTGATATACCAATGGTCAACAACAGACCTATACTCTCGAGCAGGTTACACTTCCCACATTCCAAGACTCATATGCTATATCCCAATGTGCTCGGGGGTGATAGTGGTGTAGTGGTAATGTCACTGGACTGGGTAAACTAGAGATCCTGCTTAATGCTCTGGTGACATCGGTTCAAATCCCAGTTGGTAGAGTTTGAGTTCAGTTAGTAAATCTGGAGTTTAAATTTCAGTAATGGTGCCCATGAAACTATCATCAATTGACATAAAAGCCCATCTGGCTCAGTAATGCCCCTTAGGGAAGGGAATCTGCCATGCTTATGTGCTCTGGCCTATATGAGACTCCAGATCCCCAGCAAAGTGGTTGACTCTTAACTGCCCTTTGAAATGACCTAGCAAGCCACTCAGTTTAGGGGTAATTAGAGGATGGGCAACAAATGCCTGCATCCCATGAAAGAGTAAAAATTTTGGGCAGGATTTTTCACTGAGCAGTGGGTGCACACCCAGCCTGCTTGAGCATAAAATGATAGTGCGATGGCGCTGGGTGAGTGTCCTGACATCATTGTGCACTTGTACGATATTTCGGTTGGTGGGTGTGTGCAGGAGTTGGCAGCATGCCTGCTGACAGTTAAAAGGCCATTAACAATGTAAATAAATGAGATTTTCACTGCCAAACTGATGTACACTGCTTATGTTGGGCAGGCGAAAAGGCCGAGCATTTTTTGTGAAACCTCGAGCAAGGACTCGATGGGCTGAATGACCTCCGGCTGTGCCACTCTATGACAAGCCTCTCCTCTCAACTCCACAATCCAGAGTGTCTCCCCACCTCCATCATCTCTCTCCGCGCCCTCCCATCACAATCTCTCTCACTCCTCCAATACACCCCCCCCACTCCCCCTAGCTTCGGTCGCCCCCAGCCTTGTGAAGCAGTCTTCCTGACCGAGAGCCCTCCAGCCTGACAGCCGGGCTCTCTGTGAGCGAGACCCTCGCAGAAGAACTTAAAGCAGCCCAGAGTTACTTTCTGTGGGACATTGTTAAAACCTGTTCTTCCAGGTATCCTTCACAACTGCCCCCTCCATTGCAAGCTCCCCTCCCACTCTCTTCCCCGCCACACAGAATTTACCTCCTGGATAAATTTCAGGTCAAAGTTTCCATGGATTAGTTTTGAAGTTACCTCCGTTCAATCATGGCGTCTGCAGTTTCTTGACGACATGAAGCAACTTGACCTGGTTTACACTACCTGATCCTTTTAGAATTGTGAAAACAGCAGTTACAGCACGTCTCAAACATCCCTTTTCTAGTAAGAACAAGCCTGATTTGCATAATCACTCAACATAATTTGATCTCTCCATCTCCTCAGACACTTGGCCTGCTTTCCCTGTTCTGTATCAACGTAATAAGCTACAAAACCCTTTTTGTACCGTGACAGCCATAACTGTGGCGAGGATTCTAACTGTAGTTGCATGAAGAATGAAAGCTCGTTGTTCTATTATGTTAAAGGTGCTATACAAATTCAAGTTGTTGTTTATAAAGTGTCAGGATTACCTCACTATTTTGACTTAACATCGACCTTTTCATACATCCCAATACCTGGTTTGCCATATGCACTGTCACTGGCCATTGTTGCAATAATTTCCTTTTTTTGAGCCCTTGGATTGACTCCTTTTCATTATTCTTTCATGGGATGTGGGTGTTGCTGGCTGGGCCAGCATTTATGACCCATCCTGAATTGCCCTTTAGAAGGTGATGGTGAGCTGCCCTCTTGAACCGCTGCAGTCCATGGCAATATAGTTCCAAGTCAGTCTGCGGTTTGGAGGGGAACTTGCAGGTGGTGGAGTTCCCATGCATCTGCTGCCCTTGTCCTTCTAGGGTAGAGGTCACAGGTTTGGAAGGTGCTGTCGGAGAAGCCTTGGTGAGTTGCTGCAGTGCATCTTGTAGATGGTACACACTGCTGCCACTGTGTGTCGGTGGTGGAGGTAGTGATTGTTTAGGGTGGTGAATGGGGTGCCAATCAAGTGGGCTGCTTTGTCCTGGATGGCGTTGAACTTCTTGAATGTTGTTGGAGTTTCACTCATCCTAGCAAGTGGAGAGCATCCCATCGCACTCCTGACTTGTGTCTTGTGGATGGTGGACAGACTTTGAGGAGTCAGGTGATGAAATATGGCACATAGTGGGTGCAGAAGAATGTGAATTCTGCAGTTCTTTATCTGAAGAGCGGGAGCTCAGCAATAGTAATAAGTGTCAAAATTGGACAATAATTCTGTTCCCAGCTAAACATCCCTGATTCTGATGATCAAAACAAATTCACCATTATATCTTATTTGATGAGAAGATGCGAACATACATACAAACATACATATGAAATTGTATTGTACATTATATTGAAATTGTACATTATCATGATTATGATGAAGGTTAGACTAATTCTTCACTGCCTTGGCAGCCAAAGTATCTCCACTTGAAGCCCATTGCAGTCCTTTGATAAAAGTAGATCAAAGTAGAGAAAAAAAATAGAAAAAAAACAAAAGACAAATTTGTATTTCATCTATTTATTTATCGCCTGCTGGTTTCTCCTAGTCTTTAGGCAGACTCATTTCGAGCATGCCTGTGCCCTATAATTCCAACTGTACAGCAGACACTTTGAGAAACTGCACAAAGTGGCTCATTGTGGTGTTGGTATTGAGATGAAGAGCGAATCACATTCTAGTATCCAAGTGGAGAGTGAGTCTTGATGCTAGAGGGATGTGTCTGGGGAGAAAAGCAAGAATGACCACTGTTAACTTTCCTGCCCTTGTCAGGTCATTGACCCTTTTTTAAAATTCATTCATGGGATTTACTGCCCATTGCCCTTGTTCAGAGGGCATTTAAGAGCCAAAGGACATTAGATGGATTTTTACAACAATGATTTCATGGTCATCATCAATCCCAGATTTTTATTGAATTCAAATTTCACCATGCACCATGGTGGGATTTGAACCCAGGTCCCCAGATCATTACCCTGGGTCTCTGGAATACCAGCCCAGTGACAATGCCACTTCACCACCTCCTCCCTATGGCCTGTAACTTTAGGAGGTGCAACCCTCAATTAAAACAAAAAAACAAAATGCAAGACTTGTATTTCTATGGTGCCTTTCATGACCTCAGGACATCCCAAAATGCTTTACAACCAATGAAGTACTTTTGAAGTGTAGTCACTGTTGTAATGTAGGAGACATGCAAACATTGCATCACTATCCCTACACTGTAAATAGACAGTCTACAGAGAATACAATCACTATGTCAGCAAAGATATGCCATTTTAGGCCGACTTGACCAATCTACCACCAAACTGTCTCAAATCCAGAAGGCCAAATTAGACCATAGGCTTCCAGTGATATCTCCTCATCCTTGATGACCAATGGTGTTAATGCTCAGAAGAACTGTGACATGCCAAATGGATTCCCTATAGAGGACTCCACTGTATATCCTGAAGGGTAAAATCTTACTAGCAAAGAGGGGACAACCATCAATCCAGCTCCAAACCGGTCATGGTAGATGCTGCCGCCTTCTCCTTAGATGGAAGAGTAAAGTATCTCCAGCATGAGATTCTGGAGCACATCTTTAAACACCAGTCTCGGAGGAAGCTCCATACTGTTACACCAGAGTTTTTGACGTCTGACTAGGATCTTGGTATTTGCTTTATTGCTGCTACCATACAAATGAAGAAGTGAAGCCACCCAGCGACTGACAGGTTTAGCTGCCTCTTGAGGTGGTTACAGCAGTGAATCGCAGGGGAGTTAGGCCATGGCCTTTCCCATGGTGACTTCCACCCTCTACCATCCCACCCCCACCACCCCCCCCCCCCCCCCCCCAACACGCAACAAGTGGCAGACCTGGAACCCCGACAAGAGCTCAACGGGCCAAATGGTCTTCTTCTGTTCTGTAACCATTGTATGGCCGTGCATGGATAATGAAAAGCTACCAGGCCTGAGCAGCCATGTCCCAGCATGGGACAGAAGATGAGTGCGGGAAATGGGAAGAAAATACCCACAGCACTCATAGCCTTGGAGAATTGGCATCCTTTCCATTGTGCTTACCATTATAGCTTCCTTGGTCCCCAGAATATGTATACAGTACGCAGCGAGAATGTATACAATGAGCTAACGTCAGGCGGCCTCAAGTTAGAATCTCACCATCTGTATCTTCTCTAAAATCCAAACAGTTACAGGAATTGCCCTTAACATTCTTCTATTAATCTTTTGGTTTCAAATATTTCTTTTTAAAAGGTAAACCCTGACGAGTAATGGAGAAGCTAGGTTGGACGAAATATGAACCCTTAATAGTGTGAAGAAGTTAGACTAATGGCACCAGGGATAGATTTATTAATCTTAAATATTTCAGCTGCTCTGGAACTTTAGCTATGTTTCAATTCTCATCCCTCCTTTTCTTAAGGGCTTTAGATTGGCCAGTTACCAATTCTCGGGTATCTGGTTATGAGCTGAACTATGCTTATTCATGTATCTTTTGTGAGTTTTATACTCACTTGGCCTGTCTAGATTAGAACTGTGAACACTTGGATTTCTGTTTATGACTAAAGTTTAGGGTGAAAGGTTAAAGGGCAGGTTATCCTTCATGCACTCATATTGTTTGCAGCTTCTTGATCCCATTGACCAATCCCCAACCAGTTGTAAAAACTGAATAGCACAGCCAGTCAGAACTGAAATGTTAAAGAAAGACTTGCATTTATATAGCACCTTTCATGAGCAAAGTGCCTAAAACCAATGAAGTGCCCTGAAGTGTGATCACCATTCTAATATAGAAAATGTGGCAGTGAATTTGCGCACAGCAAGCTCCCACAAACATCACCGCGGCAATTCTCGGATTATCTGCTTCTTTTTTTGATGTTGGTTGAGGGATAGATGTTGACCAGGGCACTGGGAATAACTCCCCAGCTCTTCTTTCGAATAGTGCCATGAACCTAGTGATATGTTTTTCCAAGGGCTGTCTAAAAGCTCTTGTTGCCTGTTCAATCCTCTGGTATTTGTTCCCTGCCCTGCTTGATAAAGCATCTCCCTGACTGGAGCCGGGAGGTTACGTTAGGACTGTAGAAAACACAGGCAGACTGCAGCTGGAGCACTGTGATCTGTTCTGGTCACTACATTACAGGAAGGACTTGATCACATTGGAGAGGGTGCAGAGGAGATTTACCAGGATGTTGCCAGGACTGAAAAATTGCAGCAATGAGGAAAGGTTGGATAGGCTGGGGTTGTTCTCTTTGGAACAGAGGAGGCTGAGGGGAGGCTTGAGTGAGATGTATAACATTGTGAGGGGCCTGTTTAGAGTGGATGGGGACAGCCTATTTACTTTAGCAGAGAGGTCAGTGATTAGGGGAAATAGATTTGAAGTGATTGGGAGAAAGGTTAGAGGGGAGGTGAGGAAAGATTCTTGCATCCAGAAGGTGGTAGGGGTCTGGAACTCACTGCCTGAAAGGGCAGTACAGGCAGAAACCCTCCACTCATTTAAAAGGAGTCTGGATATGCACCTCAAGCACCATAACCTGCAAGGCTATGGACCAAATGCTGGGAAATGGGATTAGGCTGTGTAGCTTGTTTTTCAGCCAGCACAGCAACGATGGACCAAGTGGCCTCGTTCTGTGCCATAAGCTTTCTATGATTCTATGACTGTAATGGGTTAGTTCCCAATCTATCAAGAAGGCCAAATATATTCAGCAGTTCCGGCAGCGCCTGTGGTGAGTGAAACAGAGTTAATGTTTCAGGTCAATGACCTTTCATCAGCACTGGAACCTCACCGACCTGAAACGTTAACTCTGTTTCTCTCTTCACAGATGCTGCCTGACCTGCTGAGCATTTCCAGCACTTTCTGCCAATGCTTTGGATTTCCTGAATCTGCCGTACTTTCCTTTTGAATCGAGAAGGCAAATTTCGTTCAAAGTTATTTTATTATTTAGCTCCATCTTCCTCCAGGATTCAACAAAGTTCAAACATCAGCCACAACAAAAACAGAATTACCTGGAAAAACTCAGCAGGTCTGGCAGCATCGGCGGAGAAGAAAAGAGTCGAGGTTTCGAGTCCTCACGACCCTTCAACAGAACTCTGTTGAAGGGTCGTGAGGACTCGAAATGTCGACTCTTTTCTTCTCCGCCGATGCTGCCAGACCTGCTGAGTTTTTCCAGGTAGTTCTGTTTTTGTTTTGGATTTCCAGCATCCGCAGTAGTTTTTTTGTTTTTATTCAAACATCAGCCCTTTGATTTGGTGCTAACTATCTAGTAACTAGCGACCAGTGAGGTGCACCTGTGCTAATGTAACATTTGAAGAAAGTGATCCATTAAGACCACACACAGGCTGCGTTCAAAAAGCCTGGTGTTTATTCTCTTGCTAAATGCTGATGCTTTCCTCTAATTTGACATTCACCGTGTCATGTAAACTGCTCTTAAAAGCTTGGTGAGTACGGTAACAAAGGACTGACATCTGTTACAGTGGGATTTTTTCAGGGTTCGCACTTCAATCACTGCTTCTAGAAAGTACTTCCAGATGGACTTGACAGCGTGTGCAGCCACCTGTCATCAGACCGCTATGAAATTTAATAAGGCTGTTCAGCCCATCTATCAAACCCTATTCCTCCTGATACCGGATGAGCAGAAAGTTCCTCCGACTAAATAGTGGGAATGTTGAAGCCATTGTCATTGGTGCCCATCACAACTCTGTTGACTCCATCACTCTCTCTGGCTATCTAATTTTCTTTAAATTTCTTGTAAATTTTAAATTTTTCTTTAAATTGTATTTCTACAGCACTTTTCACAGACTCCAGGTGTACCAAAGTGCTTTACAGCCAATGAAGTACTTTGAAGTGTAGTCACTGTTGTAATGTATGAAAAATGGCAGCCAGTTTTGCGCACAGCAAGCTCCCACAAACAGCAATGTGATAATGACTAGATGATATATTTGTATCACAGTACCTTTACAGTGCAGAAGGAGGCCATTTGGCCCATCAAGTCTGCACCAGCTCCCCAAAAGAGCATTCCACCGAGACCTACTCCCCGCCTTATCCTTGCACATTCTCTCTTTTCAGGTAGCCATCCAATTCCCTTTTGAATACCTCAATCGAACCTGCCTCCACCACCCTCTCAGGAAAGTTTGTTCTAGACTCCAGCCACCCTCTAGGTGAAAGAATTTTTCCTCACATCACATTTGCTCCTTTTTCCAATTATTTTGAATCTGTGCCCTCTGGTTCTTGATCTCTAGAGTGGGAACAGTTTGTCACTATTTATCCTGTGCATACCCCTCAGGATCTTGAATACCTCTATCAAGTCTCCTCTCAACCCCCTTTTCTCCAAGGGAAACAGTCCCAATGTCTCCAATTTATCCTCATAGCTACAGCTCTTCATTTCGGGCATCATTCTTGTGAATCTCCTCTGTACTCTCTCCAATGCCCTCACATCCTTCCTCAAGTATGGCACCCAGAACTGGATGGAGTACTCCAGACGAGGCCTAACTAGTGTCTTATACAAGTTCAACATGACCTCCTTACTCTTGTACTCAATGCCCCTATTAATAAGTGATGTTGATTGAGGGATAAATATTGGCCAGGACTCTGGGAATAACCCACAACCCCCCACACCCACTCTTCTTCAAAAAACTGCCATGAAATCTTTTATATCCATCCAAGCAGACAGACAGAGCCTTGGTTTAATGGCACAACTGACAGTGCAGCATTCCACTGGTGGGTCAGCAGAGATTTCTTTTCTCAAGCCCTAGTGGCAGGGGGTTTGAACCCAGAACCTTGAAACTCAGAGGCAAGAGAGCTACCAACTGAGCCACGACCACCCAGATTTTTTGCCATGTTGGAGAGGATCTCTGCCGTGGCGAAAATGGTGGCTAAATCTGGAATCCCTAAGTCCTGTCCTGGAACACAGCACTTCCTATTTTTGTGGGATGAGGCTGGGGTTGGGTCAGGGATCGTACATGCATGGTTTATGGAGGCAGCTGGACATTTAAACCATCAGCTGCCTCCACTGAAGTGGGATTTTGAAAGGCCAGGATTGTGAAACCCGGAGTGTTCAGGTTAGGACAGGTAACAGCTGGTCTGAACTTGGTGGATTTGTTTGGATAGCCAGGAGAGGTAAGGTACCCTTTTGGATATGGTCCTGGGACACCTTTGGGACAGGTAAGGCACCCTTTGAGATAGGTAAGGCACCCTTTGTGAGCGTCAAGGCACCCTTTAGGATTGTTAAAAGTAAGCACGATTGTATGTAAAAAGTGCATAAACTCATTGGAACTGTCAAAGCTGTCAAAGAACTGTCAAAGGATGGTCGGGGTAAGGGGCAAAGGGTGGTGGGTAGGGGGCATGGTTTGGTATGAGTCACACCAAGTTGGCATAGAGGCTATAAAGGGCAATGGGGATGTGGGCGCATAGGGGAATGAGGGGCCATGGGGCAGTGGGTGGGGGGCATAAAGTGGCATAGGTTGGCATGGATGGGACATGGAGAGTCTGTTGGGGGAGGGGTGAGGTGGGTGTTGAGGGCTGGAGGGATGTTTTTGGTTCCAATCTTTTTTGTATTTAATTCAACAAAGTGCCAGAGCACAGGGGAAGGTCTCCCGGCCAGCCCGCCTCTGCACCCGGCAGCCTCCACACACATTCCAGAAGCCCAACTTCTAACCCAACCCGCACCTCCCAGAACAAAACTCTGAACTGCGTGCGACCATTATTAAAGGTCAGGCTCACCGATCCAGGGATTGACCTGTCCCTGCGCACAGGCCCAGGGGTGAAAACCTGGGCCATCGGCTATGCTCTTTCCAATTTTAATTGAAAGAAATTACGGCTCATCCAAGACTGGGTGTCAGACAAGCAGTCAGAGGAAGCAGCGTCAAGTGAAGGGGTTGAGTGTGGTCACGGTGAGGTCTAGCTGGATGGGTGTCAGTGATTGTGTGGTAGCTCACGAGGGGCCTACTAACTCCAAACAGACCAGGAATCATAGCTGGTCTATACAGCCCAGTGTGACGTTGGATGGCAACAGACTATTGCTTCGAGGGTTTTTTCACAGGCAGCTACGGAAGGTGTGAAAGACGTCTCCGGTTACAAATCGCTACTGTGCCTCGAATTTCGGAGGAAACCCACTTAATTGTTTTTGTCCGCGAACGTCATGAGGGGCACACTCCCATTCGGACAACATAGGTGGGTTCCCACTGAATTTCCCACATACAGACGACAAGTAACTCCATTGCCTATTTACCGTGTTTACAGCTGCACAGATTGATCCTAACATCTGTGGTGATGAAAAGCTGATGCACCTTCCATCACCAACACTCTCAGTTCTGCCTTTGATGAGTCGCACAATCAGAACAAATGATGTCTATATTGTAGAGAAAAGGATCATTAAGTTGTGATTGGCATCCCGTGCGCACATTTGTTTAGCAGATCCCAACATGTGCCAGTGTCAGGTCTTTCATTACCCGAGGAATGTTTTTGACCGAAGTTGTTTCCGACTGGCATCTGCTGCAAAACAACACTCCAGTGTTGATGAAAATCTTTTTTCAAGGGACTAGAGCATTTATTGCTTTCTATTTCTCTTCCCTTTAGAATTGATTTAAAGTGTGTGCACTTCTTTCTGTGAGATGTCATATTTATGGACTGCTGCAGTTTTCAAACAAAACATGCACAAGCTCTGGTCTCTGACGTTACAACAAGGATACGGAGGCACTGGTCACGGTGCATAAACACAATACAAGGATGAAATCAGAACTCAGCACTTACAACGATTATGAATGACTGAATAAGCTTTGGGGGGTGACCCAATAGAGGTCTTTAAAATTATGACGGGATTTAATGTGATAGGTGCACAGACAATGTTGTAACTATTTTGAGGGGGGTGGGCGAGGGTCCAAAACTAGGGGCCACAAATAAAGCAATATGTATGTAGTAATCGAAGGAATAGCCTTTCCTACTGCCTATGTGATTGTTCTTGGAGACTGCGGTCAATGAACCCTAAGTGCGGGTAATCGGCGTGGGGTGTGGCTTTCTAGTTGAGCGCAACTATTGAAAAACTGCATCAATGTTTTAGTATACACGGCCGACCGGAAGTCATCATTTCGGATAACAGTACAGTCTTTACCAGTACCGATTTTCAGAGATTCATGCGTTTAAATGGGCCCAGACGTATTGAAACAGCACCATATTCGTCCCTCATCAAATGGGTTAGCTGAAAGCTGTGCAAACTTTCGAATCTGGAATACAGATGTTATCTGAAGATGCTCTAGAAACTCGACTTTCCCGCTTTCTTCTCAGTTATCATATGGCGCCTCACTCAACTTTGGGTTCAATGTCGTTTGAATGACTGATGAAACGCTGCCTATGTACAAGGTTAAGTCTGATGTTTCCAAACTTAGAGGGGAAGGTAGAGAAGAATCAGAGAAATCAAAAATTGAATCACGATATCCACAGCAAAGCTCAAAGATTTGCTGTAGGAGATACAATTTTTCTGCAAAATTTTGGGGCTGGACCTTGTTGGGTTCCTGGTACAATTGTCTCAGAAACTGGTCCCTTGTCCTTCCAGGTGGAAGTGGAAGACCGAATTGTTTGAAAACGTGTGGATCACCTTAGGAAACAGAGGGACATTCCTACAACCAGCTATTCCACCTGTGATTAATGTCGAACCATTAATCTCTGAGGTGACAAATCAAACTAGACTAGACATACCCAATGTCTCTCTAGAGTTACCTAACCTTGAACTGCCACTTTCTAATGATGTACCTGATGCTGCAGTTCCTGATCATGTCAATCCAGTAGAAGAACCTCAAGTGGTAGAGCTACACCGCGCTAGCCAAATATGGAAACCGCCTCAGAGACTTAATCTTTAATCACCTGGCTTGTGTATAGGTATATGTTGTGGGTTATTCAAATCTTCACTGTAAATAGGAAATGTAAAAAAAAACTAATGGGGGAGGAAATATAGTAACTGAAGGTATAGCCTTTCCTACTGCCTATTGGAGTCACGTGATTGTTCCTGGAGACTCCGACCAATGGGCCCTAAGCACTGGTAATCTTGGGGGGTGCGGGTGTATGCGTGGCTTTCTAGTCGAGGACCTGGCTCAAGCATGAAGCTTCTGAAGAGCTCTCTGTTATAGAGTTATTTTTTCCAAGTAGAATCCTGTCCGGTATGTCAAGTTATTACAATATATTTATGAAAATTTGAAATAAAAACTGATAATTCTGGAAATACCCAGCAGGTCAGGCAGCATCTGTGAAGGGAGAAACAAGAGTTAATGGGCGGAATTTTTCCAGGCCCACAGGGGTGGTTTTGGAAGTGGAGGGTTTGTGAAGATACATCTTGGATCAGCTTCCTGACTCACTCCCACCTCCGAGTGCTTTCCCTGGAGGCAGACTAGTAGGTGCGACAGCAGTGGAGGGAACCCACTTAAGGATGTCAATGAGCCACTTAACTTCAATTTTCCTGGCAGGAAGAGATTTTCCCAGTGCTTTATGGGCTCCCCGCTGTGTCAGGAGCACAGAGAGGGATTGGGGTGGGGGGGCTTTGCGGCAGGAGGTCCGAGCTGTGCCTCATCTGAGGGCTTACATTTATTTGCTGGCAATAATTCGCAAAGGGATCTATCCCCAGGCAGCAGGCATGTCCTTACAGCCATGTCATAGAAGCTAATGTCTTTGGTATTGCTTACCCTACTTCAACAGCAGTTCTTCCCCTCCCACTGAAGGTGCCTCCATGGTGTCGCTGACGCTCCTGTTGATGGTCAGGCATCGACCGCACTGTGAAAGACGGCAGGGTGTCCTACTCACAGGCTGCACCGAACCTGGATGTGGGGCTTTGGAGGCAGCTTCTTAACTGGCCACCTACAGGAAGGTGCCATCCATTGTCCCGCCACGGCCACCTCTGGGTTCCCGACCCAGGAATCATCCTGACGTCGGGAACGCGACCTGTCCTGGAAAATTCAGCCCAACAGTTCAGGTCGATGGCCTTTCATCAGAACTGGGAAGTTGTGTTTTAGGCAAGTGCAGAGGCAGGGAAAGGGCAAGGGGGTGCGTGGGGGATGGGAAAGAACAGAAGGGAAGGTATGATTGGATAGAAGGAAGGGGAGATTAAACGACTAATGCGATGACAGCGCATGGTTCAGGGGAAGGTAGGAGGAGGTGTCAGAGAGCTAATATTCAGTCTCCACAGCACCTCCCTTGTCAGCTGACTTATCGATATTGTTAGGGTTGGACCTGAGACAGCAAAGTGCTGCAATTAGAGGGAGATAGATTGGAGTGAGTGAGCAGAGTAGAAAAATTGTGACAACCGATGTTATGCCAGTAGTTCCAAATGATAAGCTCTAGTGGCCAGAGGGAGGGTAGAATGAGAAGTACGAAGATGGGAGAAGGGGATAACTTTATGAAGGGAAGACTCCTGGCCAAAGTATTGGGCATGGAGGTGAAGGCGACAGAAGAAGAGCTCAGCGTCATGCCGAGTGTTGTATATTTTATATCACAGGTGTTTGCAGAGATGGCACTGGTTTCTATATGCGTAAGAACTTTACAGTCCTTTTAAATATCTCTGCAGTCACAAAATGTCTGCACTCATGCTTACAGCTCAGGCTTCCAGCTCTTTCTACAGTTTGTTTACTTTTCTCTGAGTCCACACCCAGGCTTAACCAATCAACCACAGTCAGCATCAATTGTAAACAGGCTCACATAGTCAAACACAGAACAATTGAACACTACATCGAAATGGAAATTCAGTGAGGAGGGGCATAAATGGCTGAAGCTGAGGCCTTTGCTGGGAACTGATTATTTTTAGGGAGCAGAAAGCGGAAAGCCAGAGGGAATAGTGAAGACAAGGCAAGGGATGAGATTGGAAGGGTCGTGTCAGGGGGGAGTGGAGGGGAAGAAGGATCTTGAAGGGTGTTGGCATCTGTCAGTTGTGAAAGTTTGGAATCCTTGACACCTGAAAGGAAGAAAGTTTTGGTTAAAGATGGGACAAAGGAAGACGAGGAGAGCATTGAGGCAGAGTCGATGCTGCCGAAGAGAGAAGGTAAGAGCAGTGCATGGCACTGAGTGTGGATCTCAGGATCCAGCGAGAGCAAGGATTCACGGAAAGGGGAATATCTTGGAGATAACTGTATCCAAAACATGAAGGAAGGCATTTCAGTTGAAATCCACATAAAGATAAAACAGCTACTGTTAAATCTAATAAGGAATTCAGAAAAAAAAACATCCTTACTCAGACAATGGTGGGAATGTGGAAGCCGCTACCAGAGGAAGTAGCTGAGGGCAGTAGATGAAGTAGGGTGGCAAGAGGTCAGTGTGGAATGTATACGTTGACATGGGCCTAATGGGACAAATGGCCTGTTTCTGTGATGTTAATTCTATGCAATCCTGAATTGATTCACCGGGTAATATGGTTTCACAGAATCATGCTACGAATTAGGAGGCCATTCATCCCATTGCACCTGTGTTGCCTCTTTGTGGCCCCAAATAAAAGGGGTTGGTTGTACACATACACCATTGAAAGTGCAGCCAAGCTACAAACCAATCAGTTCAATTGCTTTGCGCTAGTGTTTATGCGCCACATGAGCCTACATGGACATGCGAAATAGGAACAGGAGTAGGCCATTCGGCCCCTCGAGCCTGCTCCGCCATTCGATAAGATCATGGTTTACATGATTATGGCTTTAGCTCCACTTTCCTTCCTTCCTCCATAACGTTTGATTCCCTGTTGATCATAAATCTGTCTAACCTAGCCTTGAATATATTCAATGACCCAGCCTCCACTCCTCACTGGGCAAGAGATTTTCAAAACAAAAAGCTAAAAGCTACTGCGGATGCTGGAAATCCAAAACAAAAACAGAATTACCTGGAAAAACTCAGCAGGTCTGGCAGCAGCGGTGGAGAAGAAATCAGTTGATGTTTCGAGTCCTCACGACCTTTCGGCAGAACTGAAGTATAGTTAGGAGAGGGGTGAAATATAAGCTGGTCTAAGGTGGGGGGCGGGGGGAGAGAGAAGTTGAGGGTGGGGTGGTTGTAGGGACAAGCAAGCAGTGATAGGAGCAGACAATCAAAAGATGTCACAGACAAAAGGATCAAAGAGGTGTTGAAGGTGGTGATATTATCTAAGAAAAGTGCTAATTAAGAATGGAAGGCAGGATACTCAAGGTACAGCTCTAGTGGGGGTGGGGTGGAAAGACTAACAAAGTTTTAGTTTTAGATTTAAAAATAATGGAAATAGGTGGGAAAAGAAGAATCTATATAAATTATTGGAAAAAAAAAGGGGGAGGGGGGAGAAACGGGGTGGGGATGGGGGGAGGGGGAGTTTCCTCTTCACCATGGATGTCCAATCCCTCTACACCTCCATCCCCCACCAGGATGGTCTGAGGGCCCTTAGCTTCTTCCTTGAACAGAGGCCCCAACAATCCCCATCCACCACTACTCTCCTCCGTCTGGCTGAACTTGTTCTCACACTGAACAATTTCTCCTTTAACTCCTCTCACTTCCTCCAAATAAAAGGTGTGGCTATGGGTACCTGCATGGGCCCCAGCTATGCCTGTCTCTTTATGGGGTATGTGGAACATTCCTTGTTCCAGTCCTACTCCGGCCCCCTCCCACAACTCTTTCTCCGGTACATCGATGATTACTTCGGTGCTGCTTCATGCTCTCGTCGGGACCTGGAAAAATTTATTAATTTTGCTTCCAATCTCCACCCCTCCATCATTTTCACATGGTCCATCTCTGACACTTCTCTTCCCTTCCTTGACCTCTCTGTCTCAATTTCTGATGATAGACTGTCCACCAATATCCATTACAAGCCTACCGACTCCCACAGCTACCTCGACTACAGCTCCTCACACCCCGCTTCCTGTAAGGACTCCATCCCATTTTCTCAGTTCCTTCGCCTCCGTCGCATCTGTTCTGATGACGCTACCTTCAAAAACAGCTCCTCTGACATGTCCTCCTTCTTCCTTTCCCACCCACGGTCGTTGACAGGGCCCTCAACCGTGTCCGGCCCATATCCCGCGCATCCGCCCTCACGCCTTCTCCTCCTTCCCAGAAACATGATAGGGTCCCCCTTGTCCTCACTTATCACCCCACCAGCCTCCGCATTCAAAGGATCATCCTCCGCCATTTCCGCCAACTCCAGCATGATGCCACCACCAAACACATCTTCCCTTCACCCCCCCTGGCAGCATTCCGTAGGGATCGTTCCCTCCGGGACACTCTGGTCCACTCCTCCATCACCCCCTACTCCTCAACCCCCACCTATGGCACCTCCCCATGCCCACGCAGAAGATGCAACACCTGCCCCTTCACTTCCTCTCTCCTCACCGTCCAAGGGCCCAAACATTCCTTTCAAGTGAAGCAGCATTTCACTTGCATTTCCCCTAACTTAGTCTACTGCATTCGTTGCTCCCAATGCGGTCTCCTCTACATTGGAGAGACCAAACGCAAACTGGGCGACCGCTTTGCAGAACACCTGTGGTCTGTCCGCAAGAAAGACCCAAACCTCCCTGTCGCTTGCCATTTTAACACTCCACCCTGTTCTCTTGCCCACATGTCTGTCCTTGGCTTGCTGCATTGTTCCAGTGAAGCCCAACGCAAACTGGAGGAACAGCACCTCATCTTCCGACTAGGCACTTTACAGCCTTCCGGGCTGAATATTGAATTCAACAACTTTAGATCTTAAACTCCCCCTCCCCCTATCCCCACCCCGTTTCTCCCCCCTCCCCCTTTATTTTTCCAATAATTTATATAGATTTTTCTTTTCCCACCTATTTCCATTATTTTTAAATCTAAAACTAAAACTTTGTTAGTCTTTCCACCCCACTAGAGCTGTACCTTGAGTATCCTGCCATCCATTCTTAATTAGCACTTTTCTTAGATAATATCACCACCTTCAATACCCCTTTGATCTTTTTGTCTGTGACATCTTTTGATTATCTGCTCCTATCACTGCTTGCTTATCCCCACAATCACCCCACCCTCAACTTCTCTCTCCCCCCGCCCTCCACCTTAGACCAGCTTATATTTCACCTTTCTCTTAACTATACTTCAGTTCTGCCGAAAGGTCGTGAGGACTCGAAACGTCAACTGATTTCTTCTCCACCGATGCTGCCAGACCTGCTGAGTTTTTCCAGGTAATTCTGTTTTTGTTTAAGAGATTTTCAAAGATGAATAAGGATGTAAATGCATTGGAAGTGGTTCAGAAAGGGTTCACCAGACTAATACCTGGAATGGGTGGGTTGTCTTATGAGGAAAGGTTGGACAGACTAGACTCGTATCCGCTGGAGCTTAGAAGAGTAAGAGGTGACTTGATTGAAACATATAAGATCCTGAGGGGTGTTGACAGGGTGGGTGTGGAGAGGATGTTTCCTCTTGTGGGAGAATCTAGAATTAGGTGTCGCTGTTTAAAATTAAGGGTTTGCCCATTTAAGACAGAGATGAGGCTAAATTTTTCCACTCAGAGGGTCGTGAGTCTTTGGAACTTTTTTCCTGAAAAGGTGGTGGAAGCAGAGTCTTTGAATATTTTTAAGGCAGAGGTGGATAGATTCTTGGTAAGCACAGGGGGGTGATAGGTTATTGGGGGTGGGTGGGATGCAGATTTCAGGTTGCTATCAGATCCGCCATGATCTTATTAAATGGCAGAGCAGGCTCGAGGGGCTGAATGGCCTACTCCTGCTCCTTGTTCATGTGTCCTTAATGATCCTCTGAGGGAAGAAATTCCTCCACATCTCAGTCTTAAATGGGAAACGCTTTGGGCAGAGTTTTCAGGTCGGCGGGCAGGCGCGATCGGTGGGGAAACCAAGATCGGCCGGGAAATGGGACGCTGCCCACGATCGGCCCCCGGCTGTGATTTCACGCTGGTGTGCCAATTAAAGCCCGCCTAGCACGCAACAACATGGCTCCTCGCTGGTCGGGAAGGGCCGGGCGGGGGCGGGGACATGTCGGCCACCTGGGCAAATGGCGACCCGGTGGCCAGTTTTAAAACGACACTGGCTGCCCCTTGAAGGCTGCCGCGGAAGAACGACTCTTCTGCCTCTCGTTACCTAACGCGATGGAGTCGAGTGCGGCTGGAGACACCAGGCGGGAGGGCAGGTTGGGTGTGCACTCGGGCCCCCTGCTTTCCCGGCAAATGCCTTGCCGCCCTCCTGGAGGAGGCGGCTGCCAGGAGGGACACCCTTGTCCCCAGAGATGGGAGGAGGAGGCCGCCACACCTCACAAAGAGGGCATGGGAGGAGGTTGCAGTGCAGGTTAACAGCCATGATGTAGTGCGGCGCACATGGGTGCAGTGCCGCAAGAGGTTCAATGACCTGCTGCGCTCATGAAGGGTGAGTACTGTGTTGGCATGGGTCAGCGTGCAGAAGTGTAAAGGTGTGGCCGTCCCCCTGTGGACCTCAGGGGCACAAGAGCCTGAGTGCTAACTGTCAATGACACCGGAGCTGGCCAAGGGGGTGAGCCCTGGCTGCTTGGACTGAGTGTCTTGTGGCTCGAGGGCCATGACTCGGATGTGCCCTGCGAGGTGTTCCTCAGCTGGGGTTGGCCAGGCTGCAATGGCGCTGCAGGTAGTGAGTGGACTAGTCAATGCTCCTCTATCCTTTCAGGAGAAGACGAGCCATAACCAATCAGAGAAGTCACGGACAGGCAGAGGCCCCGCCCAACATGCTGCCACTCACCAGATTCGAGTGGGACACCCTAGGGCTAGAGAGCCGGTGCGCTCCCTGTGCAACCGAGCGCGGAGAGGCGGGGGTGCCAGAGGAAGGTAAGAGTGCAGTGCACAGAGGTGAGAGTTTCAGATGGTGCAACCATTCTAGTGTAGTCTCATCATTGATGGGAGCCGCAAACCTGGAGTCCCCATTGATCATTGAAAGATGAGGGCACCATGATGCAGATCTCCACTATCTCACCAGGGTGCCTGGTATGCACAGTGACAGTGTGATGACTTTAACTAATGACATGTCCTAGTTCTCCCTCAGATTTGCCAGCACGCACTCGCTCTCTGGACCCTGAAGGGCCACCCCTGATGCTGGAGGACCACCGGGCTTCATCTGCACCTGCGTCACACCTGCTGCCTGAACCAGGCACCAGCGCAGGTACCAGCGCCTTGGTGGGCATTAGATCGGTGGCTAGAATGTCGGTGCACAGCAGTGAGGGCATGTCACACTCACTTGAGGTGCAGACGAAGACAGAGAGTGCCCAGGGTGTTGGCAGCCGGAGGACGGCTGGAGACCAGGACGACGCTCAGTCAAAGGCAGATGATGAGTCTCTGGAGTTGTCCATTAGGCAGCAGATGCTGGATGTTCAGTGGGATGTATGGGGTGATCTGGCAGAGATCCATGAGGGTCTGTGCGCCATGGTCTTTGTTGTGGAGGAGTCCATGAGGAGCATGAACACTTCACTGCCTCCTCCATTGAGAGAGTGGCGACTCTCATGGAGAGGCAGCTCCAGGAACAGAATCAGGGGTTCCTGGGGTTGGGCTCGGACCTGCAATCCCTCACACAGGCAATGACCTTAGGTGGTCAGTGCCAGTGTGGGAGATGGATGAGGCACCCAGTATCCCATCTAGGTGCCCGTCCATTAATAGTGAGCAGAGAGGTCCAGTGCGACCTCACGTTGGCACGAGCTGCTTATCATCTCTGCGGGCTCCTCTCAGGATGCCCTGGATGGCGACGGTAGCTCCTCCACCAGTGACCATCACATCCGATGAGGCTGCGATGACTGGGGGGATGCCGACCATGGCACTGGCCGTTCCCTCCCAGGCGGGGCCAGTTCAGGCTCCACTGGCCAGAGGACGACCGCCAAGGTCATCAAGGCCAACAAGACACCAGAGTCAGCAGCTGCCTCCAATGCTGCTGCCAGCGAGGGTGGGGGGGCACCTAGACATAGCACTTAAAGGCACCAAGAGCACAAGAGGGACAGTTCACAGGTGATTTTCTGTTCATTTCTGTTTGATTTTTATGTCTGCTGGTGTGGACCAGCAGTAATGGTCATTTCATTATATATTCAATGTGACAATAACATTAAATTTGTTTTTGTTCTCCTTTTCTTTCTGGTGCAGGGTGTGCCAGTGCGTAACTCTGGATGTGGGTGGCTCGATACTTTCTTGCACAGGTATTGAGTGGACTTTGGGTTCAAATGAAAGGGTCATTTCAGACATCTGGGATGTCAGCAGCACCCCTGGCGTGAGGTGGAAGTGGTTCTCTGGCAGCCTGGCTGAAGGAGCGATGGATCAAGGTGTCCCTGGTGTCCCTGCCTCTCTGGAGGATACCAAGGTCTGCCTCCACTCCCTCAGCGTTCTCCTCACCGTGCTCCTCTTCTGACTCACTACTGGATTCATCATCTGTGGCCTGTGGAGCTGCATCAAGATCCTCTTTCTCCAGTGGCTCCCCCCTTGCCAGTGCCAGATTGTGGAGAGCGCAGCATGTAACTACTGTAAGCGACACCCGCTCTGGGGGGTATTGTAGTGCTCTCCCTGAATGGTCCAGGTATTGGAAGCACATCTTCAGAAAACCTATGGTCCTCTCTACCACCGCCTTTGTGGAGGTATGACTCCTATTGTACCGCTGCTCTGTCTCTGTTCTTGGGTGGTGGAGAGGCGTCATAAGCCACCTTCTCAATGGATAGCCCTCGTCACCCAGCAGCCATACATCCAGTCGGGCTGGAGCACTGAACAGCCTCGGCACCTGGGAGTGTCTCAGGATATAAGCGTCATGGGAGCTGCCAGGGTACCTTGCACAGATTTGCAGAATCAGCATCCTGTGATCACACACTATCTGCACGTTCATGGAGTGGAAGCCCTTCCTGTTGATGAAGGCACCCGGCTGACCCGCAGGCATCTTAATGGCCACATGTGTACAGTCGATGGCACCCTGGACGCGGGGGAACCCAGCAATCGCTGCAAAGCCTCTGGCTCACTCAGCCTGGCTGGCCTCGTCCGTACGGTAAAGAGTAAAGGTCAGTACCTGCCTGAACAGAGTTCCTGTCACCAGCAACTGTGGACAACTGATTGGGGCACTCCACATAAATCCCCCACTGAGCCCTGGGAAGAGCCATAGGCATAGAAGTTGAGGGCTGCTGTGACCTTCAGAGCCACTGGCATGGGGTGTCTACCCACAAAGTCGGAGCTGATCTCAGACCAATTTATCATCTGATAGATGGAGGTCACAGTCTCCCTTGAGAGGCGGGGCCTCCTTCGGCCCTGCACCTCAGCCATATTGAGGTAGCTGCACCGCTGCCTGTAAACTCTGACAGCAGGATAGTGGTGTCTTCCACCTTGGACTTGGTGCTGACCCTGCGTCCCCTTGTGCCTGCGCCTCTCCTCCCTCCACTGGACGCTGCATTGGGACACCTGGCCTCCCCTCCCTTTTGCACCTCTCTCCCTCCTCAGAGGAACTGCGACCAGCGGAGACCACAATCCCCATTCCCAGGGTAACAGAAGGCTGGATGCCTAGAAGGGCCCACACGGTCCGAATCCTCCGGGGGCCCGGCAGACAGCAATGAGTCCTGAATTGAGGTCTGGGAATGCTAACAATGAAGCCCTGAATGGAGATGAAGCTGCCAAGTGCCAAAAAGCAACCAGCAGCAAATTATCTTCTGAACTCCTCACTGCTCACACTGGCAATGCTGCTGACCCTTTCTATCCCACCCTTGAATGTGGTTTTGCAAAATGTTTGCTGCCAGCCTGCCTATTTTGCCCGTGTGATGAGCGCAAAATTGTAAAGGCAACATAAAATCTAACTTAATTGCCTTTTTAATGACCTTAACTGGCCTTGTAATTGATGGCGAGCGTGCACTTGCCTGCTCAACGAAAAATCCTGCCCCTCATTTTGAAACTATGCCCCCTAGTTCTCGACTCTCTGATGAGGGGAAACCTCCTCCCAGTATCTACACTATCAAGTCCCCTCAGAATTTTGTATGTTTCAATATGATCAGCTCTCATTCTTCTAAACTCCAATGAGCATAGGCCCAACCTGCTCAACCTTTCCTCATAAGACAACCTCTTCATCCCGGAACCAGCCTAGTGAGCCTTCTCTGAACTGCTTGCAATGCAACTGTATCCTTAGCAAGCCTTCCCTACTTTTATATCCCATCCCCAATGCAATAAAGGCTTCCACCTCCTATCCTTCTTCATCTAACTCTATCAACATCTCTCTATCCCTTCTTTCCTCAAGTGTTTATCCAGCTTCCACTTAAATGCATCTCTGCTATTTGCCTTATCTATGCCTGGTACTAGCAAGTTCTACATTCTACCCACTCTCTGGGCAAAGAAGTTTCTCCTGAATTCCCTACCTGGGTTTATTTGTGACAGGCATGAATCTGAGCTTTGGATTACCCCATGAGTGGAAACCTTTTCATTGTGTCTACACTATGAAATCCTTCCTTAAAGAGCACTCTCCAGCCTTCAGCCTTCCCTTTTCTGAAGAAAGGAGCTCTGGCTTCTTCAGCCTTTCCAGATAAGTATATCGTGCCAGTTCTGGTTACATCCTTGTGAATCTTTTGAACCTTCTCCAATGCCTCTATATCCCTTTTATAATATGGAGACCAGAACTCTGCACAGTACTCCAAGTGTGGTCTAATGTTCGATATGTTTAATATAACTTCCCTGCTTTGTAAATCTATCCCTCTTGAAATGAACCCCAGTGTTTGGATTGCTCTTTCTTTGGCCTTATTAACCAATATTGCTCCTCTAGAGTTTTGTGTATCTGGACATGGGCCAAGGGACAAATTTTACTCTGTAAACTTGCCCTATGAAGCTCACTCAATACATAGGAACATGCAAACATACAAATTAGGAGCAGGAGTAGGCCACTTGGCCCCTCGAGCCTGCTCCACCATTCAATATGATCATGGCTGATCTGTTTGTAGCCTGAACTTCACAATCCTGCCTCCCCCCAATAACCCTTCACCCCCTTGCTTATCAAGAGTCTATCTACCTCTGCCTGAAAGGTATTCAAGGACCCTGCCTCCACCACCTTTTGAGGAAGGGAATTCCAAATTCTCACAACCCTCTGAGAGAAAAATATTTCTTCATCTCTGTCCTAAATGAGCAACCTCTTATTTTTAAACAGTGACCCCGAGCTCGAGATTCTCCCACAAGAGGAAACATCCTTTCCACATCCACCCTGTCAAGACCCCTCAGGATCTTATATGTTTCAATCTCTTACTCTTCTAAACTCCAGCGGATACAAGCCTAACGTGTCCCACCTTCCCTCGTAAGACAACCTGCCCATTCCAGATATTAATCTAGTAAACCTACTCTGAATTGCTTCTAATGCATTTACATCTTTCCTTAAATAAGGTGACCATTTTCATTTGCACTTATATTTCAATCTGACTTTTTTGACCTGTATGAGGGTTGGGGGGGGTGGGTGGGTGGGTGTGTGGTGGGGGAGCGTGGTGGATGCGTGGCACCATGGTTAGTGCTGTTGCCTCACAGCTTGAGGGACTCAGGTTCAATCCTGACCTTGGGCGTCTGTCTGTGTGGAGTTTGCACATTCTCCCCATGTCTGTGTGGGTTCCCTCCCAGTGCCCCAGTTTCCTCCCACCATCCAAAGGTGTACTGGTTAGGTGGATTGGCTGCAGTAAATTGTCCCACTGAGGGTGCCCTGTGATGGACTGGCATTCCATCCTGGGTGTACCCTGGCAAGCACCCATTGCCTGTCAGGATAGGTTCTGACTCCCCACAACCCTGAATTGGATGAAGTGGTTCTGGAAAAGTGACTGAGTGAATATTGTGGGGCTGGAGGATTTGAAAGGACACTTTTTAGTGGGACGCTTTATCAGATGAATGCTAAATTGGATTATCAAATTCTGTTGGTATCAACAACTTGAGATATATATGGTACAAGTTTATAGAAAGATTTGTTTTAACTTTATTTGGAGTCCATAAGGCACTCAAGTGGCCCAAGGTGACAAACTATGATCCACTCAAATCCAGAGCTGGGGTTTGTACACACCCCCTCCAGGATCAGGGAGAAAACTAGTTGATGAGATAAAAACATGACAAGTGTAATTGAAGAAAGAGTCCAACTAAATAATTTACTTGAAAACTTGGTATAAGGGCAACAATTATGACAGAGACAACAGCGCAGAGATCATAAGAATATAAGAAATGGGGGCAGGAATAGGCCACTTGGTCCATCGAGACTGCTCCGCCATTCGATAAGATCATGGTTGATTTGATTGTGGCCTCAGCTCCACTTTCCTACTTGTTTAAGAGGGAAACCATTTGATCCACCATGCATGTGTTGGTTCTTTGGAAGCTGTTGAATTAGTCCCACTTTATACTGTTTTTTTCAGATAGCCTTCATTACAGACCAAGTTGGAAGGAGTGCTCCGTTAATTCTAGCCCTTTTCTCCACAGGTCGTAGCAATAATTTAAGTGTTTACCTCACCCACAAAGCTGGCCAATTGTTTACCTGTGATACTGTTATTCCCAACATAAAAAAAAAACTCTAACCTGGCTTTTTTCATTAAACAACAAAATAATAATTTTTTTATTATGAAACAAACTTCTTTTTTTAAAAACAAGTTATAAAACAGGTTAACATACGAGTTGTAGTTTAGAAGTGTAATGATTTTTTTTCCCCTTTTTAAAAAGAACAGATATTGAACCCCCCATATACTCAAACACAGACACAAAACAGGACAAGACGAACATAGTCCCCTGCAGAGGCTGGAGGATGGGAACCTTTCTTTTAAAAGGATAAAATTCGAAGAGATCTCGACACGGTTGATCTAACAGGATTCTGGTTGCAATAGATCTGCAAGTTCTTTCAGGCAAATTTGTTGGTGAAACTATCCTTGATGACTCTTACTTATCACAACTTTACAGACTTTCAAAATGAAACAGATGGGTTAACCTGATGAGACATTTCTGAGGAAAGTTTAACTCACTCTAGACTGCACGTAACGCAAAGGTGGGGCAGAGAGAGGGGGGGAAAGAGGGAGTCTTTTCTTGCATAAAAACAAAAAACTGCGGATGCTGGAAATCCAAAACAAAAACAGAATTACCTGGAAAAACTCAGCAGGTCTGGCAGCATCGGCGGAGAAGAAGAGAGTTGACGTTTCGAGTCCTCATGACCCTTCAACAGAATTTCTGTTGAAGGGTCATGAGGACTCGAAACGTCAAGTCTTTTCTTGCAGCCTGCTTCTAAGGCACACCACTCACTCTTACTCACCCTCCGACTGAAATTCTTAAAGACCAAGATGTTCAAAGAATACTTCTCTTAGGCCAAGTGTTTTTAACCAATCAGCACGAGTCTTTCGCCTGGCAACAGCAGCTCTTTGTTAGCTTAGACATACAAAGTATCTCTTCCCTCAGCAGGTATTCCTGCTGGACACGCTTGACCCATGTTTCCTGAAGATTAGCATATTCACAGCCCGAGTCAATGTTGCAAACTTTTAAAAATAGCTCAGAAGGATAGAATGTCCAAAAGTCAATGTCCCTCAAAAAACGGGTTCCTCACCCCTTGCAAAGTTTTTCTTTTTAAATATTTCTCCAATTCGTTCATGAAGCCTACCACTTAGTCCAAGCTCTTGGTCTTAACATTTCCTTATGTGGCTCAGTGTTAAATAACAATCCTGTGAAGAACCTTTGGGACATTTGAATATGTTGAAGGTGTTGAGCAAGTGCGACTTGCTGAAATATTGAATCTGCTGGAAGGTGGTTCCCTGCAGATCAGAACAACTCTTTCCGTAATTTCCATTTTCTCTTGTCACCTTTGGTTCCCTCGCTAATCATTTTTAAATCAGTGTCCTATAGATATCAGCCCTCCTGCCAGAGGAAATAGCTTCTCCTTCTCTACTTTAGCAAAACCTTTTGAGTTTCTGAACTCTCCCCTTAACCTTCTCAACAACCCCAGTTTCTCCAGTCTCAGGCCTTTTATCCCTGGTACTGTGCTAGTAAACCTACATGTGTAATGGGGTTAATAGAGAAAAGTGAGCAAAAAGAAATGCAAAGCAACTTGAATGAGAGTCACATGGACTCGAAACGTTAACTCTGTTTCTCTCTCCACAGGTGCTACCAGACCTGCTGAGTTTTTCCAGCATTTTCTGTTTTTATTTCAGGTTTCAAGCATCTGCGGTATTTTGCTTTTATTGTACAAGGCACTAAGCAATAATGAGGAGGTAGATGTACTGCATCTAACTTTACGGCATTTAAATGAAGGACTGGCAAAAAAGAGAGAACGCCAGTGAAACTGGAACAAACATACTCTACACTAGATGAATCCTGAGGCCACGCCAATGAAGAGGCCGTCTCCTGGAGCCCTGTCCAAAGAAGGATGGTGGGTGGACCAGGGAACGAGTAGGTCCAGTAAGAGGGCCTGCAGTGATGACTGGCTAACAGCACCACCGGAAGAGATGAGCACTGTGAGTGCGCCTCAAGGTGGAGGTGTCCTCTGAAGAACTATATAAGTGTAAAAAGTAAGTGTTGCCACAGCTGCCAGGCCACCAGTGAAGAAGGGGAGCTCCACCAAAGGGTGGGCCTGCGGCTGTAGCTGTGACCTTGCTGCTGGAAGGCTGCCTCCAGGCAATAGCCAGGCTTTGGCCTCAGTGGGAGGCCTGTCCACTATAGGCAAGATCCCTGCGCCGTCACCTCTTTGATGCCAAGGGGCCCTAATTGAGTGTAATTAGCTATTTAATTAGCTGTCTAATTAGTATCTGTTGCCTGTCAGACCCCACTTCCAGCAAGATTGCTTAAGGCGGAATGACGTGGGTAACCATTCCGAAGCATGGTTCTCAAATTTTCCCCTGGGTCCCACCTCCAAACCTGTCTCTGATCCTGACCTCAAGACCAACATTCTGGCTATGTACATGGCAGCCTTTTGTTATGGCCTTTCAGCTGAGTTTCCCACAGCTGACAAGCCAGTAGACATTAAGTTCCACTAGAAGTTCCTCAGGGTAGTGTCCTCGGCCCAACCATCTCCAGCTGCTTCATCAATGACCTTCCTTCCATTATAAGGTCAGATGTTCGCTGATGATTGCACAATGTTCAGCACCATTCGCAACTCCTCAGTTACTGAAGCAGTCCGTGTCCATATGCAGCAAGACCTGGACAATATCCAGGCATGGGATGATAAGTGGCAAATAACATTCGCGCCTCACAAATGCCAGGCAATGACCATCTCCAACAAGAGAGAATCTAACCATCGCACCTTGACATTCAATGGCATTACCATTGTTGAATCTCCCACTATCAACATCCTGAGGGTTACCACTGACCAGAGGCTGAACTGGACCAACCATATAAATAATATGGCTACAAGAGCAAGTCAGAGACTGGGAATCCTGTGACCGAGTAACTCACCCCCTGACTCCCCCAAAGCCTGTCCACTGTCTATAAGACACAAGTCAGGAGTGTGATGGAATACTCCCCACTTGCCTGGATGGATGCAGCTCCCACAACACTCAAGAAGCTCAACACCATTCAGGACAAAGCAGCCCGCTTGATTGGCACCCCATCCACCACCATAAACATTCACTCCCTCCACCACCGACGCACAGTGACAGCAGTCTGTACCACCTACAAGATGCACTGCAGTAATTCACTAAGGATCCTTCAACAGCACCTTCCAAATCTGCGACCTCTGCTATCTAGAAAGACAAGGGCAGCAGATGTCCGGAAACACCACCTGCAACTCTCCCTCCAAGCTGCACACCAGCCAGACTTGGAACTGTGCCACTCCACTCCTATTTTCTTACCTTCTGCCGGGGCTCTACAGTTCTGACCTTGACTTCCAAACCGGTCCTCTTCAGAAATGCGGAGTGTACCCGTTCTTGGAGTGCCGGATCATGAGGGGAAACCAAGCCACGTCCTGTGTCTGTGGCACTAGCTGCCGTACTCTGGTAAGTCTTCATTCACTAACACAGTGAAAAATATTGGGCCATTTAAATAGCTTTCCAGCGTATTAGTGAATGAGTGCGAGTGAGGTAAGTGGGTAAGTAGACAGGGTGGCAGGGTATGTAGGGCCTAGCTGGTTAGGGCTTTTTTATTCTTCTACGAGATGTGGGCAACAGATGCTGGCCTTGCCAGTGATGTCCACCTCCTGTGAAAGATTTAAAAAATGTCAGAGGATTTACCACACGACAGGTAGCTGTCCCCATGATTTGGCCATCTCTAACAGGTTAAAGGTCCAAGCTACTGTGAAATCCCATGGATCAAACAGGATAAATTCATGGATCCCAACGGATGTAGTTTTCCCTAAATCGGGACACATCCGGAAGAGGAAAATGATCAGTGGCCAAAAGGGAATAAACACTTGATGGTGCTGAGGATAGTGCCGATCTCCAGTCTGCTCTGAAGAAGGGTCATAGGTAGGACTTGAAACGTTAACTCTGTTTCTCTCTCCACAGATGCTGTCGGACCCGCTGAGCATTTTTTTTCCAGCATTTTCTGTTTTTATACCGGTCTGCATTCTGCTGTTTATCTAGGAAATGGTCCAAAACACACGGGGGTTAATTTTGAAATCAATGGAAGCCCGTATTGTGCGGGATTTAAAATGGGGGACGTAGATTTGCCATCACTAGATTTATGCCAAAGGTCACAGTGAAATATTACCCTCGAGGAATTCTGTTTGGATCGCGCTGGGTATGTAGTGAATATGTACAGATGACTAAAGCTCAAAGTCATTTTTTCCACATCTGCAGCTCACCTGTCCTGGCCCTAGCCTTGTACTTACAAAGCCACTTTCCTCGGCATTAGGTGACCTCTGAATTCCTCACATTTTGATGCCAAATTGGCCAGATGAGGGCACTGATTTAGGGCCAGGTGTGGTGGCCTGTGTGCCCCCCAGCTCTCCCCCTCCCTCCACCAAGAATCCCATTCAGGCTATAAAACCTCATTCCCCTTACAATCCATATCCATCTGTCAGTTCGACCTGACCTCAGGCGCTCATTTAGATATCGCCCACTTCTCACTCCAGGCGGTTATCCATCTGTAGCTGTTAAAGGGACTGCAGAGGAGAGGGATGGACTGAGCAGTTGAATCAACATAAATAACCATCCCAGCACTGGGGACAGGTCTGTAAATATTAGCATGATCTCTTCTAAAACCCAATGTTTTCTTTGGCTGCTTTGCTTTGGTGGCATTGGCCTGGATTTTGCAGTCAGCAGCAATTGAACAGCACTCATCGTTCCTACCATTTACACTTCCCACAAAATTTCTTCGGAGTTTTGCACTGACACGTGCAGTTATTAGAGATCTGGAACGCTGTGGCATTAAGGCAATAAGGGTCACAATTGGATGGAAGAACAGGAAGAGCCTCCCTGAGTTTTTCCACCCTGGATTTAATCGGGACAGAGGCTGGAAGGGCACTGGGGTCCCCAGATCGCCATCCTCTTACCCTACTAAATGACACCCCTGCCACCAAACTCGCCTCGGCAGAGGGCATTAAATTCCACCCCACAGCTCTGTAAATATTTTCCCTTCAGGTGCTCATCCAATTCCGTTTGAAAGTTGCTATTGAATCTGCCCCTACCGCCCTTTCAGGCAGCACGTTCCAGACCACAACAACTCACCAAGTTAAAAGGGTTTTTCCTCATTTGCTTTCTGTTATTTTGCTAATCGGCTGAAACTTGTATCCTCTGCTAACCAACAATTTTGTTCCTGGAAACAGTTTCTCCTTATTTTTCCTATCACAATTTTGAATACCTCTATCAAAACTCTTCATAACCTTCTGTGCCCTAAAGGGGAGAATTGCGCTTCTCCTAACTCTCTAAATGACTGAGGTCCCTCATCTCTGGTACCAATCTACTAAATCTCTTTTGCATTCTCTTCCTTCCCAGAATTTAACACAATACTTCAGCTGAAACTGAGTCAGCGTTTGATAAAGATTCAGCACAGCCTCCTTGCATTTTCACTCTATTGCTCCATTAACAAAGTGAAGGATCCCAAATGCTTTTTAAACAACCTTCTCAAATTGTCCTGTCAGTCTGTTCCTGCACCCGCTTTAGAATTGTACCTGTTTGGTGACGTTCCAAACACTTGGCCACCAAGCTGAAATGGGACTGTAGAATTTATTTTATATTGCCTCTCCTCATTCTTCCTTCCAAAATGTATCACTTCACATTTCTCCGCATTAGATTTCATCTGCCACTTGTCTGCCCATTATTTTTTTTAATTTATTCATTCATGGGATGCGGACATCACTGGATAGACCAACATTTATTGCCCATCCCTAATTGCCCTTGAGAAGGTGGTGGTGAGCTGCCTTCTTGAACCGATGCAGTCCATGTGGTGTAGGTACACCCACAGCGCTGTTAGGAAGGGAGTTCCAGGATTTTGACCCAGCCACAGTGAAGGAACAGCGATATATTTCCAAGTCAGGATGGTGAGTGACTTGGAGGGGAACTTGAAGGTGGTGGTGTTCCCGTGTATCTGCTGCCCTTGTCCTTCTAGGCGGTAGAGCTCGTGGGTTTGGAAGGTGCTGTCTAAGAACACCAGCTGGTTAGGAGGAGGTCTTCTGGTGTCCCTACCTCTAGGCCATAGGCTCCCGGTTCAAGTCCCATTTCAGGACTAGATGGCCAAGGCAAGCGTGTTTGTAACATGGCCAAGCAAGGTGATTATCAGCCTGTAAATCCTTCCAATGTGCCTGATGGCAGACAGTAAGAATGTGAGTGCTTGCTGGTCAGCCATACTGCAGAAGGCAATGGCAAACCACAGCAGTACTTTTCTAAGCATAATCATGGACCAATCCAATGGAAGTCCATGATAACCAATGCCCTGAAGGAGGGAGAGGAGTCCCTATTAGAACACGAGAAATAGGAGTAGGTGATTCGGCCCCTCGAGCCTGCTCCACCACTCAATAAAATCCTGGCTGATCTGATGTGGCCTCAACTCCAGTTTCCTGCCTGTCCCCCAATAACCCTCGACTCCCTTGTCAACCAAACGTCTATTTAACTCAGCCTTGAATACATCCAGTAACCCAGCCTTCAATGCTGACTGGGGGAGGGAATTCTAAACACTAACAACCTCTGAGAGAAGAAGTTCCTCCTCATCTCTGACTTAAATGGGAGGCCCTTTATCTTAAAACTGTGCCCCCTGGTTCTAGATTCCCTTGTGAGAGGGAACATCCTTTCAGTATGTACCCTGTCAAGCCCTCTCAGAAGGGAAGAATTTTCCCCCTGTCGGTGGGGGGGTGGAGTTAAGGAGTGGGCGCGTGTGGGCCCGCCTCCAATCGGAGCCCCCAATTGGTGGCGTGCCGCCATTTTACATGGGCGGGCCAATTAAGGTCCGCCTATCGTGATGTCCGCCAGGAAGCGCTATGTGCTCCCTGTGTGGGTGGGGGGGAATTCCCTAATTCGAGAGTGCGCTCTTTCGCGCATGCGCATGAAAGAGCGACTCATCTCCCTGAGGCTAAGTGCAGCCTCAGGGCGATCGACTCCAAATTTAAAAATGTGAAATATAGAAAAATAAAATTTCCCTGACATGTCCCCTCATGTGACACTTTCACATGAGTTGGGACATGTCCATCACTTTTAATTAAACTTTTGTTAAGTTTTTAAAAACCTACATGAAGCCTCATCCCGCCCGTGGATGAGGTTTCATGTTTTATCTGAAGCCCGCCAGGGCTCCCGGGCCTGCCCGCCAGCCTTAAGGTTGGACAGGCGGGTCCTTTGACTACTTCAATTGGTTTTTATTTGGCCTCAATTGGCCGTTGACAGGACAGCGGGTGCACAGCTGATTCAGCTGCGCCCCCGCCGACTGGAAAATTAAATGGTACGCGGTGACGTTGGGAGTTCCACCCAACATCATCCCGCATCATTTTACGCATCGGCGAGCGGGCCTCACCCCCCCGCTCGCTGAACTCAATTTCCTGCCCTTAGGTGTTTCAATAAGATCACCTCTCATTCTTCTAAACTTCAATGAGCTCATTGGCCCAACCTGCTCAACCTTTCCTCATAAGACAACCCCTTCATCCCAGGAACCCACCGGTCTTCTGTAGTCCACTTCCTTCCTCCTCACTGTTTACCAAATTTCTGAATTTCATGTCACCTGTAAACTTTGAAATTAAGCTCTGTATATCCAAGTTCAGGTCAATCGTGTATATCAGAAAGGTCAAGTTTGTTCCTGCAGGAGCTGTGAATGGACTGATGTTACAAGGACTAAGTGGTATTACGGGTTGAACACTGGCCTTTCATAAATAAAAACAGAACATGCTGGAAAAACTCAGCAGGTCTGGCAGCACCTGTGGAGAGAGAAACAAAGTTAACGTTTCAAGTCCGTATGATTCGTCTTCAGAGCTGAAGGGAAGTAGAAACGTGATGGATTTTATACTATTTAAGAGGGGGTGGAGCAGGTGGGGCAGAATAGAAGGTCAGGGATAGGTGGGAGCACAGGAGAGATTTGACATGGACACAAGACAAAGAGAGTGTTAATGGTAGTGTGTTAAAGACTAAAGAATGTGCTGATAGTGGCATAAAGTTAAGATTGCAGAATGTGTTAATCACAGGACAAGGGCCAGTGCTGTGTGAAAACAAAACATAAGAACAGGCCTTTCATGGTTCTCTTGGCCTTGCAGATAGATGTAGAGTCCTCAATGAGTTTGGGCAGTTTCAACTCAAGTATGAGCCCTCAGAACGAAAGCATTGCTAATTCAGTCCTATACATTTCCAATGCCACTCAGCAGGGCTACACGGGCATTAATTTAATATACATGCAGAAACTTATAGAGGATGCTCTTCAGGGGTAAATAAAAATAGAAAATGCTGGAAAAACTCAGCAGGTCTAGCAGCATCTGTGGAGAGAAAAGCAGAGTTAACATTTCAGGTTCTGAGGATTGGGCTGGGGTGGATTCCTAGTACAAGGTAGAGGGATTTTCAAACTTTAACAGACTGTCCTGTACCCTGCCTGATGTTGCCTGAAATGAGAAAACGTTCCATTTTCCACCCTCTGACATTCCTACAACTATGAACATAACACTCTCCTGCCAAAACACTAACACGTTAAAATTTGCTCTCTCTTCAGATTTAGATCAGTGTTAACTTATGAAAGGAATGATCCATACTTTGTGAATCCTTGGCTGAGTTCTGTTCAAGTCCATCCCTCTGGGCCCCTTTCAGTCTAAGTATCCCTCGCAACAACATTAACTTTCTATTTTCCTGTTTGTCCGAGGATTGGATCGAGGGATCATCGCCACATGTATCAATGTATTAAGCTTGGGTGTAATTCTTTCCAGCTGCTCTCTGGTAATCTATGAGTATTTAATCCTCTAGACTCTGGACCTCATTGTGTCCATTGAGCAATGCTGATGAGTCACTTTGAGGACATGCATAGGATGAGAGATCTCAAGATTAGATTTTTTTTCCTAATTGGTTATAATCCATCCTGATAGCTACTTAGCACAAAGTGAGAGTTTTCTGGGATGAAGGGGTTAGTTTATGAGGAAAGGTTGAGCAGGTTGGGCCTATACCCATTGGAGTTTAGAGGGATGAGAGGTGATCTTGCTGAAACATATAGGATCCTGAGGGGACTAGAAAGGGTAGGTGCAGAGAGGATGCTTGCCCTTGTGGGCAAGGACTAAGAGACACAGTTTAAGAATAAGAGGTCTCCCATTTGGAATTGGGATGAGGAGAATCTTTTTCTCTCAGAGTTAGTCTGTGGAATTCTCTTTCCCAGGGAGGAGTGGAGGCTGTGCCATTGAATTTATTCATGGCTGAATTAGATTTTTGATAGACAAGGGAGTCAAGGGTTATGAGGAGAGACAGGAAAGTGGAGTAGAGGTCACAATCAGCTCAGCCATGATCTTATTGAATGGCGGAGGAGGCTCGAAGGGCCTAATGGCCTGATCCTGCTGCTAATTCTTGTGTTCTTGTGAGTGCACCAATTCTCATCATCTTGTGTCTGAACCAATACGCACCAACTGATGGCCCTACAGTAAAGTCTTGGTAGTCTTTGCCAGTTAGGGGTTGGAAGGAAATAAAATAACCAATCAGCGGCTCAGGCAGCATCTGTGGAGAGAGGAAGGTTTCACATGTATGACCCTTTATCAGAAACATGAAGTGAGGTGGCGAAGGAAGGGAAGATTCCTCATCTTTTTGTGGTTTTTTTTTTCAGATATGTTTCTATTTATCTTCCAAGTATTGAATTAGAGTAGTCAAACAACAAGGGTGTTTTACTCATTAGGCACTACACCGCTGCATCAATGTGCTAGGCTGAAGCAACCTTATGCAAAAAAGCTGCAAGGATGGCTGATGTGGGAAATTGGAGGTGCCCTATTGGGGCAGCAAGGAGTATTTATTTTAAGTTTATTGTAGGGCAATGGATTTTCAAGGTTGCTCTTTGGTTTTGAGAGTAGCTAATGTTAGCTGTCAAAGATGATGTTCCAATATGGCTCCAACAGGTATGCAGTGCCTTCTGCATACTTAGCATGTGAAGATCCCGTGCGGTTATTGGGCAAGACAGCGGGAACTTTACTGTTCATCTGAGACAGTCAGTGAAACCATTGCAGATGCCTCAAGTATGAACTTTCAAAGTTCTCTCGATTCAGGAACCACTCTTATAGATCAGAAATTGCCTATTCACTATTAAGAAAGGT
Source organism: Cetorhinus maximus (assembly GCF_964194155.1). Classification (NCBI taxonomy): domain Eukaryota; kingdom Metazoa; phylum Chordata; class Chondrichthyes; order Lamniformes; family Cetorhinidae; genus Cetorhinus; species Cetorhinus maximus. The sequence continues at coordinate 8,194,948 of NC_135884.1, read as the reverse complement.
GAGAGCGATAAACCAATGCTTAATATGCATTGTTGGGAAATTATTAGTCTATAATTAAGGTTGGAGTGACACAACACTGTGAAAATTTTTAGGGAGATGGTGGTGTAGTGGTAAAGTCACTGCGCTAGTAATCTAGAGGCCCAGGCTAATGCTCTGGATACATGGATTCAATTCCCAACACAGCATCTGGTTTTCAATTAATAATTCTGGCATTATAAGCCTAGACTCAGTTATGGAGACCATGAAACCCATCTGGTTCACTAATGCCTTTTAGGAATGGAAATCTGCTATTCCTACCTGGTCTGTCCTACTTGTGACTCCAGATGCACAGCAATGTGGTTGACTCTTAACTGCCCTTTGAAATGGCCTAGCGAGCCACTCAGTTCATAGGCAATTAGGGATGGGCAACAAATGCTGGCCTTGCCAGCGACACCCACATCCCATGAAAGGATAAAAAAAAACTGTTGGCAAGGATTTGGAAAGGGCAGATGAGTCTGATTGAATTTTTGAAAAAGGTGATTGAAGTATAGGACAGGGAAATGTCTAGGAATGTCATTTATTTAGACTCGCAGGAAACATTTGTTGAATTTCCTCATAAGAAACTTGAGCTAAAGTTAAAGCTGAAGGAATTGGGGCAAATTGTTCATCTGGTTGGGAGATTGGCTCTGACAGAAAGTCAGAATAATGGACAGGCACTCCAATTGGCAGGGTGTGTCCTGTGGCATCCTACAGCGATTTGTATTGGGGACTTAATTATATTTATTTATGTTTTAGATGACTAGATAGAGAACAACATCATCCAATGACAGCAAAAACTGCTGGAAGCACAACGTGTCCAAGTTTGCCATTGACACAAAAGATAGGTGGCATTGTAAGTCAGGACATCACAAAGAGACGGTAATCGATTAAATGAACCGGCAAAACTGTGATGGTTGGATTTCAGTACAGGCAAGTGTGAAGTCATCCACTTTGGACCTAAAAAGAGGTCAGAGCACTTTTTAATTGGTAGAAAGCCAGAAGCGCTGGAGGCCTAAAGAGACTTAGGCCCGAATTCTCCGGCCCAGCCATGGAGAGACCTGCCGCGGGGGAAGCAGTGGGCCAGACAAAAGTCCTTTGGCTTTCAGCGGGACCAGTAGATCCCGACGGCAGGCGGGGCTGGAAAATCCCGGCCTTAGGGCCCCACATATGTAGATATTTAAAATGTCTGGAACGGGTACAGAAAACAATCAAAATGGCTAATTGAATGAAAGCAAGAAAACTGCGGCTGCTGGAAACCTGAAATAAAAACAAAAAAAATGCTGGTAAAGCTTAGCAGATGTGGCAGTGCCTGTGGAGAGAAAAGCAGACTTAACGTTTCGAGTCCGTATGATTCTTCTTCAGAGAATACAGGTCATATAGACTCGAAACGTGAACTCTGTTTCTCTCGCCACAGATGCTGCCAGACCTGCTGAGTTTTTCCAGCATTTTTTGTTTTTATTTAAGGCTATTAGAATGCTGGCCTTTAGGACTAGAATACCAGAGGGGAGAAGCCATGTTTCAGCTTTAGATAGACCACACCTGGGACACTATGAACAGTTCAGGGCACCAGACCTTAGGAAGGATATTTTGGCCTTGGAGGGGAGCACAGCGTAGATTAACCAGAATGATCCCTGTAACTCCAAGGGTTAAACGAGGGGGAGAGGTTGCACAAACTGGGTGAGAGTCCCTGGAATTTAAAAGCCGTAGGGAGTCACTTGATTGATGTTTTCCAGATATTAAGTAGGGTAGACATGGAGAAACAATTTCTGCTGGTTGGGGATTCTAGGGGCTGGATTTTACATGCCCCCCGCCGGGCATGTTTTCAACTGTTGGGGGGCCACCCCACCAGCTGCCTGCCCACTACCAAGCTGGCCACCATAATACGTTGGGCGGGCGAGTGCCAAAACCAGCAACCTACCCGCCATATATTAATAAACGATGAAAGGTCAATTGGGCGTGTTCGCCAGCCTAGTGACATGGATAATATGCTGCTCGTGCCATAATGCAGTTGGCGTGGGCAGGAGTGGGCAGGCTGTTTATTGTGGCTTCGTTCAATAATGGTGGGAAGGAAGGAGGGGGGTATCTCATTCGGGTGGTGCCCCCTCTACATCGGGGACAGCCCCCCAGGATGCCCTCTCTCGTCGCCTGCCCTCCAAAGCCTGGTACCGCCCCTCCCACCACCCCCTCCCCCCTCCCTGGGCCCTCGGATCCCTCCCTGCCCTAGGACTTACCGTTCTGTGGGGGCCATCTCCCTCCTTCATGCTCCTTCCTGCAGTTTTGGCAGTGCCCGCTGCTGAGCTTTGGCATGGCCGGGGACTGCGAGAGCCGCAGGCCAATCGGATCGGCCAGCAGCTCTCAAGGGGGGGGACTCCCTCCTGTTGAGTGGCAGAAGTCCCCCACCCTCACCTTATTTAGCCCACCCCAGCGTGTCATAGCTGTGCGGCGGATTTCTTTCCGGCATGTCGGCTGCAGGATAACTTTCCTTCCGGGGGATTGGTGGGGAGAGGGGCAAGCGAGTCCCTACCTAGCCAGTAAAATCCAGCCCCAGGACTAGGGAGGGGGGTGGGGGGCACAGTCTAAAAATGACAGCCAGACTTTTCAGGCCTGAAATTAGGAAACGCTTCTCCACACACAAAGGTGGTCGAAATTTGTAACTCTCTTCTGCAAATGGCATCTTATCCGAGGTCAATTTTTAATCTTAAAGCTGAGATTAATAGATTCTCATTAGCAAAGGCATTAAAGGATGAGGGGCAAAGGCTAGCATCTGGAGTGAGGTTAAAGAATAGCCATGATTGTGGCAGCCATGGCAGAACAGGATCCAGGGTTTGATCGGCCTCCTTCTGTTCCTATGCTATTGCCCAGGGCAATGAAAAGGGCATTAAAAACAGAAAGTGCTGGAAAAACTCAGCAGGCCTGGCAGCTTCTGTGCAGAGAGCAACGAAGTTAACATTTTGAGTCCATTATGACTTCTTCACAACCCATAGTAAGTTAAAGTAGGGCCAATACCCCCAGTCAATTGACTGGATGCCATCAGGGAGGCTCATGATAAGAGATTTAGAAATACTTAATGATGGCATTTGGCATTAAAAATACAAATCATGTTCAAGTGTGATCCCTTGCTCTCCATATTAGGCAAATTGTTGGATGTAAGGATGTTTATGGTCTCCTGAAGCGCTAGCAGCAAAACCTTAAACTGGAAAGGCAGAGATGTTTTTGCAGACTCAATAAAGATAAGGCCATCCTGTGGTTTTTGCCCCAGGGCTAATGCAGAGCAACAGCTTGGCGACTGTACGAAGCTGGTAGAGGCTTTCTTCCATCGGATCAGTCACGATTAATTAAATGATGGAACAGGCTCAATCGGGGGGCTGAATGGTCCCCTCTATTCCTATGGTCCTTCCAACGTTCCTTGGTGACTGCTTTGACTGGAGTGACCCTTCACCACTGAAGAATTTCCACGGATGCTGACTATAAACCTGAGGAAGATTGTCATTATCGAGTCCTATTTTACCCTGAGGTGAATACCCCAGAATTGGTTTTTGTGTCTTGATCTTCTTATTGTAGCCCAGATGAGTGAATAATCAGACCAGCTGGAGACCCGAGAGTCTTCATTTGAATAAGAGAATGATCGGTAGACATGTGGGTGTATTGTGGGGATCGCAAGAGCATGACTATTCTGCACAAAATGTACGGACTGTTAATCATTCACTGATGGCTTTTCAAGGCTGCATAACTTAGATATGATTTTGCATGTGGCTGGGGAGACTGGGCTGTGTCCAACATCGAAAGCCAACACTCCCACATCCACTCTCACTGGAAGACAGGAAATTGTCTCTAATATACAGCTGATGAAAGTCTTGCCAGGAGCCTATTTTCCAGGAGACATTATTTTAACTTATGGTTTGAAAGGAAGAGTAACCGACACCTTTTTGAAATTCTCATATCTTTTTTCCAGGGCTATTTTAAAGTGACCAATTAATATGTTAATTATATTGTTCTATGTTATGCAAATGGAATTTTGGCATTTATTGCGAAAAGAATAGTGTATAAAAATACGGAAGTGTTGTTGCAACTGTACAAGGCATTGGTGAGACCAGCACCTGGAGCGCTGTGCACAGTTTTGGTCCCCTTACTTGAGGAAGGATGTAGTTGCATTGAAGGCAGTTCAGAGGAGGTTCACTAGATTGATTCCAGAGAAGCGGGGCTTGTCTTATGAGGAGAGATTGAGCTGTTTAGGCCTATACTCGCTAGAGTTTAGAAGTATAAGAGGAGATCTAATCGAGGTATATAAGATGCTAAAGGGGATGGACAAAGTAGACGTGGAGCGGATGTTTCCCCTTGTGGGGCATTCTAGAACGAGAGGCCATAGTTTTAGGCTAAGGGGTGGTAGATTTAAATCAGAGATGAGGAGGAATTACTTTTCTCAAAGAGTTGTGAATCTGTGGAATTCACTACCTCAGAGTGCAGTGGATGCCGGGACGCTGAATAAATTTAAGGAGGAGATAGACAGATTTTTAATGAGTAATGGGTTGAAAGGTTATGGGGAGAAGGCGGGAAATTGGAGTTGAGGCCGAAATGAGATCAGCCATGATCGTAATGAATGGCGGGGCAGGCTCGAGGGGCTGAATTGCCTACTCCTGCTCCTAGTTCTTATTTTCTCATGTTCTTATATAAGTTGATGTGCTGACTATTGCCGGAGTCGCCTGTTCATTCAGTGGAGTAAAAGTTTGCTTACTTTATTGGAATGCTGTGTCTGGCTCTCCTGCCTACTCACTTCTCCCCCCGACTGTTGGTGTCGGATTTTGGTGTGAACATCAACCAGCTTCAAGTGGCTCAAAATGGACCTTCATCCGTGAAACTACAGGTTTTGATTAGGACCAGAGGAACTTGGAAATAGGAGCAGGAGTAGGCCATTCGGCCCATCAAGCCTGCTCTGCCATTCAATCATGGCTGATCTTCTAACTCAACGTTATTTTCACGCACTATCCCGTATCTCTTGATATCTTTAATATCTATAAATCTATCGATCTGTGTCTTGAACATACTCAATGATTGAGCTTCCACAGCCCTCTGGGGTAGAGAGTTCCAAAGATTCACCATCCTCTGAGTGAAGAAATTCCTCCTCATCACAGTCCTAAATAGCCTACCCCTTATTCTGAGGTGTGGGGTGGGGCCACGGGGTTTAGAACCAGGAGACTTGTTCCTTCCTGTATCTGCCCTGTAAGAATTTTGTTTGCTTCATTAAGATCATCTCTCATTCTTCTAAGCTCTCAAGAATATAGGCTAAGTTTCCTCAATCTCTCCTCATAAGATATTCCTGCCATCCCAGGGATCAGTCTGGTGACTGTTGTGCCCCCTCTATGGCAAGTATATCCTTCCTTAAGGAGACCAAAGCTGTATACAATACGCCACGTATGGAATCACTAAGGCTGTATGCTCGGAGGGCCATTTGATCATGGCAAATCTTATGGTGTAGTGGGTAGTGTCCCTGTCTCTGAGCCAGAAGCCCTGGGTTCGAGTCCTACTGCAGGACTTGTTGGCCAAGGAATGTCTGTTCATAACACGGCCAAACTGCAAATCCTTTCAACACATGCCAATGGCAGGAGGTAAAAGAGTGGGAATGATTCCTAGTCAGCCATGTGATGGAAAGAAGATCGGAGTCTCTGCCGTCACTATCCATACCTCCAGACTACAACCCGCATGTAAAAAGCATACGTTGCCACAGCAACTCAGACTGCAAGGTGGCGGGGGTGGGGGTGAGGTCAGTTGGGCTGGACGGCTGGCATGGGTCAGGTTGGTACCAACAGCACAGGGTTGATTCCCGTTCTGGCTGGGGTGGATTCAGGGCCTTCCTCCTTGCCGTCCCCAGGGCGGAGGTCACGGGGCTGTGGTTCGGACCTGCCTTCGTTCAGAGAACTGAAGAAGAAATCTTGCAGCCTAACGGGACCCTGTTAGCATTCGCACGTATCATCAGCGGTGTCAAAAATGGGAAGCAACGTTGTTTAACTCTTTCTAGCATGTCGGAGCTGAAGCCAATTATCTACTGTGGCCCTGGCCTGGATCAGCTAACCCAGAGAATTGAGTTTTATGTCTTCTTTCTCTCTTTTGCTCAGTTCCGCACCAAGCTGTGCGTTACCACCTGCACCATTCAGCACGTTTTTTTGCCTTTTTTTCCCTAGTAAAAACTACTCCAAAATTTATAATCATTGTGACTGAGGCGGGGAAAAACAAAAATTGTTCATGTATAAACCTTCGTTACCCTTCAGACCTTTACTGTTTTAGTTGCTGTTTGGGTGAACCTTTTCTGTGTTTGACATTATTGCGAGTAAAATCGAGATGGCAAAGAACATTGGCAGGCTGGCATGGATCCAATATGAAGGGCGCATCTTTGATTTCAGATGTAACATGATGACATTATGGGGCAGAATTTTCTGCCTGTCAGGCGGGCGGGCCCTACCTAATCTCCGGCGGGCGGGGAGCTGATCCCCATCGGAGAAGCGGGCCCCGCCGCCATTTTACATGGGCGGGCCAATTAATGCCCACTCAGCGTGACGTCCGGCGGGAAGCGCTATGCGCTCCCTGTGCGGGCAGGGGGGGGGATTCCCCAAAAGCGAGAGTGCACTCTTTCGTGCATGCGCTCGAAAGAGCGCACATCTCCCTGAGGCTAAGTGCTGCCTCAGGGAGATCGCTTCCACTTTTAAAAATATGAAAAATAGAAAAATAAAAATTCCCTAACATGTCCCATGAGATGGGACATGTTCATAATTTACACAATAAGTTCATTAAACTTTTTAAAACCCTACATGAAACCTCATCCCGCCGGTGGATGAGGTTTAATGTTTTTTCTATTCCCCGCCGGGGATCCTGGCCGACCCGCCAACCTTAAGGTTGGACAGGCAGGTCCTTTAATTGTATAATTGATCCTGTCAATGGCCTCAATTGGCCAGTGACAGGTCGGCGGGCGCGTAGCTGATTTTGCTGCGCCCCCGCCTTCCTGAAAATTTAAATGGGGCGGGATGATGTCGGGGGTTCCGCTCGATGTCATCCAGCGTCATTTTACGCGTCGGCGAGCGGGTCCCGCCCCCTGCTCGCCGATGGCAAAATTCTAACCTATATGTTTATTTTAGTTATCTCTCTTTTCATTCCCCATCAAAATGAAGAACCTTCATTTCTATAGCACCTTTCAGGACTTCAGAGCATCCCAAAGCACTTTCCAGCCAATGAAGTACTTTTTGAAGTGTAGCCACTGTTGTATTGTAGGAAACACAGCAACCAATTTGCACACAGCAAGCTCCCACAAACGGCAATGTCATAATGATCAGATAATCTGTTTCTGCGATTGAGGATAAATGTTGACTGGGACACTGGGGAGATCTCCCCTGCTCTTCTTTGAGAAAGTGCTGTGAGATGTTTCACTTTCACCTGAGTTGGGGAGACAGGACCTCGGTTTAACTCATCTCGTCTCATCCAGAGGCTGGCTCTTGAGACAGTGCTGCACTCCCTCAAGGATGTCAGGCTAGATCTTGCGCTCCAACCTCCGGAGTGAGACGTGCACCCGCGACCTTCACGAGTCACAGGGAAGAGTGCTGAGGTAGAGCTAGCCAGATTTAGTTTTTGTTTTTCAAAGCAAGAGATTGGAATATATTCAAGGGTGGGTTTCTTGGTTAGCAGTTCCTTACGCTCTTTTTAAAATCTCCGCAGGTGCAGTGTCCCAGTCTCTGCATGTTGGCCTTGTAATGGAATGGATTACCTAAGCAGCCCCAGGCATTTTATGGTACTTGGTCTGATTCTAAAGTATGTCCCAGCCCCACCCCTTGATGTCACACTTTGATCCTCATAAATTCTATTTGACGGTAACAATTTCAGAGCCAGTGGAAGTAGGGATAGCCTCAGTCAATGGTTATCTGGGCTTTTTGAGGCAGCCAGTGACCTCTAGCCCTTAGCTGATGGGTGTGGTGGATATATTTAAGGGGAAGTTAGATAAATGCATAAAGGAGAAGGGAATAGAAGGATACATTGACGGGGTTTGATGATGGAGGTGTGGGCAGCTGCTGCATTTTGAATATAATAAAAGGCTCATGACATTGTGGAAGCTTTTTAGGGATACAGGGAAAAGCTGAGCTTACAATTACTATTTATCATCATTATTATTATTATTTAACATCATTTATAAGGCTAACATAGGCTAACTTCTGCAAATGAGTTAACAGAGAATCTTTATGCTGTGTTCATGGTTTTGTGCTAATTTTAGGAAGGTGTCTGGTTCAAGGCCAGGCAACAAATGTTTTTTTTTTCCCAGTTTGTGATCTTTTTGATTACAAATATCGTGTAAAGTTGTTTGCTTAAAACTCAAAGTAAGGTCAAAAGATAATGTCTTAGTGCAATGCAGCTGATGAATGCTGTTTGTTTGGAATATCATTGAATAAGTAGAAATTTGGTAGTTTGTAATCATCCTTATGCAATGGTTGCTTGGTGGAACCATGGGGGAGGTGCTGAAACAAGCAGATCTAAGAGGAGATTGGCCAAACTTGCTGTCGGGACCTTCCTGCTCTAGGGAGGGTTGTTGGGGGGTGAAAGTAGGCCAATCATGGACCGTTGCTATCGGGGAAAGGAGCCAATCATGGACCGTTGCTATCAGAAAGGAGCCAATCATGGACCGTCGCTACCACATAGGAGCCCAGTGGGAAGTGTGCACATGGCAGGGCGGGAAGCAGAGGCCTATTTAAACACGGTATATGTTAAGCTCGAGGCCATCGCTGCAGCCGGACAAGGAAGTGGGATAGATGAGGACAGATCGATCAGCCGACCCTGTCTGTTTCTTGGGTAAAACATGCAACTAAGGCACGGGGTGAGTGGTCACTGGTATAGGTATTGAACTGTCTGTAACCGGAATCAAATAATAAAGTGCAACTGTTTTGGGTGAAGTCCCAAGTTTTGGGTCATTGATATCCAGAGTCGACCTCCGAACCCAGGTGGTAGGTATAGCCTACAAAGGGTTGGAGGAGGCTTATGTGGAGCATAAAGATGAGCATGGACCTGCTATACAGAGAGGATAGTACTTTGTCCATGCTTTCCCCATTTGGTTGAGGTCTATAAGCTTAGGAACATAAGAACATTGGACTTAGGAGCAGGAATAGGCCATTCAGCCCTTCAACCTACTCTGCCATTCAATAAGATCAAGGCTAATCTGGTTTTGGTCTCAACCCCACTTTACTGTTTGCTCCCTATAACCCTTGACTCCCTTGTCTATCAAAAATCTGTCTAACTCGGCCTTGAATGCATTCAATGACCCAGCCTCCATCGCTTTCTGGGGAAGACAATTTCACACACTAACTACCCTCTGAGAGAAAAAAAAATTCTCCTAATCTCCCTTTTAAAAGGTAGACCTGTTTCTCTTAACCTGTGTACCCTGGTTTTAGTCACTTCCACAAGTGGAAACATCCTCCTGGTATCTACCCTATTGTTATGATATGGCAGGTGGTATTTGCTGGGCTTACCAAATCCCAAAGGGAAACCTGGCCAGCCTATCACAACGATTGTGCAATTTGTATTTATTACGAGAAGGTAGATGTACTGAAGGCAGATGTAAAGATTCCACTACCAGTTTTGGAGATTTTGAATGTTAAATTAAAACATTTATGAACAAAAGAAAAGAAAACTTAAACACACAAGATTACAGTTACACAGTTAAATTGTCTTATAACATTTCCCAAAAGATTTCTACTTAGCTAGACTCACAAATAAACATCCTTTTCCAGGCAGCAGTTCCTATAGATTCTTAATCTATAAACTATCCAGTATATTACCTCAAGGCACCCACTGTAGCTATAAGGGAGGTATTTCATAAACTTCTCTCTCCCTCTTACTCAACAACAGAAATCCAAAGCTTGCAACAAAACCTTGTTTTCTGGAACAATCAGACACTTCTCTGGGGTGGCTAGAAGCTTCTTCCTTCACAGGACTGTGCTTGCACAGCACACTCTCCAAGATCACATGTACACACGCACCTCATACAGCTTTCAATCTTTCCTTAAATACATTTCTACCCCTTTCATCTTTGAACACATTGTTTTTAACTTTCTTCTGAAAGTTACCTTTCCTGTGATATAATAATCTTTCATGTTGTCTTTATGGCCACCACTTTTGGGAAAAATAAACTTAACAATATAGCTTTATTTATTTATGATCTTTGCCAGTTGTAAAACATCCCTTGATTCCTCTTTAAAATTCAACAGCTAAAAATTCAACTCTTCACTCATTTCCTAATGCAAAATTCCTATTTATGTTGTATTTACTGGTATATCATCTTAGCTCACTCATTTCCATTTCAAAATGCCTGCTTTACACCTAATTCTTTGATGATTTAAACCTCGCACTCTAACTGTCTTTAGCCTAATTAAATTAGCCACACACACACACTCACAACATACACACAGCCCCCACAACCTGCTTCACAGTATCCCACAGTAATATTGCAAATGTTGGTATTTTCTTTACACTATCAAGTCCCCTCAGGATCTTATATGTTTCAATAAGATCACCTCTCATTCTTCTAAATTCCAATGGGCATAGGCCCAACCTGTTCAACCTTTTTTCATAAGATAAGCCCCTCATCCCTGGAATGAATTGAGTGAATCTTCTCTGAAATTTTTTTTTATCCATTCATGGGATGTAGGCTTTGCTGGCTGGGCCAGCATTTATTGCCCATCCCTAGTTGCCCTTGAGAAGGTAGTGGTGAGCTGCCTTCTTGAACCGCTGCAGTCCGTGTGGTGTAGGTACACCCTCAGTGCTGTTAGGAGGGGAGTTCCAGGATTTTGACCCAGCGACAGTGAAGGAATGACGATATATTTCCAAGTCAGGATGGTGAGTGACTTGGAGGGGAACTTCCAGGTGGTGGTGTTCCCATCTATCTGCTGCCCTTGTCCTTCTAGATGGTAGTGGTCATGGGTTTGGAAGGTGCTGTCTAAGGAGCCTCGGTGAATTCCTGCAATGCATCTTGTAGATGGTGCACACTGAATTGCTTCTAACGCAATCATATTCTTTCTTAAGTAAGGAGGCCAGAACTGTACACAGTATTCCAGATGTGGTATTCTAGACTTTAATGAACTATGAAAAAATAACACATGTAAAGTAAAGGTAAAAGAACAGATACAGAGAATGTGAGCATATATGACCATTTGGAGTATGAGTACCAAGTATGAGGTGGGCCGGAAGGCATTTCCTGAGGTGTACATTTGATGTCACTTAACATCAGTTGACATCAGGCCAATGCTATTCATCTGTGCCGCTTCTCGCACCCCCCCACAGCCCGGCAGTGCGCTGATTCACGCTGGCTGGCCAGTAATCGGCCAGTCAGCGTGAAATCGTGGGGGTTCGGGGCCTGATCACGGGCAACGCTAGGTTTTGCGATCGCCCTCGGGCCGGCCCGACCAGGTAAAAATCCTGCCCGAGGCATTGGCAATAAAACAGGGACGACACGAGGCAAAACCTTTTTACCCAACAAGTGTTTAGGATTTGGAATCCACCCGCCTAGTGGTGGATGGAGATTCAAGAGTGGTCTTCGAAAGGGAACTGGACAAACACTTGAAGGAGAAAAACATTTCAGGAATATGGGAACATTTTGGGGAGTTTTTATTATTTTTATTATTCTTTCATGGGGTGTGGATGTCACTGGCAAGGCCAGCATTTGTTGCCCATCGCTAATTGCCCTTGGGTAGGTGATGGTGAGCTGCCTTCTTGAATCACTGCAGTCCATTTCTTTTAGATGCACCCGCAGTGCTGTTAGGGGGGGAGTTCCAGGATTTTGACCCAGTAACAGTGAAGGAACGGCGATATATTTCCAAGTCAGGATGGTGAGTGGCTTGGAGGGGAACTTGCAGGCGGTGGTGTTCCCATGTGCCTGTTGCCCCTCATCCTTCTAACTAGGATTAACTGGATTGCTGTTTGAAAGAGCAAATGGATGGGCTGAATGGCTGCTTCTATGCTGTACCATGCCATGATTCTTTGTAAGGGCGTGACAGCGCAATAGTTATATGTTTGTCATTCTTTGTGGGCCAAGGGTTCATAAGTTTAGTTGAGGGGAGATGGTGGCGTAGTGGTAATATCCCTGGGTTAGTAATCCAGAGGCCCAGGCTAACGCTCTGGGGACATGGGTTCAAATCCTACCGCAGTAGCTGGTGGAATTTAAATTCAATCAATATACCTGGAATTGAAAGCTAACCTCAGTGATGGTCACCATGCCAACTATCTTTGATTGTTGTTAAAAACCCATCCTTCCCTTTAGGGAAGGAAATCTGGCCTACATGTGACTCCAGACCCACAGCAATGTGGTTGACTCCTAACTGCCCCCTGCAATAGCCTAGCAAGCCATTCAGTTCAAGGGCAATTAGGGATGGGTGACAAATGCTGGCCTTGCCAGCGACACCCATGTCCCTATGAAAGAGAAAAGAAATTCTCTGCTAATTGCCAAGTGCACGAGGAACAGCAGCAGGATGAACCTTCCTCCTCTACATGGATTTCCAGACCTGAATCATGCACATCATAGGATCAGGAGCTACAATGGTGTTAATTCAATTGCTCAAGGGATGTCTCCAGGGAGACTTGGGGGGTCTAATTTTAATTCACTCATTCACGTGCTCAGAGTTAAAATCAGGCTTTTTAAAATCAGTTGATGAGAGGAGATTCAGATGTTCTAAAATTTAGGGAGTAAGCTCTGAGCAGGGGATTTAAGGCTATACATCTGCAGTTGCATTGGTAAGTGTTGTCCCCATGGAAGCCGTGTACATAGGGAGTTGCCAACCCTCCTAGAATGGTGGGGAGATTCCTGGAATCGCACCCCCCCCAATCTCCTGCTGGTTATTAAAACAGTTCGTGAAATTTTAAAATGATAGGATTCCCCACTAAATTGATCAACTCCCGGCCGGCAGCTGATGATCGGCATTTCACAGGCAGGTTAGGCAGCACTCCCGCGTGGGTGCAGCCAGTGTGATGACGTGACACACTACACCGTGGCCGGGCACATGCACTGAGCTCCGGGACGTTGCTGCCCTGCCTGTTTTCTCCTGCCGGTGCTGAGGTGAGTGGCAGGGGATTCGACGCTTTCGCAAGGAAACAGGCGGGGGGCCAGAGGCTTGCGAAATGAAAAAAAAAATATAAAGGCTTGCATTTATATAGCGCCATTCACGCGCCACCGGATGTCTCAAAGCATGTTGCAGCCAATGAAGTACTTCTGAAGTGTAGTCACCGTTGTAACGTAGGAAACACGGCAGCCGACTTGTGCACAGCAAGCTCCCACAAAGCAATGTGACAATGACCAGATGATTTGTTTTTGTGGTGTCGACTGAAGGTTAAATGTTGGTCAGGGGGCCAGGGATAGCTGCCCCGCTCTTCTTCAAAATAGTGCCATGGGATCTATTACATCCAGCCGAGCAGGCTGATGGTCTCTCTGGTTTAATGTCTCACCCAAAGGACAGCGCCTTCAACAGTGCAGCACTCCCGCAGTACTAACGTCCTGGATGGGAGGGGGAAGGTGAGGGTCAGGGGAAAATTCACAATCCTGTAAAATTCACAAGTGATGGATACGTGTCAGACAGTTTAATCAAACATTTGGACAAAATGCCCATTGGAGTTTCACTCTTAGGCCAGGATTTCCCGGTCGGCGAGCGGTGGGGGCGGGGCCTGCTCGCCGACGCGTAAAATGACGCGGGATGATGTCATGCGGAACCGCGCCCCATTTAAATTTCCAGGTAGGCGGGGGCTCAGCAGAATCAGCTGTGCCAAATGTTATTGTGTCTTTAATTATCTCCTGCTCTTTTCCCGGGGAAAATCATACTTTTCCAAGCTTAATTGTTTTAATACGCTCTCCCAGCATTTCGGTTGTTACAGGGACAATATATCTCAGTTTGCCTAGCTGGTCCCCAAGGTGGAATTAATTAATTGAGGCCATTGACAGGGTCATTAAATTAATTAATGGACCCGCCCGTCCAACCTTAAGGTCGGTGGGCAGGCCGGGAGCCCTGGCGGGCATTAGAAAAAGCATCAAACCTCATCCACGGGCGGGAAGAGGTTTCATGTAGGTTTTAAGAAATGTAATTAAAGTGTATTTAAAAGTGATGGACATGTCCCAACTCATGTGACAGTGTCGCATGAGGGGGACATGTCAGGGAATTTTTTTTTTCCATTTTTCAGATTTGTTATTGTAGAGCTGATCTCCCTGAGGCAGCACTTAGCCTCAGGGGGATGAGTGCGCTCTTTCGTGCACATGTGTGAAAGAGCGCACTCTCAGCTCAGGGAATCCCCACCCTGCCCATACAGGGAGCGCATAGCGCTTCCGTGCAGACGTCACGCTGGGTGGGCCTTAATTGGCCCACCCACGTAAAATGGCGGCGCGCCCCATACCGGGGGCGCCGATCGGAGGTGCGCCTCTGTGTGCCCGCACTTCAACTTCACCCCGCGACAGGGGGAAAATTCTGCTCTTAAAGTTTGGTATCGGAGCACTTCCACTGAAAATTCCCCCGAATAAATATTTTGTATTCTGCTTCACTCATTCTTTTCCGTTACCTAATACTTGCAAATTTCTAAAATTATCTAAGTACAATGAACGGGAGAAGTGTTATTGTGTCTTAAATTATCTCCTGCTCTTTTCCCAGGGAAAATCATACTTTTCCAAGCTTAATTGTTTTAATATGCTCTTCCAGCATTTCGGTTGTTACAGGGCCAATATATCTCAGTTTGCCTAGCTGGTCCCCAAGGTGGAATTAATTAAAGTTTTGATACAAATCCAGGTTTTAAAGAATCTTTTAGAAGAGAAATATGACCCTTGATGTTAATGAGTAACCTGTGAAAATACAAAGCAAAGAAATTCTTCAGAGGGAAGAGGTCAAAACGCCTGTTTACATTCACTTCTGTAGCCTCTAGTTGTTCTTTATTTGTGCCCAAGTGGTAATCCTCATATTTGGGACTAGACAGCGAGTGCTTTTTATTTATTCATTCCTGGGATGTGGGCGTCGCTGGCTAGGCCAGCATTTATTGCCCATTCCTAATTGCCCTTGTTCTGAGGGCATTGAAGAGTAAACCACATTGCTGTGGGTCTGGAGTGACATGTAGGCCAGACCAGGTAAGGATGGCAGATTTCCTTCCCTAAATGGCATGAGTGAACCAGATGGGTTTTTATGGCAACTGGCAATGGTTTCTTGGTCATCACCAGGCTTTTAATTCAAGATTTTTATTGAATTCAAATTTCACCATCTGCCATGGTGGAATTCAAACCCAGGTCCCCAGAGCATTACCCTGGGTCTCTGGAATACTAGTCCAGTGACAATACCACTGTGCCATCACCTCCCCCTGTTGACAGTTTATTTATACTGGCTCCCTCGGTGGAGCCAAATCCTTCCTATAAACTCCATCAACACACACAGGTGTTTTTCAGCAGAGGTCACTGCATAGGGTTTGTGAGGAGGAATCCTAGTGTTGTGATATGCCTTTAAGGGAGCATGTCATCACTTTAAGGGAAGTGTGTCATGTGATCCAGCCTCAGTTCCACTTTGGCCTGGAACAGAACACAGACACACCGCCCTGCTGCTGATGTCCTCAAGCTTTCTATCCATGTTTACGTGTTCACACGTGCCTGTTCTTAATAAATGAACCCACGGTGTGTTTGCACAATCCCTTATGAGTGACCGGCTATCATTAATAACACACACAACATGGTGTTCAGCGCTGGTAAAACTGCGTGGCAGCAAGATTAAATAGAGGTACGACATGATGTTTTCGATTGTGCTGCGTGACATGAGGCAACCCTTGATGTTCTGGTCAGACCTCAACAGAGTCACAGTGCCAGAGAGCGTTGAACTTGCAAAAGTGCGGTGACTGCACAGAAACGCTTTGAAGACACGGCGCCGGGACAGTGCTCAAGTAAAGAGCTGGTGAGCAAGGCGGATCCCTCGTGGTGAGTGGGACAGTGCGTCAAGAGTACCAGCACTGGGGGATAGCTCAGTCACGAAAGGCGAGTGACCAGGGTGTGTGGGGCCAGACTGATAGCGAGTGAGGGAGATTCAAACACCAAAAAAACGAAACTTCACGGCCAGAATTGCCAGTGTGTGCCTGACACGCTCGAACGTAAAACGATGCACGATGACGCAGGGCAAGCGTCCCGACGTCACTCGCGCGATATTTCGGTCGGTGGGCACGCGCGGGAGTCAGCGGCGCACCCCCCTGACTATCAAGCGGCCTCGATGGCCCTTCATCAGTCAATCTGAGGACAACTTTTTGCTGCCCGTCTAACTACAGGTGGGATGAGGTTTCGACCAGTGATTAAAAAAAAACCTTTTTACGCTCCTATTTAGCATGTCCCCGCTCAAGTGACAGAGCCACACGAGGGGACGTGATTTCATTGTTTTTCATTTCTTTATGTTGAGTGCTGAAAATCTTCAGCTCCTTGAGGCAGCTTGGTGCCTCAGGGAGATTTGACTGCGCGTGCCCGCATGCACGCGTGTACTTCAGCGCTCGCGCTCCTCCCACCCCGGAGGCGCTGAGCGCTGCAGCACGCTTTTCACGCCGGCTGGCCGTTAATTGACGGAGCTAGTGTGAAATCGCGATCGTGGGCGGCGGTCGGTGGTCGGCTTAGCAACCACTCCTGGACCCACATGCCGTGCCCGCCCGACGAGGGCAAAATTCTGCCCCCATGAATATTGGGCCAGAGCAGGTTACGATTATTATCTACGAAGCTTCGGAAAAGAGCGTGAAAGCGGCCGCAGCGACATTGATCCCAATGCACCTCCAAGCAGTAAGAATGGCCACCCGGTATCCCATCAGGAACATACACTAGAGGTGATTGAGAAACCAAATCATGACGGTGATGTGCGCGACGAGACGAAGAGTGGGGAACACATGATCCACACCGTCAATCTTGTGGAAAACTATAGGTGCCATCACTCACTCACACATGGGCATAGATCGGATGAGAAGACTGGCAAGAGAGACAGTCAATTGGCCGGGTCTGAACAATGACATTGAAGTTGTCATCAAGAAGTGTGAAGCATGACAGGAGCACAGGTCAGGTCAGCACAAAAAAACATTGTTTCCGTATGCAGTTCCTGCCCAGCCTTGGTGCAAAATCACACCTGACCTCTTTTCACATCCATGGCACTGACTTCATCGTTATCGTCAACTACTTTACCGAGCACCAATTATGCGACAATTGCACAATACGTCAAGCACAGCTGTCGTGCATGCTCTGAGTGCTATTTTCAGTTTATTTGGTGTGTCTGGAGAGATCATTACAGATAACGGTCTGTAATTTGTTGGTAAGCCAATTCAGGATATGTGAGAGAAGTAGAATATCGATCACACTACTTCTTCTCCTCATTACCCTAGGTCTAACAATCTAGCCAAACAAATGATTCGCACAGTGAAATCCCTAATTCTCAAATGTAGGCAGAGCAAGTAAAATCTACACATTGCAGTATTACACCTGAGAGCGACACTTTTAAGTGCAACTATTCCATCACTGGCAGATCTCATGTTTGGCAGACCAGTGCATACCAATTTACTTACTCTTACCCACTCTAATTTCTCAAAAATTAGAGAGCAACTTTTAAAATTGCAAGAGAAGATGCATGATAAAAATGCAGGTACAGAATTGCCAAATTTACAGTTGGCACCACAAGTTCACATCCAGGATCCCACAGAAGGTACGTGGCAACCAGCCGAGGTGACAAGGCTTTGTTCAGAACCAAGGTCCCATGAATTCATTACACACAAAAACACAATGATGAGACATAACCAAGGACAAATCAGATCCATTCCAGCTCCTCAACCACTGTACAGTCCTACACATCAAGGACAAGATCCCAAATGCGACCAGGAACAACATCCAAGAATGACAATCCCACAGATCACTGTGAGCAATTAAAGAATCCTTCAGACAAGGTTATCTTTGCAAGATCTGGGCATACCAGTAGAATACCTCTACGCTTTAGAGACTCAGATTCACTAGTCCTATACACTTATGTCAGGGTAACTAAACATGAACATGTATCATAAATAGTTATACTTTATTGGAAGGTGGGAAAGTACATCTAAAAAGAAAGGGGGATGTTGCAATATGCCTTTAAGTGATAGCAGCATGACATCACTTTAAGGGAAGTGTGTCACGTGATTTAGCCTCAGTTTCACTTCGGCCTGGAGCAGAACACAGACACACAGCCCTGCTGCTAATGTCCTCAAGCTTTCTATCCATGTATATCTGATCACATGTGCCTGTTCTTTATAAATGAACCCAAAGTATGCCCCTTATGTCTGACTGGTGCCTTTATATCATTATAACACACACGGCACCTAACTTTTTTTTTCACTCTGCCCCTAATGAGCTTGGAGGCCAATTAGAGCTGCACGGAATTGAGACTAACTAATTCAGTGCAGCACATGAGTTGAGTCTGGGATGTCCCGAGACTGAAAAATAAGCAGAAAATGCAGGAAGTGCTCAGCACATCAGGTAGCATCTGTGGAGAGAGAAGCAGAGTTAATAATTTAGATCTGTGATCCTTCATCAGAGCTGGGGCAAGTTGCAGATGAAACAGATTTTTAACCACGTCTAGAGGCAGCGCAAGGGATATAGGGGAGGGAAGGACAGATATAGGGTAGAAAGCAGCAGAGATTAAATGTTTAAATGGCTGACAGGGCACAAGAGAAATGGGATAAGTAAATAAATAAAAGATGGGCCTAGGGGTTTCAGGTTTGACCTTTCATCAAAGGTTAGCGACCTGAAAGTTTAACTGTTTTTCTCTCTGCAGATGCTGCCTGAACTGCTGAGTATTTCCAGTTTCTTCCGTTTTTATTTCAGGGTTCCAGCATCTGCAGTATTTTGCTTGTTAGTGAATCTAGAGGAGGCATAAATGGCAACAGCAGAACCATTATCAGCGTCACTGTCTGGAAAAATTCTCTCTATTCTGTACAGCACTAAGCACTGGAGCTGGTGTGTTAACCCTACCAGTCCATGGGAAAATCAGAGATTGAGGTCGTTGGGCTGTATTGCTAACCGCAAAGCACGGCTAGGCAAAGCTAATTAAGCAGAATAGCTCAATGCATAGAGCTTTCGGAACACCTAAAGTGCACTGTCAGTAAGACTCCTTGTCTGGACTCATCCAGCCTCGTGTCATTCCTATAGCTGCTGAGTGATGATGAATGCCTGTCTTTCATTGAACTTCTACTCTGCTTACCAATAGGGTGTTCATTTTAATTGAGTGTGAAGGGACATGTGGGTTTCCTTTCTGGGTCTAAACTTGTTCTTTGTAGAAATCTGTCTCAGAATAATTTTGGTTTTAAAGGGTGATGGATGATGATTACCCCCTACAACCCTGACGTCTTTGCAATTCTCATCCAAATTGTCTGTGTTTTCTCTTTTTTAATATTTGCCTCTCTTTTGAAGATGTTGCCTTGCTGAGGTACATTTTGATGGCTGCTGGTGGTCCTCCTGTGCCCATCTGGTCCGTCCTTCACCTGTGATCCACCGGGCAGCAAATCAGGAAAGGGGATCTTGGTTGCTTTAGTCTCCTCACTCCTGCATTCAGTCCAGGCCAGTTAGAACACCCACTGCACATCAGGCTGAGATGTGCTAACTCAAGAAGGGTCAGAGATTCGTCTTCACACTGAGGACACCCTCCATTGGGTTGTGTGGCATTAGTGCAGTGCTAAATGGGGTAGAAACTCTTTCGAGTTATCAACAGTCACAGATTGCAACTCTTTCGAGCACAATCACAGTTCTTGGTTTCCGGGAGTGGGACATGAACCCACAACCCTCTGATTCAAAGGCGAGGGTGCTATGAACTGAGCCACAGCTGACACCTAAAAATTCTTTCGAGTTATCAACAGTCACAGATTGCAACTCTTTTGAGTACAATCACAGTTCTTGGTTTCCGGGAGTGGGACATGAACCCACAGCCTTCTGATTCAAAGGCGAGGGTGCTATGGACTGAGCCACAGCTGACACCTCCCTTAAATGGGGTAGAATCAGAACAGATCTAACAGCTTAAAACTGCACACTCATGAGGCACTGTGAGCCATCAGCAGCAGAATTGTATTCAACCACAATCTCTAACCTCATGACCCAGCATACCTCTCATGCTATCATTACCATCAAGCAAAAGGATCAACTCTGGTTTAGTGAAGAGGGCAGGAGGGCATACCAGGAGCAGCACCAGGCATACCCAGAAATGGGGTATCAACCTGGTGAAGCTACAACACGTGTCTTGCATGCCAGACAGCATAAGCAGCTTACAATAGACAGGGCTAAGATATCTCACAACCAACGGATCAGGCCTAATCTCTGCAGTCCTGCCACACCCAGTCGTGAATGGTGGTGGACAGTTAAACAACTCACTGGAGGAGGAGGCTCCAAAAATCCAATGATGGGGGAGCTCAGCACATCAGTGCAAAAGACAAAACTGAAGCACTTGCAATCATATTCCGCCAGAAATACCCAGTGGATGATTCTCCTGAGGTCCCCAGCATCACAGATGCCAGCCTTCAGCCAATTCGATTCATTCCATATGCGATATCAGGAAATGGCTAAAGACACTGGATACTGCAAAGGCTATGAAACCTGACAAAATCCTGGCAATAGTACTGAAGACGTGCTCCAGAACCAGCCATGTCCCTAGCCAAGCTGTTCCAGTACAGCTACAACACTGGCATCTGCCTGACAATGTGTAAAATTGCCCAGGTATGCCCTGTCCACAAAAAGCAGGTTTTTTGGGCTGCATTCCAATCTGGCCAATTACCGCCCCATCTGTTTATTCTTAATTCTCAACGAAGTGATGGTCGACAGTTCTACCAAGTGGCACTTATGCAGCAATAGTCTGCTCACTGATGCTCAGTTTGGGTTCTACTAGCACAATTTATCTTCAGACCTCATTACAGCTTAGCTCAAGCATGGACAAAAGATCTGCATTCAAGAAGTGAGATGAGAGTGACAACATCTGAGGAGAGAAACAGAGTTATTGTTTCAAGTCAAGTGACCTTGAAAGGTCACTCAACCTGGCATGTTAACTCTGTTTCTCCCTTCACAGAGGCAGACTGACCTGCTGAGTTTTTCTACCATATTTTTGTTTTTATTTCAGATTTCTAGCATTTGCAGTATTTTGCTTTTATATGAGAGTGACTGCCCTTGACATCAAGGCAGCATTTGATTAAGGTCTGGCTTCAAGGAACCTGAGCAAAATTGAAGTCAATGGGAATCAGGGGGAACCTCTCCACTGGTTGGAGCCATATCAAGCACAAAGGAAAATGGTTGTGGTTGTTGGAAGTCAACCATCTCAGCCCCAGGAATGTCCTCCAACCTTCTTCAACTGCTTCATCAATGACCTTCCTTCCAACGTCTTTGAAGTTCTTTGAAGAAGCAACAAATGCTGTGGATAAAGGGGATCCAGTGAATGTACTCTGCTTAGATTTTCAGAAGGCATTTGATAAGGTGCCTCATCAAAGGTTGTCGCAGAAAATAAAAGCTCGTGGTGTAGGGGAAACATATTGGCATGGATAGGAGATTAGCTAGCTAACAGGAAACAGAGAGTAGGCATAAATGGGTCATTTTCTGGTTGGCAGGGTGTGATGAGTGGTGTGCCACAGGGGTCAGTGCTGGGGCCTCAACTCTTTACAATTTATAAAAATGTCTTGAATGAAGGGACCAATGGTATGGTTGTTAAATTTGCTGATGACACAAAGATGGGTAAGAAAGTAAGTTGTGAAGAGGACATAAGGAGGCTATATAGGGATATAGATAGGTTAAGTGAGTGGGCAAAGATCTGGCCAATGGAGAATAATATGGGAAAATGTGAACATGTCCATTTTGACAGGAAGAATAAAAATAAAGCATATTTTCTAAATGGTGAGAGATTGTAGAGCTCTGAGATTCAGAGGGATCTGGGTGTCCTAGTACAATAATTGCAAAAGGTTAGTATGCAGATACAGCAAGTAATTAGTAAAGGTAAGAGAATATTATCAGTTATTGTGAGGGGGATTGAGTACAAGAGTAGGAAGGTTATGCTTCAGTTATACAGGGCATTGGTGAGGCCACGTCTGGAATACTGTGTACGGTATCAATCTCTTTATTTAAGGAAAGATATAAATGCATTAGAAGCAGTACAGAGAAGGTTTACTAGATTAATACCTGGAATGGGCGGGTTGTCTTATGAGGAAAGGCTGGACAGGCTAGGCTTGTATCTGCTGGAGCTTAGAAGAGTAAGAGGTGACTTGATTGAAACATGTAAGATCCTGAGGAGTCTTGACAGGGTGGATGTGGAGAGGATGTTTCTCCTCTTGTAGGAGAATCTAGAACTAGGGGTCACTGTTTAAAAATAAGGGGTCGCCCATTTAAGACAGAGATGAGGAAAATATTTTTCACTCAGAGGGTTGTGAGATTTTAGAATTCTCCTCCTCAAAAGGTGGGTGTGGAAGTCTTTGAATATCTTTAAGACAGAGGTAGATAGATTCTTAATAAGCAAGGGTGTGAAAGGTGATTGGGAGTTGACAGGAATGTGAAGTTGAGGTTAAAAATAGATCAACTATGATTTTATTGAATTGTGGAGCAGGTTTGAGGGGCTGAGTGGCCTACTCCTGCTCCTAATTCGTATGTTTGTATGTTTAGGTCAGAAACGGGATGTCCGTTGATGATTGTACAATGTTCAGCATCGTTTGCAACCCCTCAGATTCTGAAGCAATCCATGCCTGCATGCAGGAAGACCTGGATTTAGGCTTGGGCTGCTAAGTCGCAAGGAGCCTTGGCAAGATGCCTCAGTCCATCGTGTAGATGGTACAGACTCCAGCCACTATGTACTGGTGGTGGAGGGAGTGAATGTTTAAAGTCGTGGATGGTGTGCCAATTGGATGCTGTATGAGTGGTAAGTGACATTTCTTCAAGTGTCAGGTAATAGCCACCACCATTAAGAGAGAATTTAACCATCTCCCCTTGACATTCAATGGCTGCTGAACCCCCCACTATCAACATCCTGGGGGTTACCATTGGCCAGAAACTGAACTGGACTAGCCATATAAATACTCTGGCTACAACAGCAGGTCAGAGGCTAGGAATCCTGTGGCCAGTAACTCACCTCCTGACTCCCCAAAGCCTGCCCACTATCTACAAGGCACAAGTCAGGAGTATGATGGAATACTTTCCACTTGCCTGGATGAGTGCAGCTCCAACAACACTCAAGAAGCTTGACACCATCCAGACAAAGCAACCTGCTTGATTGGCACCCTATCTACTACCTTCAAAATTCACCCTCTCCAACACAGATGCCCAGTGGCGTCAGTGTGTACCATCTATAAGATGCACTGCAGCAAATCACGAAGGCTCCTTCAGCAGTACCTTCCAAACCCGCAACCTCTACCACCTAGAAGGGCAAGGGCAGCAAACACATGGGAACACCGCCACCTGCAGGTTTACCACCAAGCCACACACCACCCTGACTTGGAAATATATCGCCGTTCCTTCACTGTCACTGGATCAAAATCCTGGAACTCCCTCCCTAACAGCACTGTGGGTGTACCTACATCACTTGGGCTGCAGCAGTTCAAGGAGGCGGCTCACCACCACCTTCTCGAGGGCAATTAGGGATGGGCAACAAATCCCCACACGTTTTAGTTTCCAATTGGGTCAAGCAGCATTCGTCTGCTGTGCCGTATGGATAGCCTCTTACTTCCTAAAGCTTGAACATTAAGTTTCCCCAGGTTTGTCTTTTTGCAACCTACCCCATGTGAGCCAAAAGGACATTTTCTGGAGTCGTTGTGGTTATCAGCTCCCCGAGCATTGCATTGTTCGAACATAGTGCAGATAATAGATGGTTACGATCTAGTGGGTTCTTATTATGCTACAACTTCTCACGATCAAGCTTCCTCCTGGATTGAAGCCAACCTTGGTCTAGAACGCTGCAAGGATGAGCCTTAACCTATAATAAAACATTTGGCACATGGACAGATCTGACAAGAGAACAGGAAACTGCTGGTATAAAAATGGATAACAAAAAGAGAGTTTGTGAAAGTCACTGTTAATAGCATTTGGAAAGTTTTTGTTTTGTATTTATTCATGCGCAGGATGTGGGCGTCGCTGGCTGGGCCAGCATTTAATGCCCACCCTAACTGCCCTTGAGAAGGTAGTGGTGGGATACCCACTTGAAAGCAACTGAGTGGCTCTTTTAGAGAGCAGTTAAGAATCAACAATGTTGCTGTGGGTCAGGGAGGGTAAAGATGACAGATTTCCTTCCTTAAAGGACATCAATGAACCAGATGAGGACTTCCATAACATCCTGGCAGTTACGTGGTCAGCATCACTGACACCAACTTTTTATTTCAGGTTTATTTACTGAAGTTAAAGCCCTCAGCTGCTATGGTGGGATTGGATCTCAAGTTGATTTGCCCTGGCCTCTGCATTACTAGCCTCATGACATAACCATAATGCTACCGCACCCTTACTTGTACCCTAAGGTTGTGGGCGTTGGGAAACTACTGTTGAGAAGAGGGTGATTAAAGATCATCCAAAAAGCCTTGGGGTACATTGAAACCATGAAAGCTTTGCCCTTGTGCTTCCTGATGTCATCTGACCCCTGTACTCCTGCCTTGTATCTGTTAGTGTCATCGATGAATATGTTGGGTCGAAACCTTGTCAAGGAGAAAAGAGCCCCGTGACATATTCACTCTTGTCAATGGTTGCAAAACGTGGAGAAAAATTCCTCCCTTTGTTGCTCTGCGCTTTTGCAGCCTGAAGCTTAAAGACTAAGGCAAAAAATTCCTCCAGGTAGAAAGCGCTCCCATGTAAGTGAAGCCACAAATGTGCGAGGAGGTCAGGTTGGCAGTTGAGCACCTCAGCGTGGAACAAGCATACGGAGAAAAGTTAAATTCTTTTGCACTTTCTGTAATATTCAGTTTGAAATGCTTTGGAATTTGGAATGCACCTTTACCAGTTTTATGAATAAAGCATAGTTTGGGGGGGGAACAAATTTGCAACGACCCAGGACGAAACGGGACGCACCACAAAACCCTTCCATCAGCAACGTGAGGCGGAGTGAAAATGCCTCCAAAGTGTATTATTCCCCTTCATGCCAAGGCAGTGGAGGCAATCCCACTGCCCGCCCCCAGCTCAAGGTCGAATGCTACACCTGTATCCCAGAGGCAGGATTGCTGATATATATCTTGCCGCATTCCTCTCTGTCAGGTGAATGAGGGAAGACTGTGGTCAGGACAAGCTGCTCCCCATGCACTTCACCTGGTTGAGTCTTTATATCCGTCTGTTGATAACTCAGGAATGTGGTGTGTGCAGCTCTGGGGGGGGTGGGGGGTGGGGGGGGACGATGTACTTCACTTCTTTTCAGAAAAGCTGTAGCGTACGGACTCATTAGGCTGGAGCGGCAGCTGTTTCTGGACAATATAAGTACAGTGTCTCTAAATCTCTCCATACTTTCTCTACCATGAAACAATTAGTAAAAACTGCAGGCTCCAGACACACCTACCCACCCTGTCATTTAGTCTTAGCCGGCAAGCAGGAGTCCATAGGCAACAGGTATTATTCCTTTGGGTAGCACTGGAGGGGTGAAAGTGTTAGGGGCGTGTGATTTTTCCGTTTTCAAACCTCAGGTGTAGCTTTGTGTGAAGCTGGGGTATAAGCATAGTGGTTAAATTACTGGATTACTGATCTAGAGATGTGAAGTTTAAATCCTTCCACGGCCAAATTTAAATTCAGTTAATAAATTGAAGAGCTGGTATCAACAATGCGGCCCACGAAACTGTTGAATTCTCATTAAAAACCTCATTCAGCTCGCCAGTGTGGTACCTGCCATCCTCACCTGGTCTGGCCAACATGTGACTCCAGACCCACAGCAATGTGGTTGGCTCTTAAATAGCCCAATGAGCCACTCTATTCTACTCAGAAAGGTTGCTTGCTGCCGCCTTCTCAAGGACAATTAGCGATGTGTAATAAATGCTGGCCTAGCCAGTGACACACACACACCTCGTGAATTAACTTAAAAAAAAGCTTCTCATGCCAGCTCTGAAGGGCTATCCTAAGTCTATGACCCTTCGTTCCAGAGTCTCCAGTTGGGTAAAACAGCCTCCTACCAGGTTTCGGTGAGACCACGTCTCATTCTTCTGAACTCCAGTGAATAGAGGCTCATTCTAGCCAGTCTTCCATCGTTGGACATTCCTCCCATCCCAGGATGGTTCTGCTCAATAGCTAATCTTTAATTTGAGAACCATGTTCAGGAATGCTGCACCACGGAGTGAGATGGGATGCAGATGTTTGGCTACATGGGGCGTGTCAGTGCTCCCCTGACAGCTACACATGCAATTGTAGCAGGGTCACCGGGCAGCAATCAGCTGGCAATCCTTGCTTTCCTACCCCTCTCCAGGCCATGGGAACCTAACTGCTGCCTTTAATTTTCTATTTGACACCAGTTAATTCAGATATAAAGATACAAGCCTGTAGAGTCAGCTGTGGCTCAGTTGGTTACACTTTCACACTCTGAGTTAGAAGATTGTGGGTTCAAGACCTACTCTCAGGGCTTGAATACACCTATCCAGGCTGGCCGTCTGGTACGGTACTGAGGGAGGTCTGCACCGTTGGCGATGTGTGTTAGTGGATCAGGCATTAAAACCAAAGGTCTTAGGTGGAGTAAAGCATCATTGTTTTGAGGAAGAGCAAGGGAAGTTAATCTCGGTGTCGCAGACAATAGTTATCTCTCAATTAACATTACACAAACAAATAATCTTTCCACTATCACATTGTAGGAGCTTGCTTTTTTAAAATTCATTCACAGGATATATGGGCGTCGCTGGCTAGGCCTGCATTTATTGCCCGTCCCTAATTGCCCTTGAGAAGGTGGTGGTGAGCTGTGCTTAAATTGGCTGCTACATGTCCTACATTAGAACAGTGACTACACTTCAAAAGTAATTAACTGGCTGTAAAGTGCTTTAGGACATCCTGAGGTCATGAAAGGTGCTATAAAAATGTAAATCTTTCTTTTTGTATGTTAGTTGCTCTGTGGGCTGCGCACTCGCCCACAAGGCCCTTAGCGGCACCTAGAATTGTTACAACTCAGAAGGGGGCCATTCAGCCCATCGTGTCTTCACTGGCTCTCTGAATGAGCACTTCACTTAGTTCCATTCCCCCGCCTTCTCCCTGTGACCCTGCACATTCTTCCTTTTCAAATAACAGTTTAATTGCCTTTTGAAAGCCTCATATGAGGCTGCCTCCCCCACACTCGCAGGCAGTGGATTCCAGACCTTAACCACTCGCTGTGGGAAAACATTTTTTCCCATATGGCTTTTGCTTCTTTTTCACAATACTTTAAATCTGTGCGCACTCGTTCTAAACCCCTGCCCTGCTGGAAACAGCTTCTCCCTGAGACCATACCTGGAATATTGTGTGCAGTTTTGGTCTCCTTACCTAAGAAAGGATATACTTGCCATAGAGGGAGTGCAGAGAAGCTTCACCAGCCTGATCCCTGGGGTGGCAGGATTGTCGTAAGAGGAGAGATTGGGTCGATGAGGCCTGTACTCACTGGAGTTTAGAAGAATGAAAGGGGATCTCATTGAAACATATAAAATTCTGACAGGGATGGACAGACTGGATGCAGGGAGGATGTTTCCTCTGGCTGGGGGTGTCTAGAACAAGGGGTCACAATCTCAGGTTACAGGGTAGACCATTTAGGACTGAGATGAGGAGATATTTCTTCACTTAGAGGGTGGTGAACCTGTGGAATTCTCTACCACTGAGGACTGTGGAGACCAAGTCACTGAATATATTTAAGAAGGAAATAGATGGGTTTCTAGACACTGACGGAGACAAGGGGTATGGGGAGAGCGCGGGGGTTTGGCATTGAGATAGAGGATCGGCCATGTTCATATTGAATGGCGGAGCAGGCCCGAAAGGCCGAATGGCCTACTCCTGCTCCTATTTTCTATGTTTCTATCTACTCTGTCCAAACCCTTCATGATTTTGAATTCCGCTTTCAAATCTCCTTTCAGCCTTCTCCTCTCCAATCTATCTTCATAACTGAAGTTCTTCATCCCTGAAACCACCCTCGTGAATCTTTTCTGCACTCTCTCCAATGCCTTGACATCCTTCCTAAAGTGCGGCGCCCAGAACCGGATGCAATGCTCTAGCAAAGGCCAAACTACCAGCCTGCGCCCTGCCAGCCTCTTAGCAGGCCAAGGAAACTTTAACTTCTTTTAGCATATGGACAGCCTTGAACTACAACAGCAACAACTTGGATTTCAATAGCGCCCTTCACAAGCTAACCTGTCTGAAGGTTCATCGCGGGAGCACCAACAGACAACATTTGACACCGAGCCACATGAGGAGATGTTAGGCCAGGTGGCCAGGAAAGCTTGGTCAGGGAGGTAGATTTGAAGGGCCCTCTTAAAGGAGAATGGAGGGGTTTCAGGAGAGAGTGCCAGAGCTTTGGGTCTAGGCAGTTGAAGGCATGGTCGCCAGCGGTGTAGTGTTGACAATGGGGAATGCGCAAAGGGCCAGAATTGGAGGAGTCAGGAAGTGTTAGAGGGTTGTAGGGCTGGAGGAGGTTAATGAGGCAGGGAGGGGCTGTAGTCATTGTGATGCCGCTTGTTCTCAAGGCCATCTGTACAGGCCTCCAGCTGGTCTTAGTTGGGCAAGGTTCTAAAGAGTTTTGTGATATGAATCATGCTTAGGCATCCCTTTGAAGACATATATAGGAAATCCCTACTAATGACCATAATTACCATACAGCTCATGGATTCAGTCGATACATCCATTTTTAAACGTTTGATTCCATTGCATTCAAGTACTTTTTATTTATCATATTTTTATTGTTACCTCCCCAAGAAAACCCCTTCCAGCAGCAGGAGGCAGGACAGAGGCAAATGGATCAAGGACTTTGCCACTGAGAAGTGCTGAATATGGCAGGCTCTGTGGTCTGCGGAGTGATGTGGGTAGTGGGGGAGGATCAAAAGCCTCAATTATACTCAACATATGTCAATGTGGGAGTGTAGTATTTCTTCGGGGTAGTGGGGGGGTGGGGGGGTGGAAGAGTCTCCTAAATTTAACCTCCTTCCCTCAAACGTAACAAGAGTTGGAACAGAGTTTCCCATTCACTTGGTCTCATTAGCCTGCCTCACTGTGAGATGCTAGGCAAATTTCATCTGCGGTATTTAGTATTCAAATACTCAAAGCCCTCCCCAGTCCTGGGAGCATGGGAAACCATGAGCAAGTAAAATTAACCTGGGTGTTTGAGTGTGTGTGTCAGTACTATGTAATAAGCAAAGCTGTTCGAGGAAAGCAAACATTACAATGCCTCAAGGAAGACTTGCATTTATATAGCGCCCTTTCACAAGCACAGGACGTCCCAAATGCTTTACAGCCAACGAAGTACTTTTGAAGCCTAGTCACTGTTATATTGTTGGAAATGCAGCAGCCAATTTGCACACAGAAAACTCCCACAAAGAGCAATATGATGCTGACTAGATGGTCTGTTTTAGTGTTGCTGATTAAGGGCACTGGGGATAATGTTCCCCCGCCCATCCCCAACCCAGGATCGTCTTCAAAATAGTGCCACAGAATCTTTTAGATCCACCTCCGAGGTGGCAGCGGGAGCCTTGGTTTAATAGCTCATCTGAAAGACGGCACTGCCTGCAGTGCAGCATTCCCTCAGTATTGCATCGGAACGGCAGCATGGTTTTTGTGCTTCGGTCCTGGAGTCAGACTTGAACCCACAGCCTCCTAACTCAGCAGTGCGAATGGGCCTAACTGCGCCGTGGCTGACACCTAGAGTGGAATTTAACCTAGGCGTCGAGGCTCTCACCCGCCAGCTGGAGAACTGGTGAGAATCTGGCGTTGCTTACTTCCGGTAAAGCCAGCTGAATGAAATGCCACTGCAATTAGGCACTTAACCAGGCAGCAGCGGGCCTTCCCTGGAATCAAAGACCCCAAGAGAAGAGAAATCCCACCACCGCCTCCCCATCCTCCACCAGAGTTGCTGGCCTATCCGAGGCCAACAGCGGTGCATTGCTCAGCAGCACCACCGAGGAGCAGTGGCAGCTGCCGGTAATGCACCCATCCAAGGCCCAGGATCACTGAGGGACCCAGGCCACAGGTTAGCGATGGCAGGAGGGGGGATGATCGTGAGGGAGAGAGGAAGGGGAGGGGGGAGGTTTGTATGGCTGTGTTATGTTCTACTTCAGGGTCACTTTGCTCGTGAACCGGTTGCACGCTTATCTGTCGGCAGGTGAGGCAATTACAATAGGCTGCGGACGCAGAGACAAATATGAAATAAAGCACGTGCTATTTATTTACACGGACAACAGAGCACTAACATGACGTCTGCTTCCCCAGCCAGACCCTACTGTAGACTAACGTTAACATGGTAGCCCGCGCTGCACAGCTATTGGGTCTTACAGTCAGGTGATCAATCTGTTCACATTCTCTTAAAGGTGTATCACACCTCAGATTGCCACAGGCAGCAAGGGTAGGGGACTGGCTGTCAGTGGGCAACCCCCTCAACCCCCCCCACCCCCCCAACCTTCCCGATGCCTGGTCCCTTGATCAGGCACTGAGTGTCTTTGAACGAGGAAGCCCTCGGAAGCCCGCAAGCAACCCGACAGGGTTTGTTTTGCTGTCTTCCCACATGACAAGTTCCTCACCTGCCGCTGGGTGAATACCGGATGAAGCTCTTAGTTAAAGCACCTACCACCAACCCCCCACCCCCACCATCCGATTAAATGCATCCCCCCCACCCCCCACCCCGCCATCAAACCCGTTTTGGGGGAGGACATTAAATTCCGCCTCAATAGTGAAACTTAATAGTAGCAACGTTGGCTTGGCTCCATTGATATTAAGCTTGTCTGAGTTAGAAAGATAGTAGATACCCTCAACCCATCAACAGATCTTGAACACAAAACCTAAACCGAAGTAATGGATCCTACCAGGTTTGGGCAGAATGCACTGGAAACAGTCCTGAGCAGTCACGTGGTGTTGGTGGAGGGATACAAGACTGGGGCAGGAAAGGCCTCCTTATGAGGTCTTATCGTACTCTTCCTGGCCCTCACGGAAACTTTTTTTGAACACTTACCTTGTTCAAGGGCGATACCAGAACTGAGAGTTCCTAACTATCAGGAAAAAAGAACAGAACAGGCCGAGGCTCTTGGCTTTAAAACAAAAAGCGGAAGGCTGAGGGGTGACCTGATTGAGGTCATGAACATGATGAAGCCGTTTGATAAGATGGTGGGACAGTTGTTTGCGTTTGTGAGGGTTTCCAAAACTAAGGGGTCATCGCCAATATTTTCTTTAAGCTGCGATGCCCACAAGGAAACACCAACATTCCCTCACAGGCTCCGCACGGGTGGGCCCTTTTTAAGTTACCACATGTCAGCGGCAGTGCAAAAACAAAAATTAAAGGTCCAAAGCGCTTAAACAAACCACCCGTGGCCTCCAAAAAAAATTAGTGGGTGTGTTGCTCATAATTATAAGTTGCTCAATAATAAATCAACTTCCATAAAGACACAACAGGGGTGGAATATCCCCTGAATTGCACTAAAGTGCGGTGTCGGACATGAAAAATGTTCTCCTGCCAGCTGCAAGGGCGGGACTTTGCGCCGTATCGTCCGGTCCCTGCCTCACTAATTTTGCAGCCAGAGGTTAGCATCCTCCGACTCGTCCCTCCATGCCATTACCTCACTGTTTCCTCACTCCAGGGAGGCCATAGCTAAATTGCAGACGCGCACCCAGTTCTCAATGCTTGCAGCCCAGGACTGCTCCAGTGAAGACATGTGACCCCGAAAGCCAAGAAGAGTTCACTGACCCATCCCTGGAATGTATTTTGGAAGCCCGTCGTGATGTCCTCTACTCTCGCTCTGGCCACAGGAGGTCCGGCATTCTCCCCACTCTGGGTTGCAAGGCAGTGGCCGTGGTGGTCAGTGTCAACGCTGCACAGAAGAGGTTGGCCATCCAATGCAGAAAGAGCATGAATGATCTCGTCCGTGTTAACAGGGTGAGGCAACCATTCTAAACTCACACGCTCAGTAAAGTGATGGAAGGGGTCATCAATGGTGCTATCAAGCGGCGCTTGCTTAGCAATAACCTGCTCACTGGTGCTCAGTTTGAGTTCCGCCAGGGCCACTCAGCTCTTGACCTCATTACAGCCTTGGTTCAAACGTGGACAAAAGAGCTGAACTCCCGAGGTGAGGTGAGACTGACTGCCCTTGACATCAAGGCAGCATTTGACCGAGTGTGGCATCAAGTAGCCCTAGCAAATCTGGAGTCAATGTGAATCAGGTGGAAAATTCTCCACGGGTTGGAGAATGCAAAGGAAGATGGTTGTGGTTGTTGGAGGTCAGTCATCTCAGCTCCAGGACATCACTGCAGGAGTTCCTCAGGGTAGTGTCCCAGGCCCAACCACCTTCAGCTGCTTCATCAATGACCTCCCTTCCATCATAAGGTCAGAAGTGGGGATGTTCACTAATGATTGCACAATGTTCAGCACCATTCGTGACTCCTCAGGTACTGAAGCAGTCCATGTCCAAATGCAGCAAAACCTGGACAATATCTAGGCTTGGGCTGTCAAATGGTAAGTAACATTCACGCCACACAAGTGTCAGGCAATGACCATCTCCAACAAGAGAGAATCCAACCATTGCTCCTTGATGTTCAATGGCATTACCATCACTGAATCCCCCACTATCAACATCCTGGGGTTACCATTGACCAGAAACTGAACTGGGCTTGCCATATAAATACTGTGGCTACAAGAGCAGGTCAGAGGCTAGGAATCCTGTGACGAGTAACTCACCTCCTGACTCCCCAAAGCCTGTCCACCATCTACAAGTCACAAGTCAGGAGTGTGATGGAATACTCTCCACTTGCCTGGATGAGTGCAGCTCCAACAAAACTCAAGAAACTTGACACCATCCAGGACAAAGCAGCCCATTTGATTGGCAATACACCACAAACATTCACTCTCTCCACCAATGACACACAGTAGCAGCAGCGTGTACCATCTATAAGATGCACTGCAGGGATTCACCAAGGCTCCTTAGCACCTTCCAAACCCATGACAGCTGCCATCTAGAAGGACAAGGGCAGCAGACACATGGGAACACCACCACCTGGAAGTCGCTCACCATCCTGACTTGGAAATATATCTCCGTTCCTTCACTGTCGCTGGGTCAAAATCCTGGAACTCCCTCCCTAACAGCACTGTGGGTGTACCTACACCACAAGGACTGCAGCGGTTCAAGAAGGCAGCTCACCACCACCTTCTCAAGGGCAATTAGGGATGGGCAATAAATGCTGGCCTAGCCAGTGACACCCACATCCCATGAATGAATAAAAAACCTCACAAGGCCATCACACATTCACTGGCATCTCACTCACTGCCAGCTCAAGGGACATCACCACCCATTCTCACACACACCCCCTCACATCTCCACCTGGTCTCGTCTCCTCTGGAGGCTGCCTCCTCAGCCCTCACCATCTTGAGGCCACTTGCACAGATCAACATGTGTCCTCCACACACATCCTGGGATACACCCCTTCCCCAAGTAAGCCTTAGCCCTGCAGCCATTGAAAAGCCAGCCCCGCCTTACCGCTGGTCTGGCAGGTAGAGGTCTTCCCATGAGCATCACTAAAAGTGATGCCTATGAAGCCTGGCATCGATGACCGCGAGTGCTGCCCGAAGCAAGGTGGGCAAACGAACCTCGAAGTCTCGGACAGCGTGCAGCCCGCCAGGCGCACACCGCTTTATGTACAGTTGTGAAGCGCGTCGGTGTGAGTGTGATCTCAGGGTCCAGCCTTGGGGGAGGGGGGTGATTCCGGTGAGCAGGGCTTATAATGATATGCTAAAGTATTGAAATTAGGTTCCCGATATGCGGCGATGGGAAACCCGGCCCCGCCATTGACGGGTGGGGCACACGATCACAAACGATGGCGTGAAAATGATCTTTGCGATCTCCTGATGTTTTCCGCTCCCGCTCGCTATGACGTCTGCCACAAACAGGAAAGAGAAATCCCGGCTCAAGACTTATTTTGACTTCCCCCCACCCCCCAGGTTCCGACCAATCTAAGGGTCGGCAAGGAGAAATGCCATGTTTTGAAATTTAGTTAAAGACGCAATATCTTAAATGCCGCAAATGCCAATGATAATAAAAAACAGAGACACATTTCAACAACCTTTTACAGTTTTTTTTACTGAAAATGTTTTTAATTGAATGATACTTTCCCAGAAGTACGATGACAATAAAAATTTATAATACAAAACGGGCCATTTAATTTCCATCAATATGGGTTTGAGTGTTCATATCGGGCCTTAACACGAGGCCTTAATGGGCCACATGTGGCGCCAGGGAATCAGGTTGCAGATTGCTGCACTAATAAACCTGATAGGGCTTTATCTGGAGAGCGGTGACAATATGGAACTCACTGCCACAGGGAGTAGTTGAGATGAGTAACATAGATGTATTTAGAGGGAAGCTAAGTAATTTCCATCCATTGTTTTATCTCTACCTTTTAGCCTTTTTCGATTCCTTCACCCCACCCCACCCCCACTAGGGCTATCTGTACCTTGCTCGTCCTGCTTTCTACCCTTAATTAGCACATTCCTTTAGATAATATCACCACCTTCAACACCTCTTTGTCCTTTTGTCTGTGACATCTTTTGGTTATCTCCACCTATCACTGGCTCTCTATCCAACTCTCTTGTCCCACCCCCCCTTAAACCAGCTTATATTTCACCCCTTTTCTATTTTTCCTTAGTTCTGTTGAAGAGTCATGCGGACTCGAAACGTTAACTGTGTTCCTCTCCGCAGATGCTGCCAGACCTGCTGAGTTTTTACAGGTATTTTTGTTTTTGTTTTCGATTTCCAGCATCCGCAGTTTTTTGCTTTTATACTTTCCTACCTACCTTTGTGTCATCTGCAAATTTAGTTGCCATGTCTTCACTCCCCTCATCTAAGCCGTTGATGCAAACCAGCTAAGCACCCGCTACGTGTTGAGAATAACAAACTCAGCACGGAATAGTGATCAAATCTGGGATCTTCCTGTTTATCAGCACTGTTACGCAAATGGCTGCTTCCCCAGTGAGGCATTACGAGTTTGCATGAATTTTGTTTTATGTGGAGATCACAATTCACTTTGTAATCGTTGCTATAAAGTTGTGAAACAGTTGTATAAAGAGATGGTTAGATAGCGCCTGGAATAACTGCATTCAGTTCCAGGCTCTCCACCTCAGGAAGGATATGTTGACTTTGGATAGGGAGCAGGGCAGATTTGATATCTGGGCTAACAATCTTAAATTATGAGGACAAGTTGAATAGACTAGACTTCTATCCCCATGAGTATAGAAAATTAAGGGGTGGTTTAATTGAGGTCTTTAAGATGACTGAAGAGCTTGTTAGGTTAGATAGAGAGAAATTATTTCCTGGAGAAGTTCAGCACAAGGGGGTATAACCTTAAAATTAGGGCTTGGCTGTTCAGGGGTGATATCAGGAAGCACTTCTCCACATAGAGGTTAGTGGAGATCAGAACTCTGTCCCTCAAAAGGCTGTTGAAATGAAAAATTCAAAACTGAGATTCATAGATTTTTGTTTGGCGAGGGTATTAAGGGATATGGAACCACTGTGGGTAGATGGAATTAAGATACAGATCCGCCATAGCTGACTGATACAATAGGCATGAGGGGCTGAATGGCATCCTCCTAGTCCTTTGTTGCTATGTTCCTTTGTTCGAGCAGACAGTAAACATGATCAGCAAACAGCCCTAGAGATGAGTCATGCGGACTCGAAACATTAACTGTTTCACTTTCCACAGATGCTGCCAGACCTGCTGAGTTTTTCCAACATTTTCTGTTTGTACTTCAGTAGACATGATTATTTAGTTCATGTAGTCACTCGGTGATTGTGCACGAACGGGTCAGCAACTGAGGTTTGAGCTTCAATCTCCTGAAGTCAAATTTGGTTTGCTGAGTTTCAGTTGCTATTGATCTGTATTGATCAGACTCTGCTGAGACTAGCGGAGTCAGGAGACAATCTATTGCCCCTTAACAAATGCTTTGGACAAATCCCATATGTAAATCTCCCTGTAGGGGTCAAAAACCAAGGGGCATAGATTTAAGGTAAAGGGTAGAAGGCTGAGAGGGGAGTTGAGGAGAATTTTTTTCACCCAGAGGGTGATGGGAGTCTGGAACTCACTGCCCGAAAGGATGGTTGAGTCAGAAACTCTCGTAACATTTAAGAAGTATTTAGATATTCACTTGCGTTGCCGTAGCCACCAGGGCTATGGGCCAAGTGCTGGAAAATGGGATTGGTGTAGTCAGATCTTTGCTGACTGGCGTGGACATGATGGGCCGAATGGTCTCCTTCTGTGCTGTAAACGTCTATGAGTCTAAACTGTGCTTTCCTGATCACACAAGAGACATGAAGGATCTAAACCAATCTTGTACCTTAGGCTTAGATTTGTACATTGAGGGCTGTTGTTTTGCCTACTTAAAAAAACTGATTGATAATTTTATGCCGGAAAATAGGTTATAAACCCCAGGTTCGAAGAGTACATCCACCGTCGGCAAGGCTCATTCTATCTGGGCAACGGAATGATAGATTTTCCCAGGTTGGGCTGCCTGTAAGGGATTGGCTTTATACTGGGTTGACATTAAGAGGGAAGATTTCCCCTGACAGTTGTTTGCAGCCAAAAATTAAAAGTTACTTTTTAGATTCTTTTGCAGCTTTGGTGGGTGTGACAAACAGAGCGGAACCTTACAATGTCACTAACATGTAGAAAATGGAGGTAATCTGCACCCAATGCTCCCCACATAAGGCGCTAAGCTGGGACGCGGGATTGCATTTCTTTTTATTCGTTCTTGGGCTGTGGGCATCACTGGGTAATTGCCCTTCTCTAAGTGCCCTTGAGAAGGTGGTGGGTGAGCTGCCTTCTTGAACCGCTGCAGTCCATGTGGTGTAGGTACTCCCACAGTGCTGTTAGGGAGGGAGTTCCAGGATTTTGACCCAGTTACAGTGAAGGGATGACGATATATTCCCAAGTCAGGATAGTGTGTGACTTGAAGGGAGCTTCCGGGTGGTGTTCCCATGCATCTGCTGCCCTTGCCCTTCCAGATTTCTTAAGTGGTGCTGGGGGAAAGGGACTTACAGCCAAGCTTGAGCCTCCCAGACACCTGACTTCCATGCAGGTGCGTTTCCCCAGCATTGAAGTCATGAGGTAGAAATCAGGATGAGAATCCTATCTGATTTATCCTCTTCCTAACTAGTTATAGCACCCCATAACTGACCTGGTACAGCAAAGATCAAGGATGGGGCTTGGGGTCTTATAGAATATTGCTGTTAGGGCATCTTCTTGCCCTTCAGTCTGGAGGAAGGCCTGTCTCAGAGAGTTGCTGGCCACTTTGATTGGCTGGCACCTCTGTAGTCCCAGCAGCGCCGCCAGGAGTGGTGGTCACTGCTGGGATTACAGGCGGGCCCCCAGGTTCTAAGTGCTGGAGCCCGAAGGTAAGTCTGGGAGTCTCAGAGTGGGCACAGAAGGGATGACCTGGGGATGGGGAGTTGGGTGAGAGGTGAATGTCATGTTGGAAAGGCCAGTGGGTAGAGTACACCAGGATGGTTGGGGCGGGGGTGGGGGGGGGGGGGGGGGGGGGGGTGGGGAATGTGCGGGGGGCGCAGACCATAGGGGAGGTCCTTGATCAGGAAAGGAGGCCAGTTAATGGAGGCCACCCACCCGAGGTCTGAGCAGGGTGACCTGCTGGGCTCGTTCCCCATCTCTCCCCGTGCCTAAACTCCAGCATCAAATTGCGGCTGGGTGGGAAATGGCCCTTAAGCAGCCAATAATTGGCTTCTTAAGGGTCTCAATTTGGGGGAAGGGCTGATGGGCCGCTCTAGGCCTCGCCCATTTCCCGTAAAAAAATTTCTGACAGGTTGGGTTGGGCTGGCAGGTGGCAAATGCCACCCGGAGAAATTTACGGCCCACCCCACCACCTCCTGCCAGCAAACCCGCCTGTGGGGGGCCTGCAAAATTCTGCCCCTACACTCCACAAATAATGAATTATTTATGGATGCATTTAAGGGAAATCTAGGCAAGTATATGTGGTAGGAGTAGAGGGTTGCAATAATAGATTTAGATGAGGAAAGTTGAAAGGAGGCTCGAGTGAAGCATAAATGCCAGCAAAGACTGGTTGGGCTAAATGGCCTGTTTCTATGCTGTGTATCCTAAGTAATCCTATATAATTGACTGTGAGGTGCTTTGATCATGAAGGTTTCTGTGTTAATGCAAATTCCTTCTTTCTTTTTAAGTGAACTGATTGGGTGTTCCCAACAAATTGACCAGTGTCCCCATCTGAACTCATACCAACTCCTGCCCACCTGTCACTCTGTGCTTGCATTCCAGTATGTCAAAGCCTCAATTCTGAAGTCCTCATTCTTCTGTTAAAATCAATCTACGGACTCACTCCTCTCAATCTTTGTGACCCTCTCCAGGGCTGTTATCCTCTAGGATTTCTGTGCTTCCCCCAATTCTGGTCTCTTGCTCCACCTTTAGCTGGCTGGCTCTAAGCTCTGGAATTCCCTCCCGAAACTTCTTCAATCTCCCGCTCCTTCTTTAAGCCACCCTTAAAGCCTACCTCTTTGACCAAGCTTTTGATCATTCAGCCTAATATCTCTTTATGCAGCTTCGTGTCAGGATTTCTTTGATAACTCTTCTTTGAAGCTCCTTAGAGTGTTTAAAAGTGCTATATCAATGCAAGTTGTTGCACTATAACCCTCACTGCTGTTCACCCAGAGGTATTGGTGTGTTACAATTCACCCATGCAGCCTGAGTTGCTGTGGCAACATGTACTTTTACATGCATGTTGCAGTCTGGAGCTATGGATAGTGATGGTAGAGTCTCCAATATTCTTTCCATCCCATGGCTAACCAGGAATCTCTCCCCCTCCGACTGCCCTTGGCGTGTATTGGAAGGATTTGTAGATTGATACTCAACCTGTTTGGCCGTGTTATGAACACACTTTCCTTGGCCGTCGGACCCGGAGCTTCTGGTTCAGAGGCAGGGATGCCACCCACTGCACCACAAGGTCTCCTCCAAAGGCATGGGTGAGGGGTGGGGGTGGGGTGGGGATGGTGGGGACAGGGAGGGAATGAAATTGGAATTTGCCTGCAGTGAAAAACTGCCTCAGAGTAAATCAACAACTGGTCCTACATCATTGACTTCAACAGCAAAGAAGAAGAGTCTACTGACCACTCTGAGCCAGTTTCGCATTACTGCCAAGGACAAGTTTCAACCTGGCTGACTCACACTGCAGGACACTTCTGTGGACGGCTATAGCCCTCTCATATCTCGCTTGCATGGCTTCATTTCATCCTGTAAGTCTTTGAGCTTTGGTGGCTAATCAAATGAGATTCAGGAGGCTCAAGCCAGAGTTCAAAGGTCAGAGTTCATTTGTTTCCTCTTCCCTCCTACTTCCCCTGACAAACACCTGGAATCAAAGCCATTGAACTGGGCCACAAACCGCAGAGAGCCAAGCAGTAATTTCAAGCCTGAGAGGAACAGTCTGAGACACAAGGCATGACTCATGTGCATATGGAAACAGAATCAACAGTAAAGCCAGAAGCTTAGTCTAGAGCTAATGATATTTACTAATTGAGGTGGGAATGCCCCTTTTTTTATTATTCATTCACACGATGTGGGCTTCGCTGGCTGGGCCAGCACTTATTCTCCATCCCTAGTTGTCCTTGAGAAGGTGGTGGGGAGCTGCCTTCTTGAACTACTGCAGTCCATGTGGTGTAGGTACACCCACAGTGCTGTTAGGGAGGGAGATTCAGGATTTTGACCCAGCCACAGTGAAGGAACGGAGATGTATTTCCAAGTCAGGACGGTGAGTGACTTGGAGAGGAACTTCCAGGTGGTGGTGTTCCCATCTATCTGCTTCCCTTGTCCTTCTAGGTGGTAATGGTCGTGGGTTTGGAAGGAGCGGTCTAAGGAGCCTTGGTGAATTCCTGCAGTGCATCTTATAGATGCTGCTGCTGTTACTGTGCATCGGTGGTGGAGGGAGTGAATGTTTGTGGATGTGGTGCTGATCAAGCGGGCTGCTTTATCCTGGATGGTGTCAAACTTCTTGAGTGTTGTGGGAGCTGCACTCATCCAGGCAAGTGGGGAGTATTCCATCACACTCCTGACTTGTGCCTTGTAG
Source organism: Cetorhinus maximus (assembly GCF_964194155.1). Taxonomy (NCBI): domain Eukaryota; kingdom Metazoa; phylum Chordata; class Chondrichthyes; order Lamniformes; family Cetorhinidae; genus Cetorhinus; species Cetorhinus maximus. The sequence goes on along the minus strand of NC_135884.1, from coordinate 8,154,737 downwards.
ATGGTGGACAGGCTTTGGGGTGTCAGGAGGTGGGTTACTTGTCGCAGGATTCCAAGCCTCTGATCTTCTCTTGTAGCCACAGTAATTATATGGCTAGTCCAGTTCAGTTCTAGTCAATGGTAACCTCAAGGATGTTGATAGTGGGGGACTCAGTGATGGTAATGCCAATGAACATCAAGGGGCAATGGTTGGATTCTCTCTTGTTGGAGATGGTCATTGCCTGACACTTGTGTGGCGCGAATGTTACTTGCCACTTGTCAGCCCAAGCCTGGATATTGTCCAGGTCTTGCTGCATTTGGACATGGACTGCTTCAGTATCTGAGGAGTTGCAAATGGTGCTGAACATTGTGCAGTCATCAGCGAACATCCCCACTTCTGACCTTATGATGGTGGGAAGGTAATTGATGAAGCAGCTGAAGATGGTTGGGCCTGGGACACTACCCTGAGGAACTCCTGCAGTGATGTCCTGGAGCTGAGATGACTGACCTCCAACAACCACAACCATTTTCCTTTGTGCTAGGCATGACTCCAGCCAGCAGAGAGTTTTCCCCCTGATTCCCATTGACTCCAGTTTTGCTAGGGCTCTTTGATGCCACACTTGGTCAAATGTGGCCTTGATGTCAAGGGCAGTCACTCTCACCTCACCTTGGGAGTTCAGCTCTTTTGTCCATGTTTAAACCAAGGCTGTAATGAGGTCAGGAGCTGAGTGGCCCTGGCGGAACCCAAACTGGGAGTCAATGAGCAGGTTTTTGCTAAGCAAGTGCTGCTTGATAGCACTGTTGATGATCCCTTCCATTACTTCACTGATGATCGAGAGTACGCTAATGGGGTGGTAATTGGCCGGGTTGGATTTTTCCTGCTTTTTGTGGACAGGATATTTTCCACATATCTGGGTAGATACCAGTGTTGTAGCTGTACTGGAAAGCTTGGCTAGGGGGCGTGGCAAGTTCTGGAGCACAAGTCTTCAGTACTATTGCCGGAATATTGTCAGGACCCATATCGTTTGCAGTATCCAGTGCCTTCAGCCATTTCTTGATATTACGTGGAGTGAATTGAATTGGCTGAAGACTGGCATCTGTGATACTGGGCACCTCAGGAGGAGGCCGAGATGGATCATCCACTCAGCACTTCTGGCTGAAGATTGCTGCAAATGCTTCAGCCTTATCTTTTGCACTGATGTGCTGGGCTCCCCCAGCATTGACGATGGGGATATTTGTGGAGCCTCCTCCTCCAGCGAGTTGTTTAATTGTCCACCACCTTTCACGACTGGATGTGGCAGGACTGCAGAGCTTAGATCTGATCTGTTGTTTGTGGGATCGCTTAGCCCTGTCTGTCACTTGCTGCTTATGCTGTTTGGCACTCAATAGTGAGTTATAGCTTCACCAGGTTGACACCTCATTTTTAGGTATGCCTGGTGCTGCTCCTAGCATGCCCTTCTGCACTCTTCTTTGAACCAGGGTTGATCCCTTGGCTTGATGGTAATGGTAGAGTGGGGGATATGCCAGGCCATGAGGTTACAGATTGTGTCCGAGTACAATTCTGCTGCTGCTGATGGCCCACAGTGCCTCACGGAAGTCCAGTCTTGAGTTACTAGATCTGTTCAAAATCTATCCCATTTAGCACGGTGGTAGTGCCACACAACACGATGGAAGGCGGGATTTTATCTCCACAATGACTGTGCGGTGGTCACTCCTACCGATACTGTCATGGACAAATGCATCTGCGGCAGGCAGGTTGGTGAGGATGAGGTCAAGTATGTTTTTCCCTCTTGTTGGTTCCCTCACCACCTGCCGCAGACCCAGTCTAGCAGTTATGTCCTTTAGGACTTGGCCAGCTCGGTCAGTAGTGGTGCTACCGAGACACTCTTGGTGATGGACATTGAAGTCCCCCACCCAGAGTAAATTCTGCACCCTTTCCGCCCTCAGTGCTTCCTCCAAGTGGTGTTCAACATGGAGGGGCACTGATTCATCAACTGAGGGAGAGTGGTACGTGGTAATCAGCAGGAGGTTTTCTTGCCCACGTTTGACCTGATGGTCCAGAGCTGATGTTGAGGTCTCCCAGGGCAACTCCCCCCTGACTGTATACCACTGTGCCGCCATCTCTGCTGGGTCTGTCCTGCTGGTGGGACAGGACATACCCCGGGATGGTGATGGTGGTGTCTGGGACATTATCTGTGAGGAATGATTCCATGAGGATGACTATGTCAGGCTGTTGCTTGACTAGTCTGTGAGACAGCTCTCCCAAATTTGGCACTAGCCCCCAGAAGTTAGTAAGGAGGACTTTGCAGGGTCAACAGGGCTGCAATTGCCGTTGTTGTTTCTGGTGCCTAAGTCGACGCTGGGTGGTCCGCCTGGTTTCATTCCTTTTTTGTGACTTTGAAGCGGTTTATTACAACTGAGCAGCTTAGCTTAGGCCATTTCTGAGGGAATTTATGAGTCAACCACATTGCTGTGGATCTGGAGTCATGTGTAGGCCAGAGCAGGTAAGGATGACAGATTTCCTTCCCTAAAGGGCACAACGATCGACAATGGTTTCATGGTCATCATTAGACTTTTAATTCCAGATTTTTATTGAATGCAAATTCCACCATGGAAGGATTCGAACCCTAGAGCATTACCCTGGATCTCTGGATAACTAGTCTAACGACAATATGACTATGTCATCCCCTCCCCTATGTAGCAGAAACTGCTAGTCATCTCTGTAGCTTGGGTGGGTTGGTGGTTTCTCTTTGCTCTGGTTTGGTTTATGCTGTTTGTTTTTTGCTGGTTTTTGTGATATATTTGGACTCCCAGATGCTCCAGAAACCTACCCTTCACCAGTTGCCAGCACTTTCAAGGTCTTGCCACTTTTGTTTGTGAGTCTGTTCATTGGCGGGCTCACTGGACACGATTTGATTTGAGAGTCCTACCCTGATCCACCTGATCCAGAGCTGCAGTGCGAGCAGTAGAAAGGTGCAAATCCTCCAGAGGTAACACACGAACATACAAATTAGGGGCAGGAGCAGGCCACTCGGCCCCTCAAGCCTGCTCTGCTATAAGCAGCTGCAGTTCTCAAAGAGTCCTAAAGGCGCAGGAGTTGATCGCTTTCAGCTCACCCTCCCTTCAGCTGTGGGCCTCAACATAAACACTGCTCCATTTATCTCCTTTCTAAAAGGACCTTCTTGTAAGTTGCCACCAAAGTCGAAACTACAACTTGCATTTGTATAGCATCTTGAAAGTAGTAGGTCATCCTGAGGGCTGGAGAAGTGTGAGGTAATGCATTTGGAGAGGGCAAGTGTAGTAACTGAAGGTTTGGCCTCTCCTGCTGTCCATCAGGGGTCATGTGGAGTTCTTAGAAGCTCCGACCAATGAGCCCAGGTGTGGCGGGGGGGGGGGCTTCCTGACGAGAGTCCTGATCGAGCATAAAGCTTCTGAAAAGCTCTCTGTAATAAAGTTTATCTGTTTCTTGTTGAAACCTGTCCGCTCCGTCAAGTCATTACATTTGGCGGCAAGGGTAAAATAACTCCGACGCTGCACCTCGCCTTGTTAACGTGAGTACATCGAGTCTTAAGAGAAACAAAAGGACTACTCACCAGTCGTGCCACTCTTCGGCAGAATCGATCCTTACTATGCGACTATGGAAGCCTGGAGCCAGTATGTAGAGCACCTTGGTGCAGAGAAAAAGCAGAAAGCCATCCTTTTGAGTGTCTGTGGTAGTAAGACACACAATCTCATCCGCAGCCTAGCAGCTCCGAATGCGCCCAATTCCTCGTCCTTTAATGAATTAGTGGACCTTGTGAAAACGCATTTCCAGCTGAAGCCATCAGTAATAATGCAGAGGTTCAAGTTTAATTCCAGAGTTAGGGCTCCAGAGAGTCCATTGCAACCTATGTAGTGAAGCTGAAGCAGTTGACAGAACACTGCAACTTCAGGGACACACTCAGTGATATGTTGTGGGGATTCGTTTGTGGAGTTCAGGATGACTCCATTCAGTGCCGTTTGCGCAGAGGTTGACATCGATTTGAAGCAGGCCCTGGAAATATCACTCACCAGGGAAAGTGCTGCGAGTGTCTGTCCAGAAACAGGACTGAATTTCTTGGATTCTTTGCCTGTGTGTCTAAAACAAATTCGGAATTGGACGGACAGAGACTTTGTATTGCAAGGATGATCAAATTCACCTGTTTCTGAAGAGATTCCATGCCCGAAAAACAGAGTTAATTTGTCAAGACGGAATTTTGTTGTGGGGATCAAGAGTTGCCGTCCCTTCGCAAGGAAGAGAACCACTCTTGACAAAGCTTCACTGTGCGCACCCAGGCCTGTCGAAGATTAAAATGCTTGTGCGAAGCTATGTCTGGTGGACAGGCATTGACAGTGACACTGAAAGCATGGTCAAGCACTGTCTCCATTGTCAGCAACAACAGAAGTTGCCTGTTACAGCTCCACTGCATTCGTGGGAGTAGCCTGTTCGACTCTGGGTTAGGCCACATATTGATTATGGAGGACCATTCTTAGGATTTTTGTTGTTTATAGGTGCACATTCTAAATGGATGGATGTATACAAAGTTAGAGCGCCAACATTGAGCACAACTATTGAGAAGCGCGGTCATTGTTTTAGTATACATGGAAATCGTCATTTCTAATAATGGTACGGCCTTTACCAGTACAGAGTTTCAGAGATTTATGAACTTAAATTGAATTAGACATATTAAAACAGCCCCATACTATTCTTCATCAAATGGTTTAACTGTGCAAGCTTTCAAATCTGGAATGAAAAGGTTATCAGAAGGTACTCTAGAAACTCGACTTTCCCGCTTTCTGCTCAGTTATCGTACAATGCCACATTCGACCACGGGTTCAATGCTGTCTGAATTATTGATGAAACGCCGCCTAAGTACAAGGTGTTTCTGAACTTAGAGGGGGAGGTGGAGAAGAATCAGAGTAATCAAAAATTGAAACACGATATTCAAAGAAAAGCTTGCATATTCACTGTAGGAGACACAGTACTCGTGCGGAATTTCGGAAGTGGACTTTGTCAGGTGCCTGGAGCCATTGTCTCAGAGACTGGTCCCTTATCTTTCCAGGTGGGACTGGAAGACAAAATTGTTCAAAAACATGTGGACCATATTTGTGATAGAGAGACATTCCAACAACCATCTATTTCACCTATGATTAACATTGAACCATCAATCCCTGAGGTGACAGTTCGACCTATAATAGACATGCCTGATGTCTCTTTAGAGCTGCCTAACCCAGAACTGCCACTTTCTGATGATGTATCTCATGCTGCAGTTCCTGATCATGTCGATCCTGTGGGGGAACCTCAAGTGGTAGAGCTACGCCACTCTAACCAAATAAAGAAAGCACCTCAGAGACTTCATCTTTAATCACCTGAAGTTGTATATATGTATATGTTGTGGAGTACTCAAATGTTTTCTGCAAATAGAAACTGTAAAACACTAAAGGTGGGGGAAATGTAGTAACTGATGGTATAGCCTCTCCTACTGTCTATCAGGGGTCACGTGATGTTCTCGGAGGCTCTGGCCAATGAGCCCTAAGCGAGGGTAATCCAGGGGGCAGGGCTTCCTGACGAGAGTCCTGATCGAACATGGAGCATCTGAAAAAGCTCTCTGTAATAAAGTTTATCTGTTTCTTGTTGAAACCTATCTGGTCAGTCAAGCCATTACAGCAAACAAAGCAAAGGAATACTCAATAAAAGGCAAGATATCAAGAGGACTATAGGAAGTGAGAGACGTGTTATCCTTCCCTTGGAGTGCATCCCCACAGGTCCCTGAAGGTGGAAGGACAAGTGGATAAGGTGATAAGGAAAGCATATGGAAATCTTTCCTTTATTGGACGAGGTATTGAACACAAAAGCAGGGATGTAATGCTGGGACTGTATAAAACACTGGAATTTTATGTACAGTTCTGGTCAGGAAGGACATAATTGCTCTGGAGAGAGTACAGAGGAGATTTACGAGAATATTGCCAGAGCTTGAAAATTGCAGCTATGAGGTAAGATTGGATAGGCCAGGATAGTTTTCCTTAGAACAGAAGAGGTTGAGGGGTGACTGAATTGAGGTGTACAAAAGTATGAGGGGCCTAGATAGGGTAGACAGGCAAGACCTGTTTCCCATAGCTGAGGGGTCAATTACCAGGGGGCATAGATTGAAGGTGATTGGTCGAACGATTAGGGAGGACATGAGGAAAAACCTATTCACCCAGAGGGTGGTGGGCATCTGGAATTCACTGCCCAATTGATGGTTGAGGCTGAAACGCTCAATTCATTTAACCTGCAAGGCTACGGACCAAGTGCTGGAAAGTGGATTAAAATGAACGGCTAGTTTCATTTTCTTTCCTCTTTTTTTGGCTGGCGCAGACAGGATGGGCTGAGTTGCCTCTTTCTGTGCTATAACTTATCTATGGTTCTATATCTATGGCATTTAACAGGAGTGTTAGCAACAGGGTTGCCAATGCTCCCGGGCACTACTATGTGCAACCGTGGGGGAAAATTAATGGGACATTAAAAAAGATTGGGTTTTTCTTGCCATTTTCTTTGAACATTTCTCTTTACCAGGTATAAAAGTGTTGAAAATGGGGGAAAAAAAGGCTGACAGTCAATCACCATCCAATTGGGTAATGAGTCTCTTTGCTTCCCCCTTGGTGTAGGAAGGCAGTGCGTCATAAAGATGGATGTGTCAGATGGATGGCTGGAGCAAGGGGGCAAGTCATGGGATGAAAACTCCAGGCAGACATTTAATCACAGTTGGCAACCCTAGTTATCAAACAAAATTGGACACCAAGTCATAGGAGGAGATATTAGGACAGGTGACCAAAAACTTGGTCAAAGAGGTAGATTTTAAGGAGCGTCATAAAGGAAAAGGGAGATAGGCAGAGAGGCAGAAAGGTTTCAGGAGGGAATTCCAGCCCTTAGGACCTAGACAGTTGAAGGCAATGACTGAGTGTTAAATTTTGGGATTGGTGAAGAGCAGAGATCTTTAGGGAAGGAAACCTATTATCCTTCCCGATCTGGCCTATATGTGACTTCAGCCCTGCACCAACATGGTTGACTCTTAATTACCCTCTCAAGTGGCCTCGGAAGCAATTCAGTTGTATCAGATTGCTGCCAACGGTTTGAGAAGATGGCCCACCTGCACTGCCTGCGTGCCAACTAGGAATGGGCAATAATGCCTATCTCGCCAGCAATGCCCATATCCTGGGGATCAACCTGAGGATAAATAAAGGAACAAAAGAAAAATGAAAGCGGTTTCCATTATAATTGTGGATAATGGAACGAAAATGTGATGATAAGAAGTAAGATTTTTTAGGCAGCGAACGCAGACTTAAAAGCCTAGAGTTAGACTTAAAGGCCTAGACTTAAAGGCCTAGACGAAAAGGCTGGTCTGGATTTGTCAGGGTATTGACCAAATTTGGCTAAGCTAGTGCTTAAAAAAAAATCACAGAGTTTCAGGGTAGTGTCCTAGGCACAACCATCTTTAGCTGCTTCATCAATGACCTTCCTTCCATCATAAGGTCAGAAGTGGAGATGTTGGCTACACCACATGAACTGCAGCAGTTCAAGAAGGCAGCTCACCACCACCTTCTCAAGGGCAACTAAGGATCGGCAATAAAATTCTGGCCCAGCCAGCAAAGCCCACATCCCGTGAATGAATAAAAAAACAAAATTGCTTTCAGTGAAAATTGAAAGTCCCACGATCTTTCAAGCTAGTTTGAAAAGCAGCAGACTCAAAGCGCCAGTCCTGCCCGCAAAATTGTCCATATGATCGCGATGAATTAAAGGTCACTGGAAGTTCCTGCTAATTGTGCTTATTTCTGGGTCTTCAAGGCTTCAAGTATTAAATTGGTTCTTCTGGGCACAAAGAGAGTAATAGGAATTTTTTAAAGGCTTTTGAACATCATTTTTCCCCTTTAATTTACGAAGAAACTGACTTCTGTACCCGACATAACTAGAAAATAGTTATGTATATATTTTTAAAAAGTAATTTCCTGTAATTTAAAAGCAGGTTAATCAGTTGGATTGACTCTTTGATTAAAAGTGCTTATATTTTGTGATAAACAATTTTCGGCTGCGTTAATCAAACTGCACTAAGCTAACACTCTTAAATATAACAAGGCTGTTCGCAATTGGCAAAATACTGATCGTCCTCAATCAGCCCGTGCTTTCAATACTCAGAACATTAAGTCTAATGTTAGATGTAATTCCTTGATTGGACAGCACTCGTTGAACAATCCTGAGTGTGCTAAGAATTACACTAACAACCAATTTAAAGATTATCAATCAGGCTCGCAATGTGGCTCACCATAGTAATTATGGTTTTATTTAGTGTGTAATGTACCTTTAAGAATAATACTTGTTAGGAGAGATCACATGATCTGTAGTAACCAATAGTAGAGTAGCACTGGCTAACTCAGTTGTCAGTGCAGAGATAGAATCAGAGTTGAAGGCACACATGTAGTTGCTGCTGAGAATATTGTAAATAAACTTAAAGTTTCCACCCAAGAAATGTCTGCAGATCAACTCTATCACTAATAGTACAACTCGGCCACCCCACAACACTCACTTACACATGCTAGAAGCGACATGTAGTCATATGCAGGGACCTGTCCTCTGCAAACAGAAAGAACATGTCCAGGCATTGTGCCTTTTTTTGAATTAAACCAAAGGGGACAATAGTTCCCTGGTGCGTACCCCATGGCAACACCTCAGCCAATCAGAGCCAACTTGCCAACCAATTAGCACCCTTTTCCCATGCAGTGCAAACTGTTGCTCTCTTTGAAATGTGGCATTCTTGCTTCTGAGCTGGTGAGTGCAAGATGAAAAATTTTGACAGCATGTCTCTTTTTCCAGCTATAACAAGGAGTTTTTTGGACAACATGTTTTTAACAAAGAAATTAGGTTTTGAAATGAACAATTGTGTTGGTTTGTCTCGGATGTTGCATTCATTGATATGCAGATGAATTTGAGCGGAAATGTAAGGGAATGAAAATGAAATTGGACAGATAGGAGAATATACTAAGGTACATAGTTAAGGAAACTAGCGGCTATCAGAGTAATGTGAAGTCATGTTTCATTCTTCATAGTTTACACAGAGGTTTTAAACATATCAAATAATGTGCTGTTCATCATTTATCTTGGCGTTCCACAGGGATATGTCAGCAGATTTTTCAAACAGCATGTAGTAATATTTTAGCGACGCACCTCTTGAGCAGAGCAGATACATTAATTGAATTCCTTCTGTGTATAGACTTGTTCACAGATGGGCACAGGCGATAATGAGAGAACAAGTTGGAGAGTAATACAGTACTGACACTGACAGGAATAAGTACATTCAAACAGCTGTAGTTTTAGCAGTTGACCTGACCTGGCAACATTAAACAAAGTTTGTTGTTAAAAGAGTGATTCACTGCTGAAACTGGTGGAGAATGTTTGATGCCAGAGAACTAGTAGACAATGACAAGTTTCTGTTAATGCCTGTCCTTCACTCTTTTATTCTTAGTCAGACGTGGGATGGTTAAACGTGGCCCCAGAGCACTTTCAACAAGAAAAACCTGCATTTATATAGCACCTTTGAGCCTGTGCAAAGGAATGATCATCAAACAAAATTTGACATGGAAGGAGATACTAGGAGAGCTGACCGGAAGCTTCAAAAAGGAGGTCTGTTTTAAGCTGCGTCTTGAAGGGAAAAGAGAGAGGTGGCGAGGCAGAGAGATTTAAGGAGGAAATTCTAGGGCTAGTGCAGCTGAGGGCACAGTCATCAATGGTGGAGTGATTCAAATCGGGGATGCACATGAGGCCATAGTTGGAGGAGTGCAGAGATCTCGAAGGCTTGCGTAGTTATAGGAGGCTAGAGAGATGGGGCGGGGGGGTGAGGCCTGGGGGGTTTTGCAAATACGGATACAATAAGTATTTGCCTCTGCAATGGAATGAAGGTTAGGGGTTCACGGTTCACTCCAGAGCATATACCTAGGCTACAGCACTGAGGGAGTGATGCACAATTTTGGAGAAGAGCAGGGATGTCCTCCCTGATGCCCAATATTTACTACTCATAAAACAGTTTATCTGCTCCACCATCCCCATCCCTTTCTCCACCAACCTTCTAAAAGTTTTGGCTTTGCCTCTGGTACCCCTCCTGCCTCACCCTGCTCCCTCCCTGATTTGTTTCTGCCTCTTCCCATCTTGTAATTTGCACCCGAGCTGTTTCACTCTGGCTCTGTGAGTTAAACAGCGGTGGGTTCAAACCCTCTCCCGCACTTGAGCACGGAAATCAAGATTAACACTCCAGGGCGTTACTGAGGGAGTGCTGCACTGTCAGCGGTACTGTCGTTCAGGCATGACATTAAACTAAGGGCCTGTCTGAATTCTCAGGCTGGATGCAAAAGACCCCATGGCCGCCGTTTTGTGGAAGGGCAAGCGAGTTCTCCCCAGTGTTCTGTGCCAATATCTCAATTAACATCACAAAAAAACTGTTAATCTGGCGATTAACACATTGCTAGTTGTGGGAGTTTTCTGTGTGCTAATTGGTTGCTGTGTTTCCTATATTACAAGTGACTATAATTCCAAAAGTACTCCATAGGCTGTAAGGTGCTTTGGAATGTCATGTGCCAAGAAAGGTGTTGCATGAGGCAAGCTTTCTTTATTGTTTTCTGAGATATTATTCCACTGAGAACTGCTGTATAAAGGGACATTGTTGTCAAACTAATGCACTTGCAATCCATCTATTAACATTCATCTCCCAATGTGCAGTGAAAAGTCAAACATTCAGAACTGTGAAAGCCATCTCTTGGTTCAGATGAGGATACAGTGCACTAATACAGTGCGTTCTCATACAATTAGCCCCAGATTCACATGGACTCCATTATTCAGTCAATACATATGCAAATCACCCAGCCAACACAATAAAGGCTAATAAAACTTCCAAGATTTCAGCAGCCAGCTCTCAAGGGTAGTCATCCGGTTGCTAGGAGATGGTACAACCCCCTTTTCCAAGCAATTATTCACAGGTTCAGCCAGAGTTCACCTGAACGGCCGTGAGTGGTTGAACTGAATTGTCCCATTGGTCAGGGGATAGCTCACTGGGTGAGTTGGAGTGAAGGGAGGGGAGGGGACTACTCTGTGTGCCTCAGTGGATGCTCATAATGCGGGAGTGATTGGATAGTATGCACGCAGGCCCCTGCTGCGGCAGTGTTGCCAACCATCCATGATTTGCCCTGGAGTCTCCAGGAATCAAAGATTCATTAGGTAGAAGCCACAGCACAGAAACAGGACTCTCGGCCCAAACAAGAGTGTTCCCCAAGTCTCTCCTCCCACTCTGATTCATCAAAACCCCATCAATGTGTCCTTCAATTCTCTCAGGTGGGTGCAGAGGGTCCCATAACACCATTTCAAAGAAGAGCAGGGAAGTCCTCTCCAGTGTCCTGGCCAATATTTACCCCTCAATCACCCTGACTGAAACAGATTAACTGGTCACAATCACAGTGCTGTTTATGGGAGCTTGCTGTGTGCAAAATGGCTGCCAAGGTTCCTACATTACAATAGTGACTACACTTCAAAAGTACTTCATTTTGTGTAAAATGCTTTGGGATGGTCTGAGGGTCGTGAAAGGTGCTATATAAATACAAATTCTTTCTTTTGTTCTCTTTGTTCCTTTCCGCCTCATGTGTTTATCTAGCTTCCCCTTAACTGCAACCACACTATTTGCCTCCACCACTCCTTGTGGTAGCACATTCCACATTCTAACCACACTCTGTAAAAAAGAAAGTTTCTCCTGCATTCTTATTGGATTTACTAGTGACTATCTTACATTTATGGCCCCATAGTTTTGCAATAAAACCAGAGATACCACAACAGATCTCATGAATACCATAGCAGAATCTACAACACTGCAACAATAAGATCATAAGATGTAGGAGCAGAAGTAGGCCATTTGGCCCATCGAATCTGCTCCGCCATTCAATGAGATCATGACTGATAATCCTCAACTCCACCTTCCTGCCCTTTTCCCCATAACCCTTGATTCCCTTACTGATTAAAAATCCGTCAAAACAGCTCTTCATGTGCATTAGAACTAAATTCTTGTTGAGAGGCTCATTGAAAGGCCAAGGCCCACAAATGACCCAAGGACATTTCTCTCAGCAGCACAGGAGAAAAAAAAATCATCAAGGAATTTAAAAATGTGCTTTTTGAAAAATAAATCTATTGCCTTTATCAGCTCAAAAAAAATATTGGATCGGGGGAGTGAAGATTGTAGAATCGTCCAATCGCGTAGTAAATCTGTTTGCTTTCCAATTGCCATGGGAACAGAAAGTGTCACAAGTATGAATGGGTTGGGTGACCAATGGCACCAGTGTGGAGGTGGGCGGGCGGAGGCAAGAGGTCATGTGATGGCATCTCTGGGATATGTCAATGAGACCTGGCAACCCTGTCCTGATGAATTTATAGCGTCCAGACTGTGGGCCGGAATCAGAGGACCAACGGCAGCATTGGGCCAGAGGCAAGATCAGGCGCATGGCCTTTCAAAGCTTTTTGTGTGCAAATATGCTTCATCTCTCCACCTCTCTCTCTCTCACCTCCTTTAAGACACAAATGAAAGCCTACCTCCTTGATCAAGCTTTTGGACATCTGTCCCAATATCTCCTTATGTGGCGCGCTGTCAAGCTTTGATCTGATTCTGCTCCTGTCCAGTGCCTTGGGGTGTTTATAACAGTAACGGTGCTATATAAATACAAATTGTTGTTGTCAGGCGAGTATCTGTGCAGGTGTTATACCCATTGAAGACATGTCCTATTTATAACTTCAAACATGGACTATATTCGTATGGAAGCTTCCAGAGCTGCCCCCGTTTTTTTATATAATGGATGCTAAAAGGTGGCTAAGATGTCTGCCAAGGGCCAGGTGACTTTTGCAAGCTCAACACAGTCTGCCTCAATCTTCTAGAAAGTTCCTAATTGAAGCACCCTGGGTATGGGCCTTCTCCTTGAATAGACATACCCGGACAGCACCCCCCTTCTGTCCCAATCTCAAAAATCAATGGACTTCACGTCTCCAGGTTTACAAAGGGAGACCTGCAGAAATAAAAACAGAAACACAAAAGTAAAAGCAGATCGCTTTGTGGAACACCTTCCCTCAGTCTGCAAGCGTGACCCTGACCTTCCTGTCGCTGGCCATTTCAATTCACCATGTTGCTCTCATCTCTGACCTCGGCCTGCTGCAATGGTGCAGTGGAGCCCAACACAAGCTGGAGGAACAGCACCCCCTCTTCAGATTAGGCACTTTACAGCTTTCTAGACTCGACATTGAGTTCAACAACTTCAGACCATGAACTCTGTCGTCCATTTTGATTTGCCCCCTCCCCACCCCCCACCCCCCTCCCAACAAGTGCCAGTCTCGTATCTTGTTCTCATGCTTTAACTTTCAGACAGAGCTGATCTTTATTCTGCTATTAACACCTACTCTGGACCAATCCTTTGTCTCTTTAACACTGTCATTACCAACCCCCCTTTGCCTTTGGTTCCGTGACGCATTTAATCTCCACGCCGCCCCCCTCCCTTTAACCTATCCCTGACCTTCTCTATTCCTCCACCTGACCCTCCCCCGCTTTTTCAACCGCGTAGAACCCATCACATTCCTGACTCTCTTCAGTCCTGAAGAAGAGTCACGTTGGTCTCGAAACATTGGGTGGAATTTTCTGCTTCAGAGACGAAGTGCGGTGGGCGGGTGGCGTGTTTCCCATTGGCTGGCATGGTGAGTTTCTGCCCCCCCCGATCGCCCGCTTTTCAGCTCATTATTTATGAATGAATGGGAAGCGCGTTGGGTCCCAAGGCAGGGGGCTGGGGGCTGGGATTTGTCCGCCTCGCCATGACCTCATCGGATTGTCTTTCCGGGCGCCGTGATTAAACTGCACCTTAAGCTGCGTTTCTCACCGTCTGCAGTCCAGGACTGGTCACGGTGAATGATGGCTCCCAGAGGGAAGAAGCTGACTGCCCCTACCCCCCTCCACCAAGTTTAGTGACAAAGAGCTGGGGGTGCTTCTCAATGTGGTGGAGGTGTGTAGGGACACCCTTTACCCCCGTGATGGGAGACATGGGGTCCACCAACCTCACCACTCTGGCTTGGGAACAGGCCGACAGGGTGGTCAGCACCCCACAGGAGAACTGCCACCCAGTGCAGGTAAAGGATGAACCCGCTCCGCCAGGGTAAGTCAGCCGCCCCCTCACTCTCAGCTCTTACTCTCACAAGCCCATCAGGCATTCGCGGGGTGACAGTCCACAGGGATCTCACACACGACCATCACATTGCCACTGACTCTCTCACACACACTTTGACATCTCCATCTCCTCCCACACCCTGTGCAGCTCGGGTCCTCAGCCCTTCCACAGGTCCACTCAGCACCCACAGAAGGCAGGTACCCTTATCATCTGCCTTGGCATCCATCCTGCTCACAGTCTGTTCACCTGCCTTTATGCAGGGCCACGACAGCAGGGAAAGATCCCAGAGCTGGCGAGGGGGGGTGGGGGGGAGAGCAGCTCAGGCCCCTCACAGAGTTTGAGGAGCATGAGGCAGAGCTGGTCGCCAAGAGCTGGAACCACGCCTAGGCTGAAAGTGAGACTGGTGCCTCCAAAGCCAGTGAGGGCCCATCATCAGCTCATCGGTCACCTGATAAAACTGTGAGTGTTTTGTAATGTTTGTTCCTGTGCAGCAAGTCACTAATTATCTCTTCTCTCTTTGACAGGAAAAGGGTTACCGGCAGCCAGTCTCACGTGCATGCCTGACTCGTCTGGCCTGTCCTATGACCTCTTCCTCTGGAGCCTCCGATTCCTCAGCCCTCTTGATGTCCTCATCATCAGAGGACACATGCAGCTCCTCCATCTCTCTTTCTGGCAAAACATCCCCCCTTTGGAGCGCCAAGTTGTGTAGAGCACTGCAAGCCACGATAATGCGTGAGACCCTCTGGGGGGGTGGGGTACTGGAGTGTGCCACCTGACCTGTCCAAACATCGGAAACACATCTTCAGGATGCAATGGTGTGTTCAATCAATCAGCGTGTTGCAGAATGAGCAGCGTTGTGCCTCCTCTCAAGCACTTTGCGGCTGCCAAATGGGCATCATCAACCAGGTCTTGCGAATAGCCTTTGTCAACCCTGAGTGCACTGAGGGCCCTCAGAATATCTGTGGCAGCTGGGAATGGTTCAAGATGTACACGAGTCGTGGGAGCTTCCAGGGTATCTCACACATACCGGCATAATCTGCTTGTGGTGGTTGCAGACCGGCTGCACATTGAGTGAATGGGACCCTTTCCTGTTGATGAATTGGAGCGGCTGCTGCCAGGGTGCTCTTACAGCCACACTGGTGCAGTCGGTGGCACCCTGTGCCCGTGGCAATCCGGAGATAGCAGCAAATCCCACTTCTCCGGCAGCCTGGCTGGTGCCATCTAGGGAGAACTGGATGCGATTGTGCGCCTTGCTAAAGAGGGTATCAGTAACCTCTCGGGTGCATTTATGAGCAGATGCTTGAGAAATCCCGTCGAGGTCCCTGGTGGAGACCTGGAATGAGCCACTCGCCAAGAAGTTCAGAGCGCTGGTCACTTTGAGAGCCACTGGCAAGGGACGGCCTCCCAGCCCCTGCAGCGCCAACTCCCCCCGGAGGATGTGGCTGATGTGAGCCACCACATCCCTAGACATGCAAGGCCTTACACGGCATTGTCCCTCGCCCATCTGGAGGTATGAGGGGCATCTTCTGTACATCCTTGGTCTTGCCTTCGCTCAATGGCTCTGTCAGCCTCATCTTCTGGGTGTTAAGAGGGCCCCGCTGGCCCTTGTTCATCAGGATGAGGCTCTTCCCTTAGGCCTGCCTGACCACGACGGGCCATTCCTCTCCTCCTTCCTAGTTGCCTGATTGCCAGGGTGAAGGCAACGTTGTCCGCTCCGTCCATTATGCCCCCGTGCTCGTCTCTGCAGAAACAATGAGCAGAAGCATGAAGCCTGCAGTGGTCACCTTCCAGAGGCTAACCAGGTAGTCCGTGTGGAGCCCATGGGTCACTTTCATTCCAGCCGTGACATCCCCACTGAGTCTCTTTGCAGCGCTATTACAGCCTTCTGGATCACTGATAGCGCACCCACCAGCCCAACCACACCCTCCTCCTCCCCATCCCCCACAAACACCATTCGCACGGCAGAGCTTTGAAACAGGGGCTTGGATCTCAATGAGCTGCCGGCTGACAGAAGCCTCACCCTGGACACTGTCAGACTGCATTCTTACAGCCCCAATTTGCACTCATGGTACAAGGGGTTTTAGGGGGTGGGGGGTGGTATTCAAAATATGAACCTGGCAGCTGCAGGGTTTATAGGTCTTGGGGCTGTTAAGCATCTGCATTTTGGCCCGTGGCCCCTTTACAATTGGTTCCTTCCAACATTCAGGATTTCCCATGAGAGGGACAAAGAATGTTTGGAAGCCGATTCTACAATGGCCCCAATTGGGTTTAAACTCTCACAAGAATGTACAACATGAGTTAAGGCACCACGTTCCCTAAATTGGCATTTGGCTGCTCCTGACATGTCTCAGTTGTGCCTTCCTCTCCATTAGGAAAATCAGAACGTAGTAGGGAGCTCCATCGAGCGGCCCACATGTGCAGTGGTCAATTCCTCCCACAAGCCCTGGGAGCCCTCCCCTGGCAATTTTTTCTCATAATCCCTTTTTCAACTGTCTCACTGGGTTAGCTTGAAAAATGGTGATGCTGAGGTTTTACCAGATCAGCTTCAACAACCGCACCCCCACCCCACCACACTGAACCCCCTGTGACCATGGAAATCCCTCCCACCATGCTGGAAGAGCATCATGTGCAGGTTTCCCTCCCTCCGATCACTCTCCTACCTCTCCTCCCGCCACATTGACCCCACCGTGATAATCATTGATATCCCTGTCCTACCCCCTCAACAGTTTGATGTTGATGTCCCCATGCCCCGTATAGACCCCTCCTCATCTTGAGGCCTATTGCACAGTTACAGTTACCGACCCATCACTGAGACCATCGAGTGCCTGTCCCTACATCACCTGTTCCCCACCTACAGGCTGCAGATGCCTCTCCTGACTGTGACGGTGCCATCTGTGGCTCTGTATGAAGCCACAAACCTCCAGGACCGGTGCGTCTGAGGGACTGACCACACCCTGCATACCATACTGGGCACGACCAACACAGGACTGACAGGCTCTCCCACTCCCTGGACTTGGACAAGGACAGGCATGCCAAGCACAGCTCTCAAATTTGTGGCGCATATCTGCAGAACTGCCTAAGCTTTCTCATTGAGTGTATTTAAGACCGAGATAGATAGGTTCTTGATTGGTAAGGGGATCAAAGGTTACGGGGAGAAGGCGGGAGAATGGGGTTGAGAAACTTATCAGCCATGATTGAATGGCGGAGCAGACTCGATGGGCCGAATGGCCTAATTTCTCCTCCTATGTCGTAAGGTCTAATGGTCTTTCTGGCCCTGTAATTTCTCCCTTCCCCCATTCTCCCGAGTCATGTGTCTGTGCACCCTTCCCCCTTCAGTCATGTGTCTGTGCACCCTTCCCCAGTCTTCCCCCTTCAGTCATGTGCCTGTGCACCCTTCCCTAGTCTTCCCCCTTCAGTCATGTGCCTGTGCACCCTTCCCCAGTCTTCCTCCTTCAGTCATGTGCCTGTGCACCCTTCCCCAGTCTTCCCCCTTCAGTCATGTGCCTGTGCACCCTTCCCCAGTCTTCCCCCTTCAGTCATGTGCCTGTGCATCCTTCCCCAGTCTTCCCCCTTCAGTCACGTGTCTGTGTGCACCCTTCCCCAGTCTTCCCCCTTCAGTCATGTGTCTGTGTGCACCCTTCCCCAATCTTCCCCTTCAGTCATGTGTCTCTGTGCACCCTTCCCCAGACTTCCCCCTTCAGTCATGTGCCTGTGCACCCTTCCCCAGTCTTCCCCCTTCAGTCATTTGTCTGTGTGCACCCTTCCCTAGTCTTCCCCTTCAGTCATGTGTCTGTGTGCACCCTTCCCCAGTCTTCCCCCCGACCACAGTCAAGTCTTTGCCCTCAAGCCCCTTCCTTTGCCTCTGTCTTGTTGCAGCCCTCCAAGCCCCAGTCAAGTCTTTGCCCTCTGGCCCTTTCCAGCCGCCCGCTCTACCTTCCCACTCAGATGCCCCCCCCTTGCCTCCCCACTGGTCTCGCTTGTGCAGCCTTACCTGCAGTTGGAGCAGCTGTGAGTGCAGCGCTAAGCGAACATACCTCGAGGTCACAAGTGAAGTGGTGCTCGCCCGGTGTGTATCACTTATATCCAATTGTGAAGGACACCAGTCTTATTAGCTGGAGGCGTGGCCCTATGATGTGGAGTAGGGGCGTGATTCTGGTGTGCTGCCTTCATAATGAGTATTCATGATATTAAAATGAACGCGAATGCGGCTCCTGACATGGTGCAGTGGGCTGGCTGACCGGCCACGAAAGTCGGGAGTGGACAATCCCGACCTATTTTTATGCCGGCGGGAAACCGGCTTTTGACTATTCTCCACATTTTCCCATCCCGCCTGCCATGACGCTGGGGTTGGAAACCCCCACCCCCATTAACCCTGTCTCTCTCTCTCTCTCTCTCTCCACAGAAGATGCCAGTCCTGCTGAGTTTTTCCAGCACTTTCTGTTTTTATTTCTGATCTTCAGCATCGGCAGTATTTCGCTTTTAGGAAACTTCAGAAAACCAATTATCCACTAGCAGACAAGAAGGGACCATCATCTATCTCCCATTGTGTAGCAATGGCTCCAGGCTTCCAAACCATCCTGGTTGGACCATGGCGCATTGGTCATATGACCGAAACTATCCTGACATAATGGGGAGAATTTTCACCCTGTCGGAGGGGGGGCCTGAACGGGAGCGGGCACAGGCAGGTGTGCAGCTGATCGCTGCCCGCGATTGGCTGTGCGTCGCCATTTTACATGGGCAAGCCAATTAAGGCCCACCCAGCGTGATGCGCACCTGGAAGCGCTGAGCGCTCCCTGTGGGGGCAGGGGAAGGAGGCTGAGCCAGCGCTTGCGCTCTTTCGCACATGCACGCGAAAGAGCACAGAAATCTCCCTGAGGCACGGAGCTGTTAGTTTGATGGTCAAAAATTTTAATCAAAGAACATGAACAAAGAACAAAGGAAAGTACAGCACAGGAACAGGCCCTTCGGCCCTCCAAGCCTGCGCCGATCATACTGCCCGTCAACTAAAACATTTTGCACTTCCGGGGTCCGTATCCCTCTATTCCCATCCTATTCATGTATTTGTCAAGCTGCCTCTTAAACATCACTATCGTAGCTGCTTCCACCACCTCCTCTGGCAGCGAATTCCAGACACTTACTACCCTCTGTGTAAAAAACTTGCCCCACACATCTCCTTTATAGTATTCTCCTCTCACCTTAAATCTATGTCCCCTAGTAATTGACTCTTCCACCCTGGGAAAAAGCTTCTGACTACCTACTCTGTCCATACCACTCATAATTTTGTAAACTTCTATCAAATCACCCCTCAATCTCCGTCGCTCTAGTGAGAACAATCCGAGTTTCTCCAACCTCTCCTCATAGCTAATAACCTCCAGACCAGGCAGCATCCTGGTGAACCTCCTCTGCACCCTCTCCAATGCCTCCATATCCTTCTGGTAATGTGGTGACCAGAATTGCACGTAATATTCCAAGTGTGGCCTAACCAAGGTTCTATACAGCTGCAGCATGACTTCCCAGCTTTTATACTCAATACCCCTGCCAATGAAGGCAAGCATGCCATATGCCTTCCTGACTACCTTATCCATCTGCGTTGCCACTTTCAGTGACCTGTGGACCTGTACACCCAGATCCCTCTGCCCGTCGATGCACTTAAGGGTTCTGCCATTTACTGTATAATTCCTGCCTGTATTAAACCTTCCAAAATGCATTACCTCGCATTTGTCCAGATTAAACTCCATCTGCCATTTCTCTGCTCAAGTCTCCAACCGATCTATATCCCGTTGTATCCTTTGACAATCCTCTTCACTATCTGCAACTCCTCCAACCTTAGTATCGTCTGCAAACTTACTAATTAGCCCAGTTACATTTTCCTCCAAATCATTTATGTATACTACAAACAGCAAAGGTCCCAGCACTGATCCCTGCGGAACTCCACTAGTCACAGCTCTCCATTCAGAAAAGCACCCTTCCACTGCTACCCTTTGTCTTCTATGACCAAGCCAATTCTGTATCCATCTTGCCAGCTCACCTCTGATCCCGTGCGACTTTACCTTCTGTACCAGTTTGCCATGAGGGACCTTGTCAAAGGCCTTACTGAAATCCATGTATATAACATCCACTGCCCTTCCATCATCGATCATCTTTCTCACTTCCTCGAAAAACTCGATTAAGTTAGTGAGACACGACCTCCCCTTCACAAAACCATGCTGCCTCTCACTAATACGTACATTTGCTTCTGAATGGTAATAAATCCTGTCACGAAGAATCTTCTCCAATAATTTCCCTACCACTGACGTAAGGCTCACTGGTCTATAATTTCCTGGATTATCCCTGCTACCCTTCTTAAACAATGGAACAACATTGGCCATTCTCCAGTCCTCTGGGACCTCACGCGCAGCCAGTGAGGATACAAAGATTTCTGTCAAGGCCCCAGCAATCTCCTCCCTTGCCTCCCTCAGTACTCTGGGGTAGATCCCATCTGGCCCAGGGGACTTATCCACCTTAATATTCTTCGAGACGCCTAACACCTCCTCTTCTTTGATCTCAACATGATCAAGAAAAAGAAAATGTTTAAGAGGTCCCTGCTCATGTGACAGTGTCACAGGAGCTGGGACATGTCAATGAACTTTAATAAAAAAGTTTATTCAATTTATAAACACTTTATGAAACCTCATCCCGCCCGTGGATGAGGTTCCATGATAAATGCGACGGCCGCCTGGGCTCTTTGCCTGCCCCCCTCCCCGCCAACCTTAAGGTTGGTGGGGAGGGGGGCAGGCAAAGAGCCCAGGTTAAGTAAGTATTTTAACTAGTTTTTAAAATGGCTTTAATAGGCCTTTGACAGTTCGGCAGGCGCGTAGCCAACTCCAATGCGTGCCTGCCAAACTGACAATCGGAATGACACACGGTGACGATGGGACGCACGTCCGACATCACCGCGCATCATTTTACGCGTCGGCGAGTGGGGCCCACCCCTGCACGCCGACCCGCAGACTCTGGCCAATGAGTTTGGTCATTCAAAGACCCAGGGAGACCTGAGCCGTCTGCAGAGAACATTGCAAGAAACAACAGCGGCAGAAAGAGGCTGTGTCACCTTTGCCTTTGAGAACGTGAAGGTTGCAAAAGCCAAAATACCCTCCCGGCCTGTTTCCTTTCCTCTCAAAGCCCAGCAGGAGAGACCCAACTTTGTGACTTGCCGGAAAGCGCACTTTTTGAGGGAACATCGCAACAAGCCCAGTATCTGACTCCAGCTATTTGAGATCATCTAAACTACACTCAAGAGTGGAAAAAAGGCACCTTTCTTTAATGGGTCCGCAATAACCACCATCTTGCCAGATGATCCAAACACGTGAGCTATTTATTCTTTTGTTTACCATATCTTTCCTGTGTGTGGATGTGCATGAATGGTGTAGTGTTCAGACTCTCAAGGGAATGTGTGAATGAACCACCCTTATTATTTAAAGCCACAAAGGTTGCGGCTGTTATGGAAACTGACCACACACTAGAGGGGACGAAGTCACATGTGCCCACACACGCACACACATACACATTCCCAAAACCACAATGATTATGGACAATAAGGGAAAGGGTACAAGGGCTTCAGTTCTCTCTTGACTGTCTGTAACAGCAGGTAACTCTGTTAAAATGTTCAATGGTGGGCCAAAGGCTCAATGTACTCACTGGCAGAAAAAAACGGTGAATGATGGCCATTAAATCTTGGCATCCTGTAATTTTGGGTGCTGGTGCCTATTCACATTTTGCCTCTGCATGCACTTTCTCTCCAGCTGTCCCTTGGACAGGTCACCTAATGGAGTAGGCCTCAGTGGGTAAGATTTTCCCCTTTGGCTGCAAATTGCTCCCAGAACTGCGCCCATTCTCAGTTTCTGCTCAAACACATTTGCACATTACCGAACACAAGATCTTTTTTGTATTCTTTCATGGGATCTGATCGCTGGCAAGGACAGCATTTGTTGCCCATCCCTAATGGCCCTTGAACAAGTGGCTTGCTAGGCCATTATCATGAGGGAGTTAAGGGTCAAACACATTGCTGCAGGACTGGAGTCACATGGAGACCAGAGCAGGTAAGGACACCAGATTTTCTTGCCGAAAGGACATTAGTGAACCAGATGGGTTTTTATGACAATCGATGATAATTTCATGGTCACCATCACTGAGCCTTGCTTTATATTCCAGATTTATTAACTGAATTAGTTAGGCCTCATCTGGAGTACTGCATCCAGTTCTGGGCGCCATGCTTGAGGAAGGGCGTGAAGGCATTGGAGAGATTAGAGAGGAGATTCACAAGAACGATCCCAGGGATGAAGAACTGTAGCTATGAGGATAGATTGGAGAGGTTGGGACTGTTTTCCTTGGAGAAAAGAGGGCTGAGAGGAGACTTGAAAGAGGTATTCAAGATCCTGAGGGGTATGGACAGGGTAAATAGTGACAAACTGTTCTCACTTGAGAGAACATCAAGAACTGGAGGGCACAGGTTCAAAATAATTGGCAAAAGGAGTAAAGGTGATGTGAGGAAAATGTTTTTCACCCAGAAGGTGATTGGAACAAACTTCCTGAGAGGGTGGTGGAGGCGGGTTCGGTCGAGGTATTCAGAAGGGAATCGGACTGCTACCTGAAAAGAAAGAATGTGCAAGGTTACAGGGATAAGGACTATGTGGAATGCTCTTTCAGAGAGCCAGTGCAAACTTGATAGGACGAATGGCCTCCTTCTGCACTGTAAAGACAGTGAATTCAAATTACACCAGCTGCCATGGTGGGATTTGAACCCATATCCCCCATGTCTCCCTACTTTATTCTTTCATGGGAAGTGGCCATTGCCGGCAAGGCCAGCAGTTGTTGCCCATCCCGAATTGCCCTTGAACTAAGTGGCTTGCTAGGCCATTTCAGAGGGCTGGGTCTGGGGTCAGACGTAGGCCAAACCAGCTCAGGGTGGCAGATTTCCTTCCCTAAAGGGGTATCGATGATAGTTTCATGGCCGCAATTACTGAGACTAGCTTTCAATTCCAGATTTTTTAATTAACTGAATTAAAGTTCCACTAGCTGCGACCAACCTGGGCCTCTAGATTATTAGTCCAATGAGATTATCGCTCCGCCATAATCTCCCCCAGTGCAGATTCTGGTATGAACCAGTGCAATCAGACAGCGTTTTATAAAGTAAGTTAGTTTTGAGTGGCAATTTGGTGCAGTTTGATTAATATAGCTGAAAATTATATTCCAGATTTATTAACTGAATTAGTTAGGCCTCATCTGGAATACCGCATCCAGATGTACTGGTTTAGCACAAAAAAATTAGCATTTTTGATCAGACTGTTAATCCTTTGCCAGTGAGTAACTCAATTTCATGTAACCAAAGTTGACTTCTAATAAATCTCTGAAACCATTTTCCAGTTATATTGGGATACAGTCGTCCACTTCTTAGCAAATTAAGAAAAGCTCGTTGAAAATGTTTTTAAAATCTATAATTCGGGGTCCGATGGTGCCCAGAAGAACCGGTTCAGTTTTTTAAAAAACGAGCATATTTAGTGGGAAATCACAATGGTAATTCATTCGACCTTTCTTAACGGCCAATGTTGTATCAGTTTCTAGCGTTTATGTTTTTTAAACGAGCGCAAAAGATCGCGAAAACTTGATTTGCACTTCATATTCTGAAAACTTTAGTGGCAGTCAAGCCAATTTGGAATCTTATGTGGATTGATTCAGAGATTCCACTCAGCTCCCCATGGGTGCTGACCCACTGCATCACAACACAAAATGTCCCTCGGTTCAATAGAAACGGGCAGTCTCCATCAGAGGGACTACAGGAAGTGAAAATCGGCAAAACGAAAACAAAAATACCTGGAAAAACTCAGCAGGTCTGACAGCATCTATCCAGCTCTACCTGTCCCACAACCCCTTAAACCAGCTTATATTTCACCTCTTTTCTATTTTTCCTTAGGTTCTGTTGAAGAGTCATACGGACTTGAAATGTTAACTGTGTTCCTCTCCGCAGATGCTGTCAGGCCTGCTGAGTTTTTCCAGGTATTTTTGTTTTTGTTTTGGATTTCCAGCATCCGCAGTTTTTTTGCTTTTATCTAAGTGAAGAACGGCCTCTGGTTAGTTGGAGGGGCATGCTATCCTGAGGTCACGGCTCACCCGAAGCATAAATTGCGAGCTGAACTATGACCCTGATTTCAAGGAAATGTTGACATAGTCTCACTTTTTTTCATATTTATTCGGGTGTCACTGTTGAGGACAGCATTATTGCCTATCCCAAATTACCCTTCAGAAGGTAGTGGTGAGACGCCCAAGAGAGTATAACTAAGTGGTTTGCTGGGCCATTTCAGAGTAGTTAAGAGTGAACCATGTTGTTCTGGAGCCACATATAATCCAGACCGAAAAAAAAACGTTATCCCCCAGCGTCTCCGGGTGGTTAACACCTCTTCACAAGCAAGTGCCACAGTACAAGCAGAATATCAAATTCTAAGGAGTGTGTGATCTATTGTAGTGGTTGGTTAATAGGCCTCATCTTATTTAAAATCTAACTCCAACTCCAGAGTTCAGAACTATGAGGCCCCAAATTCTAACAAGTGCATCCTTAATATTTACTTAATCTACTTTTATTGTAAACTACTGAAAGAGCCTTTGTCATAACAGTGCATACACGTTTTTCTGACTGAAACAATAATGGACCAGTTTAATTCCTGCTTCTTCATGGTGAATATTTCAAAGTGTTTTCTGTTGTATCTGGCACTCAAATTATTTTGGTTCGGGATTTTTCCACCTTTTATTTCATTCATTCATGGGACATGGGCAACTCTTATGAGTACAATCACAGTTCTTGGTTTCCGGGAGTGGGACATGAACCCACAACCTTCTGATTCAAAGGCGAGGGTGCTATGGACTGAGCCACAGCTGACACCTCCTGGGACATGGGCAAGGCTAACATTTATGGTGCCATCCGTAATTGCCAGTGAGGCGCTGTCGAGACTGAGAGTCAAGTTGAAAATGTCCGCGATTAAGATCGATATATTTTTGTTAGGCAAGGGTATTGAGGGATCTGGAACCAATGCGGGTAGATGTGTGGAGTGTTAAAATACAGTTCAGCCATGTCCTAATTAAATGGTGGGACAAGTTCGAGGGGCTGAATAGGTGCCTCCTGTTCCCATGCTCCCCATTAGGTAATCGAATTGTGGATGTACCAGTTGAGCTGGCTTGGGGAGTCACAGTGTGTAAATGTACGTATTTGTCTTTACTGGGATTGCAATAGCAGCAGAGAGAGGTAAGTCAGTGTGATAATGGATAAATGGAACCAAAGTGATGGTAAAGAGGAAAAACAAATTAAGGAATACTCTTCCAACCACCTTGATCTGCTCTGATTTCACATGTCGAGCCCTGTCCCTTTGGATAATGCAACTGTAAACCTGTCCACAAGAATGTTAAATTAAAATGTTGATATAAATTCACATAATTTATGCACAATTATTCACTAAATTGAGGGACCAATTGAGAGACACGCTCCGTGTACAGGATTAATCTCATTCACAGAGCCGGATGCCACCCGGCAGGAGTGTATGTAAAACACTGGGCAGTAATTAACTGGATGGCTAGACCATTCAGGGGCGGCTGCCTGACACTCAGAGCACAGCTCCTCACCAAAAACCTCAGTCTGGAGTCTTGCAGCCAGCTGGTGATGGGGCAAAATATTCACCGTGGGTAGCACCCGGTCTAATACAAACTGGTTTTGCCTGCACAGACCTAATGTGGTCATTTAAGAGATTCCATTCAGTTCTCAGGGGGTGCTGACCCATTGCATAACACAAAATCATCCACTTCTCTGATCATCTTTGGTCATTTGACCTAATATTTCCTTTATGTGGCTCGCTGTCATACTTTGTTCTATAACGGTCCTGTGAAGTGCCTTATGACACTTCATTACATTAAAGACACTATATAAATGCAAGTTGTTGTTATTGGCTCAGTAGGAGCGGGCAGCCTCCACCAGAGAAGCTGGGGGAATTGAAAAAACAGCCACTGGTTAGTCGGGAGTGTGCTCTCCTAAGGTCAAAGTTCACCCAAAGCATGAATTACAAGTTGAACTAGAGCCATAGAGTTATAAGCAGCACAGGAGGCCATTCGGCCTATCAAGTATGACCCAAGGAGAAATAGGTGTGGTCTTACTTTTGTTATACTCATCCTTGGGAGTCACTCGCAAAGCCAGCATTTCTGCCTATCCCAAATTTGCCCCTTGAGGAGGTAGTGGTGAGACACCTTCTTAACTGAGTTGCTTGCTAGGCCATTTTAGAGGGCAGTTAAGAGTTAACCACATTGCTGTGGGTCTGGAGTCACATGCAAGTCCCACAGGCCCCACCCACTGGCCACCTGCCTGCTGTGGTTGACCTTCACCTGTTTGCTGGCAGTGGGCTCATGGAAAGACGCTCACGCGGATTGAAGCTGTAAGCGGTTCAGGGCCTCCTGCCTCTCCTGTTAGATGGACAGCCTCGCAGGAGAATCACTGATATTGCGATCCTGGACTGAGTGGTTTTGGCAAGAAGGTTCATCCATGCACAGGATTGGGCATCACTGCTGACTTTCCTCCTGTCCTTGACTGACAGCTACCCCTGAACTTTCCACTGGGGGCTCCTAGGCTGTGATAAGATGCAGAAAATTGTCTGATTTCTCCCTTCCCTACACAGAATAAAACAAAGAAAGAGTCTACCTTTGTATAGCGCCTTTCGTGTCCTCAGGACATCCCAAGTGCTTCACTGCCGGTTAAATACTTTTTGTAGTGTATTCACTGTTATAATGTAGTAAATAAGGACATAAGAAATATGAGGAGTAGGCCATTCGGCCCCTCGTGCCTGCTCTGCTAGTCAATAAGATCATTGCTGATCTGATGTGGCCTTAACTCCACTTTCCTGCCTGTCTCCCCTAACCCTTGACTCCCTTGTTGAGGGAAAATCTGTCTAACTCGGCCTCCACTGCTTACAGGGGAAGAGAATTCCAAAGATAAGTGACCCTCTAAGAGAAGCAATTCCTCCTCATCTCCATCTTAAATGGGAGACCCCTTATTTATAGCCTGCTCACCCCACAACCCCCGTTCTAGATTCCCCCATGAGGAAACATCCTCTCACCCTGTCAAGCCCCCTCTCGAACATGTTTCAATAAGATCACCTCTCAGTTTTCGAAACTCCAATGAGTATAGGCCTAATCTTCTTAACCTTTTCATCATAAGACAACCCTTCATCCCAGAAATCAGCCTAGTGAATCTTCTCTGACCTGCCTCCAATGCAATATGTCCCTCCCTAAGTAAGGAAACTAAGTACTCTAGATGCAGTCTCACCAGTGCCCTGTACAGTTGTAGCAAGACATCCCTGTTTTTGTACTCCATCCCCCTTGAAATAAAGGCCAACATTCCATTTGCCTCCCTAATTACTTACATTATATTCCAGATTTATTAACTGAATTAGTTAGGCCTCATCTGGAGTACTGCATCCAGATGTACTGGTTTAGCACAAAAAAATTAGCACTTTTGATCAGACTGTTAATCCTTTGCCAGTGAGTAACTCAATTTCATGTAACTAAAGTTGACTTCTAATAAATCTCTGAAACCATAATGTAAGTAATTAGGGAGGCAAATGGAATGTTGGCCTTTATTTCAAGGGGGATGGAGTACAAAAACAGGGATGTCTTGCCACAAACAGAGATGCGATAATGTCTAGATCATTCATTTTTAATAATGCCGGTTGATGGACAAATATTGGCCAGGACACTGGGGAGAGCCCACCCTGTCTTCTTCAAATTGCAGGTTGTGGATCCTTTCATGTCCATGTAGGTAGACAGGGCCTCAGTTTAATATGACGCCCATAAGACGGCATCTCTGACAGTACAGCACTGCGGCCACCCTCCCACCCCCAGGGCACCTTTCATGGAAGTGGGCCATCTAATAATCCAATTAAGGCCCCAGTGAGGGCCATTTAGAGTCGGCGCAGGTATTTTACCAATGTTGGGGCGGCCACCCTCCCATCTGCTGAGGCCGCCAGTTGGGGTGCCACTGGGGCGAGAGGCTCCATATCCCAATGACGGGACAGCTAGGATCAAAGGCTGCAGTCCCATCAGTGTATAGGCCTGCGAGGTGGGGAGGTTTTTGGACCTCCCCTCGATCCTAATGTCCCTACCGACTTTGGGAGTCTTTAGTGCAGCCACTCTGTGTTGGCTAGTGAGGGTGCTCCCATCTTGAGGCTTGCCCACACTCCCCAGTGGGGCCTACCAAGGCTTCCAAAGCTGCTGGCCCTCAGACTGGACCGGCAGCATTGGGAGCCTGGCCACCATCCTTAATAGGACAGTGACCGTGGAGACGGCCAATTCGGAGAGTGCCACTGGTCTGCTGTGAGCTCAGGGTCCCCATTTGGTCCTGAGGCCCAGAGCCTCAGAGGGACAGTTAGACTGTCTGTAGCACCCCTCAATGTTGTTTTGGCTGAAAACAACTAAGTTGGTCTGGATGTCTCAGTCACACATGACCATTGTCCTAAAGGAATTATTGTGCCTGATTCAGAATAATTGCCAAGTTCCCCTACATTACAACAGTGACTACACTTCAGCAGTACTTCATTGGCTGTAAAGGACTTTGGGAATTGCTGAGGTCATGAAAGGCGCTATCAAAATGGAGCTATTTCTCATCTTTTGAATATTTTATTTGCTTGCTAGAAGAGTTGTATAATCTTCAGCTACCGCCCTCATCTTGCGAAGTTAACTTTGAATTTATTTTTAAGAGCTCACGATTTAAAGCCCCATTATGATAACCAGCAAGCTTCAGGAAAGTTTAAAAACCGGAAACCCTGAAACAGGTCCAGAAAATGCCGGAAAAGCGCAGTGGGCTCATTGGTACCTGTAAAGAGAGACAAAGGAAGGTCTATGTTTCCGCAGCATCTTTCAGGGCCTTAGCAAGGTTGTCTTACAGGCAATGAAATGCTTTTTAAATGTAGTCACTGTCACCACGTCAGAAGCATGGCAACCAATGGGTACACAGCAAGATCCCACAAACAGCATTGTGATAAATGACCGGATAATCTGATTTTTATTTTTAGTGGCCTTAGCTGAGGGATAAATATTGGCCCAGGAAACAGGGAGAGACAGGGTATTGCTTCTAGTTTGGCTCCTTTGGCAGAACTTTTGGAGATAACATGATCCTTATAAAACATAGTCAAAATGATGTTTAATTAGATGTCTTTTTGGAGAATTTCACTACACCCTTCCAAATTAAATAAAAATGTTTTGTGCTAATGTGCATGATCATGTTCCAGATGTTAAAGATGGAGAATAATCTCATTAAAGAGAAAGAAAATCTTGCAATCATCCCTAACGTTTGAGAGCTATTTACTACAGACTTCTCATTAACTTGAGGAATTTACTATCAGTTCCAGTCCCCTGCGCTTCACTACTGGCCTTAAAGGGACAGGCCAAGTTAGCAGCAATCCACGATACCGACTATGGTCAAGCAATGCCACAGGAGATCTGCCGATGAGTAGAATTACTCTGCACATTTCTGAATTGCTCTGTTCCTTCAAACAGTTTGATGTAAAAGTCAACATTATGTGAATCATCAGGGGAAAAAAAAAATGATTGTTGTACAGGGGATTGGGCAACCGGAATTTTATAGGACAATTATTGGGGAGAGGGTGGGAACTGATCTCTGTAGCATTGACTTTGGAACAGCAATGTGGGATATTTTAACCATGGTTGTTACAGCTCCTTTTCCGCTACCCAGAGATGTTTTGTGAAGTCAGGGCTGGCTCTAGTATGTCTGCCATCTCCACAGTTGTTGAATAGCTGTTGTCACTCACTGTCCAGTCGTCCACCGAGGTAGTTGGGCCTAGAAACTACAAGGTCACTGGCGTGCCAGCTTCTCAACCCTATTTGCGATGCAGCCATTTTGACTGCTGTCAGTTTGGGGCCTTTCCTGCCCTCACGAGGTGGGGGGAGGCAATTAGGAGCCATTAAGAGCCTCGTTAAGGGCAGTTAAAGGAACCCGACTGGGATTTTCCAGTTGGCCCCCAGTTTCCCGACACAACGGGATCAACTGCCTGGGAGGGGGCAGGTATCCAGTGGCAGGGCAGGGAGCCAGCACTTCAGGTCAGCCTACAGGCCCCACCCCTGCCTGCCTGGATGAAGGCACAGCCAAAGGCCACCCTGTAAAGGGATTCCCCCACAAACATGGATTGTTTTCGGTGCTTTTTATGTATTTATTTTTAAAGGTGGCTGAGAGGGTTACCCTCTCAGTTCCTTACTTTTTACTGCAGCCAGGCACTCCTTTCGAGCTGGAAGACCTCCAGTTTCCAGAGCCCTCCCATCACCTATAATTGGAGAGGGAGCCCGTCTCTTTGTCAATTAAGGGGCAGCCCTGGCCAGAATCCCAATGATTGACTGTTTCCTCTTCAAGGGTGGGTTAGGGACTCAGAATCAGTCCCAGCTCCAGTTTCCTACTCCCAAAGCAAAAATTTAGCCCGTTGATTTGGCGTTTCTCCGTTTGCTTTCCTCTCCTCTCCTCTCCTCTCCCCTCTCTACTCCACTCCTCTTTGCCCCTATCCTCTTATCTCCTTTCAACTCTTATCTTTGCCTCTCCACTCTTCCCCTCTCCTCTCTGCTCTCCTAGTCCTCTATCCTCTCCTCACGCTTGCTGCCCGTTTCCTCCAGTCTCCTTCACTCTGCTTCCCTCATCCCCTCTCCCCTTCTCTTTCTCCTAAGGCTGATGCCCCACTTGCTGTGGTGTGGACCCACTGTCACTGGACAACCTCTAGCACCTCACACTAGTTGTTCTTTGCTTGTGAGGCTGGGCAGCAAGTGACAACAACTCTTCAATGACTGTGGAGATGGGGGACATATTAGAGCCAGGTCTGACTTCACGCAACATCTCTGGGAGCTGTAACCATGGTCAAAGTATCCCCCATTCCTGTTCCCAAGCCAACACTGCAGAGATCAGCTGCAGTCCATCCATTATGATTTAGCTGAGATCCGGTAACTCAACACCTGCCAGGAATTGACACCAGGCATTTTCCTCTCAATAGTTCACAGCTGTAGATAAGCTAAAGAAAGAGTTAACATGTAGATTTACCAACGTTGTGATTCCTTGAAGAGTTGCTTTGAATCTGTTAACTAGTAGTCATCTTGTCAAAGCTCTGACGAATGCTTAATGTAACAGCAAACTATGAAATGAATTAGTTCACTTCTGTGAGAAACAAGAATAAGTGGTTAGGGAAAGGAAATCCTCGTGGATTATCATTTTGTTTACAGCCAGACATCTTGATCTAAACGAACTCTAAGGAGTTTGTGTCTGGCTAGATCTCTGGAGATCTAAGTGTTGGAAGAGAGAGGAAAGGTTGAAATTATATTTAGGTTGAATGTGAGAAGCGCATTGGGGTAGACATGTAGAGTTGTGTTTCGTGATTTTTTTTGTGGCAGAACTTGGGGGGGGGGCCTGTGTATTTTTATTTTTTTTATATACGCCCCCTTTGCTTGGGGGGGGGGTCCTGAGCCAAGTGGGAGGGCAACCAGTTCATAGCCCTCTTCACTGGAGCGAACTCAAACAAAAACTGGCACTGAACTGAAGAGGGCAGGTGGTCCAAAGCTTAATCAAAGAGGTAGGTTTTACAGGAGGAGAGAGAGCTTTAGGGAGGGAATTTCACGGCTCAAAGCCTAAATGGTTGTTCATGGTAGAGCAATGGGATCTGGGAATGCACAAGAGGCCAAAATTGGAGGAGTGCCAGCTTCTTGGAGGGTTGTAGGGTTGGAGGAAGTTAACAGAGGTAGGGACAGGCAAGGCCATGGATTTGAACACGAGGATGAGAATTTCGAAGTGGAGCTATTGGGGGTCCTGACACTAATGGACATCAGAGATGTCGGGCAAATGTTGACTCAAGTTTGGATGCAGTCAGCAGAGTTTGGATGAGCTCAAGTTTATGGAGGGTGGGAGGCCGGTCAGGAGAGTATTAGAATAGTCAATTCTGCAACAAAAACTCCTATTAGTCCTTTCTGCTCTGTCGATCTCAGGGTTCGGTGGCAGACCAGGCATTGTGTAAAGGCCTCTGTTGCCCAATGCTGGTCTGAGAGCATTCAATTCTGGACAATCTCACCATGGCACAAAAGCAACAATGAATGCAAAATAACATCAAAACATAGAGCGATAGCATCAGGAAGGACCCGACAAGACTAAACAATTAAAATTGTTTGCCTCGCCAAACTTAATATGCACCAGAAATTCTAATAAATCATCACAGGAATGCATTATGATTTGAGCATTCATTTAGAATGAACTATAGTGTTCCTGACAAATGTGATGTATATTATGATGTTTGAGCCACGCCTGCAAATGAGTGCATGTTAAACTAAACAGCTGTGGCTCAGTTCATAGCACCCTCGCCTTTGAATCAGGGGGTTGTGGGTTCATGTCCCACTCCCGGAAACCAAGAACTGTGATTGTACTCGAAAGAGTTGCAATCTGTGACTGTTGATAACTCGAAAGAGTTTAAACTAAACAGGAAGGTTAATTCGAAACTTCTGTGCATTAAAGGTCTGCGCACAACTCTAAAGAATCTCTTAATGACTTTATCCTCTTGTTCATTATTTAATGAAAGGATTAAACTTATCTATACGTGTTAGCACATCAGTGGAAAATGATCCATCGCATCAGTGAGTTGCCCTTCCTGCCACCAAGTGCACAATTTTTGCCTTCTGCAGCTAACTGGACAGAAGCAGGAGAGTGATTATTTTCTGTGAAGTTAAATTACTCGCTAACAAAATCATACTCTCAGAAACCACATGTTTCAAGGGCACAGGTTCCTACAATTTCTCCAGCAGGTTCAGAAGCAAAATATTGCAGATGCAGGAAATCTGAAATAAAACAGAAAACGCTGGCAATGCTAAGCAGGTCAGACAGCATCTGTGGAGAGAGAAACAGAGTTAATGGCGTGTCGTGTTGTTATAATGATACAATACCTTAGGATTATTTACTGTACAAGACACAAGGCACCAATCACTCATAACAGATTGAGTAAACACATTGTGGGTTCAATTATTGAGACGAGGCACAATGAGAACAGTAATACATGGGTATAAAGACAACCGACCTGTGTACGTGTCTGCTCTTCTCAAAGCAAAAGTGAAATTAAGACTAGATCACATGACACATTTTCCTTTTGTGATGTCATTCTGATATCCCTTAAAGGCATATTGCAGCAGGCTGGATTTAAAGGAGCCATCGGGCAAGTTTAATCATGGGGGAGGCCACATGGCTCATTCTCACTGGCAGGAAAACTGACACCCATTTAGACAGCAGTGAGAATTGGTTGATGTGGGGGCACTCCCACTCCCACTCCCACCTGTCTCAATGGATCCAGCAATGAGCCCTGGTAAAGACCTCATTAACAGCAGCAGCCATCATTCCCAGCAAGGTTGCCTTTAATGTAGAGCTGCAGGCCTCTAATTGGCCAGCAGCTCTAGGGGGCGGGACTTCAGCCCGACTGGGGCCTTAATTCTGTGGGAGGGCCGATGCTGCCTACTTAGTGCCTGATTGGCACTGCATTGGCGCCACTTGGTGAGGTTCTCCCACTAGTGGGCTGAACCCACATCACCGACACTAAATTCTGGCCAACATTTCAGGTCCATGATGACTAGCAGGTTATTAGGCTAGAACTTTACGGGACCTTTGCAGATGAGCTCAGGGGCAGGAAGGTTGGAAAATTGATGTGGAGTGGTAACAGGTGGCATGTCTAACATCTCACCACTGTCATGCCGCTTTGCCAGCGGTGAAAAAGGTGGCAGACAGCCCGCCTGCCTGAAGCCCAACTGAGGCACTTAAGTGGCCGATTAGGGGCCTATTCCCACTTCCACTGGCATTTTACTAGTGGCTTGGGGTGGGGGGGAGGTGCACTACCACATGGGGAGATCACCAGGTAAACCCTGTTGGCTTCCCAGTGGGCTCCTGGTGGTGAGAGACCTTCATTTTTTGGTCAGTCCTTGGCCAAAAGATGGACCCATGACAGCAATGGCTGCCCCTGTGGCAACGGAATCACCTACCCTCAGTAAAACCCCTGCCCCACTCCCTGGGGCTTGCCTGACTGGCCCGAGTCCCCCTATTTATCTTACTTTAAGGGCGTACATCTTTTTCTGGCAGGTGCAGTCCCAGCATTGGCGGCAGTGAGGCTGCTGAACTGCCGGCCTGGTTACTTGTTTGCCACTGGTAAAATGTGGCGATGGGTCCCACCACCTGCTGAATCTCGGCCCCCTCCCGAAAAGCTCGGGTCTTAATCACAGGTGGGGCGGAGTTTCGTTCAGAGAAACACGCCTTGTTTCACCCTGAGGTGGTCATGAATGGGTGAACGGCCTCTGACATATCTAAACAACTGACGATCAGGCGCTACTGTCAGAACTGACCTCATCACCCGTTCGAATCCCCTGGTTTCATTTTATCAAGGGGTGGTGGCGGGGCCGCTCTGCAGGATAGAAGTGAGTGAGTCCTTTTATGTTTCCTTCACTCCTTACTCGCCTAAGTTGCATTAAAAAGACATACAAGGTTAACTCTGTTTCTCTCTTCACAGATGCTGCCAGGCCTGCTGAGTTTTTCCAGCATTTTCTGTTTTTATTACAACTTACTTCACTGTTAATGAGTAGCGTTGTCTGCATAGAATTAGACTTTACAGCACAGAGACGGGCTATTTGGCCCAACTGGTCCGTGCCAGTATTTATGCTCCACCCGAGCCTCCTCCCCTCTCATCCTATCAGCTTAACTCTCAATTCCTTTCTCCCTCATGTGTTTATCCAGTTTCCTCTAAACGCATCCGCGCTACTCACCTCAACCGCTCCGTGTGGTAGCAAGTTCCACATCCTCATCACTCTCTTCGTAAAGAAGTTCTGAATTCCCTGTTGGATTGATCAGTGACTATCTAGTCAGTGATCTGAAGTAGGGAAACCCTGATTCCATATCCCCTTCCCCACCACCCGCTCTAGATCAGGGGTGCTGGGGCAGTTGCCGTGACTTAACTGGAACATCACCGGAGACCAATTAATTCAAGGTGGGCCGACATCAAAGGCAAGATGTTCCAATTGGCTCAGATATGCTGTTAATTGTTGACAGGCCCACAACTTAGCAATTATCTGTCCTAGTTCTGAAATCAAGTGAGAGGCATAAGAATCAATGGTGAAAAGGTTGTCCTGTCCCGGGTAATATCTTGTCCTTGGTCTCTCTTGTGATGGCTTTAAAAATGTTGTATGAATGAATCAATTGATCTACATTGGGCAGCATTCATGTGCAGATCAACATGAGGCAGGAAATATTGCAGTTAGGGCAAAAATGGCATTCTTTTACCTCCAGCATTACAGTTGACATTTAGCTCCTAAATTGGTGCATTCATCCCATAGCCTAGTTATTTGTCTGGGTCACCAGTTCTTGTGTCTACTGTTTGCATTTTAGTCAAAAGACCATTATTTGTTCAAATTCCTCTCCCCGTAACCACAACTGTGAATCTCCCAGACCTGAGAACACCAGCGATTTGGC
The DNA here is from genome assembly GCF_964194155.1 of Cetorhinus maximus. Classification (NCBI taxonomy): domain Eukaryota; kingdom Metazoa; phylum Chordata; class Chondrichthyes; order Lamniformes; family Cetorhinidae; genus Cetorhinus; species Cetorhinus maximus. The sequence continues at coordinate 8,118,998 of NC_135884.1, read as the reverse complement.
CCGGTTCCATGCTCGTTCAGGCATGTTAGGGGTTATGAGGTGACAGGGAGCTCGAATCATTTAGTGTGTGGGTCATCGGTGTAACACCCCTCACTGCGACAAGCCGTATAAGAGACCGATTATTTTAGGCCCCTTTTTGTGTTTTGGACAGCTAAGGTTTGAATTTTCCTATAGTTCAGTCAAAAGATTGCGATTAGAAACCCTCAAAGTGGTATGCATCACAACTGGGGTTCCTGCCAGAGGTTCCCCCATGTCCCACCTTACCTGTTTTAGCCATGTTGTCATTCAGGGGGCCTTGAGGGAGGACTGGTTGCTGATAATTGTTCACCATTTTGACTTCAAATCGACCTGGGAGCTTAAACTTGAGTCAGTCTAGTTATTAGAAAAAAAAAGCCAAAGACAGGGACAAGTGGGCATGGCAGTGTTATGGCTGTCTAGGGTAATTTATGAACAAGTTACATCCCACATAAGAGTAAAAAGAAACTGCTATTGAAAGTTCGCCACTCTTACGAGTGTAGAATCACATCGTTCATGTGCGGGAGGCAGAACGTCTTTTTTTTGGCTTGATGTTTGTGGTGAATACCACTCATGTTGCCCCTGCACAGTAGCAGTGTGAAACAGCTAGCTTCACCTGTTGTTCAAATTTTTGAGATTCTCTTCCAGGGTAGTTTGACGTAGACCGGGCACTTTTCAGGGTAGCCATTATCCTGCAGGATGTCTTTGATGTGCCCTGTTTCAGCATCAAGCTTGCATGGTGAGCAAATGGCTTGGGCCCTATTTACAAGGTTGCCAGTAAGGCCAATCTGATAAGCGCATGGGACTGTAAGAATCCAAACGCGTATATTGACCAGCGAAGGTAGGCTTCCCACTAGCAGATTCCTTAACTAGCACATAGAGGGAAGGGAGCTTATTTGACTGCTGCCTTTCAAAGTTGATTTGGAATGTGGGATGGAACCCTTTAAGGTGTGTGAGGAAATTCTAATAAGCAGCTGTAGATTCACATATAGCAAGCGTATCATCTACATTTTGTAAATATACAAGAGGGAGGAAGTTAGATGTCAGTCCATTGAAGATGCGTTTCTCACGGAAACCAACAGAGATGTTAGCGAGAACTGGGCCTAGAGTTGGGGGGTGGTCTCATAGCAACACCATCTATTTGGGCAGACATGGTGTCATTAAATTCTTTCCAGTTATCAACAGTCATAGATTGCAACTCTTTCGAGTACAATCACAGTTCTTGGTTTCCGGGAGTGGGACATGAACCCACAACCCTCTGATTCAAAGGCGAGGGTGCTATGAACTGAGCCACAGCTGACACCTCCAATGGTGTCATTAAAGATGAACTCAACTGCATGAGTTGCTGAGTTTCTCCCATGGCAATGACTCTACCAATCAGAGTCCACTTGCCAACCAATCAGCACTCGCTTCTCATGCAGTATAAATTGTTGTTTCCTTTACAATTCGGTATTCTTGCGAATTGTCCTGATGAGTGCAAGATGAAAAGCTTCAACATGTTTCTTTTCTCAGCAATACTCAAAGTCTTGTACTACCAAACGACTATTAGCATAGAATCATAGAATCATGGGATACCACCCCACGTGGACTGCAGCAGTTCAAGAAGGCAGCATAACACCACCTCATCAAGGGCAATTAGGGATGGGCAATAAAAGCTGGTCTAGCCAGTGAACACAACCCATGAATGAATAAAATAAACAGAAGGAGGTCATTCAGACCATTGACTTGGCACTGGCTATTTCAAAGAGCAACCCAGTTAGTCCTACTCCTGCTCTCTTTCCCTGTATCCCTACAATTACATTTCCTTCAAGTATTTGTCCAGCACTCTATTGAAGCCTGCTATTGAATCCATACCCATCAGCTCATCAGATGTTCATTCCAAATCCTAACTACCTGCTGGGTTGGACAAAATTCTTCATGTTGCCACTGATTCTTTTGCCAATCACTCTAAATCTATACCCTCTCTTTCTCAACCCTCAGCTAATGGAAACGGTTTCTCTTTATTTACTCATTCGCAACTCTCTATGATATTAAACCCCTCTATCAAATCCCCCTCTTATACTTCCCTGCTCTAAGGAGATCAACCCCAGCCGTCTCTCCCCAGTGATGTAATCACTCATTTCAGGAACAATTCTAATAATCTCTTCTCCACCCTCCCCCAAAGCCTGTACATCTTCCTAAAGGGTGGTGCCCAGAGTTGAACACAATACTGCAGCTGGGGCCAATGTCGTAACTTCAAATGTTTTACAAACCTTTGTTAGCACAATTAATTGAACACTGATGGTTGGAACAAGGCACAGCCTCAACTTGGCCAACATAGTGCAGCAGTTTGGTTGTGAACCACATCCAACACCCATTCCAAATGGAGCAGAGATTGACACAGACTGTTTTAACAATTGCGGATGCAACTACAGGCAACAATTCTCCAACTTTTCCTCATCTCTTTCGGAATTTCCTTCCCATTGGATACAAACATGGCTCAGTGACCCACCCTACACACACACAAACACACAGACACAAACCCAAGATGCCATCAGACATCGGGAACCTCATTGTAATACATCAGCATATCATTATCAGGCCAGCCCGCCAGAATCGTCCCCCCAGCTGGATTGTCCGTCCGCATCGGCGGGATAGCACGCCCATGTGTTTCACAACAGCACATAAGTGACATGCACTTGGCGGCCTGCACTTTGAGGGGAACTCGGAGGTGAGCACACAGTAATGTTGTGCAGCGCTTGACAGGGTTTCCTGTTGGACTTCAAGCTTCAGGGGCGCTGGAGGGGTGGGGGGGGTGGGGGGGGGGTGGGGGCGGGGTTAAGGGCAGCCTTGCTGTTGAGGTGACTTGTGAAGGTGGTGGGGGGGTGGTGGTGAGCAAGGGTAGCCTTGCCGTTGAGGCAGCTTGTGGGTGGGGGGCAAGGGCCTGCCATTGAATATAGTGCCCAAGCAGTTGGGGTGGCAGGTAGGGTGGGCAAGGGAAGTGGAGGAGGGAAGTGGCCTCACTTTAGGGAAACCTGCATAAAGTGACCATTCCTCTGCAACTGAGACAGTTCTAGCGCAGCAACATTGGTACGATCGGAGTTGGGTCTCTGGCTTCTCTGCCCACTCAAGCAACGCAAAGGCATCAAAGTGCCATCAAATACTCCAAAGCTTTTCACACCCCCTGGCACAGACTGCAAACTAATGAGCGTTTTAGTGGACTGCAGAACAGTTGGATGACTGGGCACGTTGTACAATCTCCTTGCTAAAGCTGGGCCATGGAGCAGTCACTGGTGGAGATGCTCACAGCCCCTTTGCAATGTCATCATCCCGGTTTGGACCAGTCTCCCCCATGGTTCAAGCTAACAGGGCAGCCTTGCAGTGCGGGTTAGGAGGATGCCTGTGCTTGAGCTGAGAGCACAGCATGCAGTCCAGTGGGCAAAGCTGCTGCCAATCGGTCAGGTGGGGTGGGGCGGAGGTGGGTGGGGTTTCGGGCAGCCATGCAGCGCATTAGTCTCTGACCATGCAAGTGGTGGCCGGCACTCTTCAGGAATCACTAAGGGGACTTCACACTTAACCAGGACAGGTTCTTAGTACACCCATGCTAACCCATGCATCTCTCTCTTCTATTCTACAGGAGGAGTACAACAGGATCATGGAGCCTGGTGAACTAGCTGTATGCCTGATGGCCTATAGAGAGCGAAGGTGACGGAGGAGAGAGTGACTGAGGCTCCTGGCTGCACAGAGGGAGGAGCAGCACTGTCAGGAAGAAGGGGTGGCGCTCCCGCACACCACACCGAAGAGCCACAGTGAGCTGATGCCGGTCAGCGCCTAGCTCGGCCCAGGGCCTATAGACACCGCCTTTCATTCGTGCAGATGGCTGAGAACCAGGATGGCCGTAGAATGTGCATGTCTACTCACATCTGCCAGCTACTGCATGATTTGGTGCCAAGGGGACATGTAGGGAATCTACTGCCAGTGGCCATGAAAGTGACCGTGGCGCTCAATTTCTATGCCAGTGGCTCCTTTCAGAGATCCACAGGTAACCTCTGTGGGATCCTACAAGCCTCCACCCACAAATGCATCCATGAGGTCACAGATGCCATCTACACGAGGGCACACAACTTTCTGTATTTCGCCCAGGACCAGGACAGCCAGGATGCAAGAGCGATTGGATTCACCCAGATCTCAGGTTTCCCACAGGTGCAGGGTGTGATCAACTGCACTCAGATCCCCAGCGCAACACGGCATGAACTACATCAACCACAAGGGCTTCCATTCGCTGAATGTGCAGCTGCTGTGCAACCACCACAAACGCATCCTGCAGGTTTGCGCACGGTTTCCAGGGAGTGTGCAGGGCGCCCACATTCTTAGTCGGTCACAGATCCCTGGAGTCTTCCAGGGTCCACAGAGGCTGCAGGATTGGCTCCTCGGGGACAAGGGCTACCTGCAGAGGCTGTGACTGATGACACCCATGCGGCGGCCTCAGACTGCAGCAGAGTGAGGCTATAATGAGGCTCATGCTGCAGCTCACAACTTGGTGGAACAAACCACCGGGTGCTGAAGATGCGGTCCTGGTGCCTGGACCGGTCTGGTGGAGCCCTGCAATACAGTCCACAGAGGGTGTCACGCATCGTTGCCATCATCTGCGCCCTTTACAACCTGGCGCTGCAACGGAAAGAGGAGCTGGCTGGGGAGGAGTTGGAGGAGCTGGAGGTCTCCTTGGATGAGGAGTACACCAACGGGGATGAGGGCGAGGAGGTCTTAGGAAGCAACAATGATGGAAATGAGGTCCTCGTACTGGCCAGACGAGGCAGGCGTGCTCGGGAGGCCCTCATAGCTGCTAGATTTGTGGAGGATGATGATGACATGCAGTGAGGACACTCCATAGATCCTCACATTGCATCTGTGAATCTTTGACTCTAGTCTGGCTTTTGGCAGTGCAAATACCTTCTCTGAGAACGCTCTTATCATGGAGATGCAGTGGAGGCCCCAATAGTCGCTCGATGGCAGGAGGATGATGACGACATGTAGTAAGGACGTTCCTTAGATCTTCACACAGCCTCTGAGAATGTCTGACTCCTGTCTGGCCGAGGGCAGCTCGCTTGCGCTCCATGATCAGGGTTATATCATAGAGACACAGCCATGAAACTTTAGAAACCTCTGATCCTTTGTCTGCCTTCAGCACCTGAGCCTTTCAGGAGCTGGAACACAGCGTCACTGGTCACAGATGCTGAAAAGATGGGGGCCAGCCCCACCTTAAAGGTGCTGAAAGCACACAGAGAGAATGACGGAACTCTGTGGTGCCTGCCCACGACATTCAGGCAGCAATAACCAGCACCATCGAGGTGCAGGCATCAGTAATGTGTCCAGGGACTGTGAGGCCGGACCATCACTGTGGTCTGAAGGCTGCACAGAGCACAGGGAAGAGGCCCTGGACTGAGACACCTGCCTTTATCTTGTACAGAAAGGTTTCACGTCTGAGTGACAGGAACACTGCTCATCAGAACAAGGAGCCATAGGCAGGGAGACATTCTTGAGAGTTTATTGAGAATAGTGAACATTAAGTACAAGTGATTAACACCTGTTCCCAGGCTGTGCAACTAATTCTTCTTAACTGTCCTGACACTGCCGCTATGTCTTGTTGCTCCCCGGACACCACAGCGGAGGTGGAGGCAGCCTGCTGACTGCTATGTCCTGTCTCTGATGACCTTGGCAGGCATCCTCTGGAGGGCCGAGACCTGGAGGGCCCCTGCCTGCTTTTGGGTCCTGCTATGTGGCAATGGCACCCTCCTCGGCCTGTGGAGCTGGAGCTGCTGAGGTCACAGGAAGAGGGGATTTGGATGGGGTGGACACTCTCGGAGTCATCTGGGTGGATGACCCTGGAGTGTGCACCTGCTGATTCTCCTCCCTGTGGGTTCCTGGGGGCCCCTGGCTGACTCCATGAGGAGAAGGGGCAGCTGAAGTGAGATTGAGCTGCCCAGCACCACTCTCGCGTACACACTGTTGGAGGTCAACTATGGCCTCAGCAATGGAGTTGAGCACGAGCAGCAGTGCAGGAACGACATCCTGGACCAAGGTCTCCATGGTGGCTGCCGTCCTACCAGTGTTAACCTCAGTGTGTTGGCATGTCAGCGCCATCACCCCAGCCAGAAGGTGGATGGACTTTTCCATCGTGCTTTGCAATCTGAGGAGTGCAACGGACATCCCTTCCTGATGTTCCCGAGCTTGCCTTTGCAGCTCCAGCAACTGTGACATGACTGGGTCCAGAGGATCGTCATCTGACTCAGACTCAGCAAATTTCTGGCCTCCAGCAGTCCTCCGAGTGCCGGACACCTGGGAAGTCCCTGCCGCCACCTGCTGTGAATCAGACAGTGCGATGTGTTCACCAGATTGTGATCCCCAGGCTACTCTAAAGTTAGGTCCCACTGAGGTGAGTGTCTCTGCGCTGGTGGAAGGTGTGGGTGAGAGCTATGATGGCTCTTCAAGGAGGGTGCCTTCAGATTCCTCTTCGGAGGTTTCTTTAGGGCTTGATTGGAGGCCCTGGGTCATGGACTCTGTCGGCTGTTTCCCAGATGTGCCTGGGAAAGCAAGGAGAGATAATTAGTGCCTGGCAGTGGCCTGTGAAACAGGACACATCACTCACAGCATGGTTATCTGATGGATGTTGCGCTGCTGGATCCTCACTTGGTTGAGAACCGCCGACCTCACTGTCAGCACAGGACCGGTCCAGATCCTCGCCGGCCAGCTGGATGGCTCTGTTTTCAAAGTCCGTGAGGACTTTGATTTCAGGCATTCCTCCGCCGGTCTGCGACCTCTCCCTGTTGTTGTGTGCCAGCTTGTCATGTATGAATAGAGATGGAGAGAGAGTAAGCAGGACACCTGCAGGCCAGGTGATTAGTATTCCTGGCCTGTGTGGGTGGTGAGTGATCCCATGGACAGGATGAGGACAATGACGATGTCTGTGAGAGAGTGAATGGTGATGACCCTTGAACCAGCAGTGAGTGAGGGCCCTGTGGATGTGTGATGGGTTTGTGAGTGTGTGAGTTGAGAGTGATGAGAAGAGTGACTTACCCTGGTGGAGCAGAGGAGATCATTCATTCTCTTGCGGCACTGGGTAGCTGTCCTCTTCTGAAGGGAGTTGGCACTGACCATCACTGCCAACGCCTCCCAAGCCTGGTTGGTGATGCCGCTGCCCATATTGCGGCCAGAGCGGACGTATAGAACATCCCAGCGGGACTCCACCCAGTCCAAAAGGCGTTCCAGTGACGCGTCGCTGAAACGGGGGGGCGGGGGGGCGGGGTGCAGTCTTTTTGCCTTTTGGGGCCATCCTGTCTTCCCAGCAACAGTTGTGGTCTGGAAGCACCGAGATGTGTGCTTGCAGCTGGACGTTAAATATGGCGCCCGGTGTGATGAAGCGGTGAGGTGATGGCATGGCGAGCGTAGGAGAGCCCGCCCGCCATGGAAACGGCCTGTTTCCCGGGAATGCATCAATAACGTGGTGGGTTTGGGACGATACAGCGTAAAAACCCACCATCGGTGCCGGTGGATAAAACATTGTTTTACCCGCCCACTACCACACTTAGAGCAAATCTGGGACGATTCCGCCCATTCAGAGGAACAGAAAGGAGCGGAAATTTAAAGGGATAGACAGGGTTGACGCAGGTAAAATGTTTCCCCTGGTTGGGGGGTCTAGAAGCAGGGGACACAATTTCAAAATAAGGGGGAAGCCACTTAGGACCGAAATAAGGAGGAATTTCTTTACTCAGAGGGTTATGAATCTTTGGAATTCTCTACCCCAGAGGGCCATGGAAGCTCAGTCATTGAGTATGTTTAAGTCAGAGACTGATAACAATATTCTGATTAACAATAACGTAAAGGGTCATGGGGATAGTGCGGGTAAAAGGTATTGAAGTGTTTGATCAGCCATGATTGTATTGAATAGTGGAGCAGGATCTACTGGCTGAATGGCCTTCTCCTGTTCCTATGTTCCTAAAAGGTAGATAGAGAGAAATTATTTCTGCCAATTGGGGAGTCTAGAACTGGGGCTATGGTTTCACTGTTCTGTGTTTGATTATGTAAGTCTGGTAACTGGTCCATGCTCACTGCGCTTGATTGGTTAAACCTGGGTGTGGATTCAGAGAAAAGTAAACAACACTGTAGAATGAGCTGGGACCCAGAGCTGAAGCATGGATTGGACATTTTAAAGCACTGTAAATAAAACCTGTAACACACATATAAACTAGGTTCATCTCTGCATAGGTACGAGGTATAAAATATACAACAACAGTCATAAAGACAGACCTTCCAGGAGTGAAGTTTCACTCCACACACTAAATGAGGTAGAACTTTGGAACTCTTCTGCAAATGATAATTAATGCTAACAAAAACAAAAATAGCTGGAAGACAGCATCTGCGGAGAGGGATACAGTTGATGTTTCAAGTCCGTATGACTCTTCATCAGATAATTAATGCTAGATCAATTGTAAATTTTAAAGCTAAGATTGATATATTTTTGTCATCCAAAGGTATTAAGGGATATGGGGCAATGGCCAGTTAAAGAGAGTGGTTGCAGATCAACCATGATCTCAGTGAATAGCAGAACAGGTTCGAGGGGCCTACTCCTGTTCCTATGTCATCAGTGCAATGGCTGTCATTGTATAGCCAATCGTAGCCTTGCACAGCTGTTTTACCTTGTAATCCTGCAGGAAACATTATAAATGTCCATATTGTTTTAAGGCAGTCTGTAATACCAGCTTCCTTTACCAATCCTAATAAAAAGCAGGCTCAAGTATCTGTTATGTGCACCGTTCGAATTTAACAAGTCAATGGCTATACAATGCCACTTTAAGTACTTTATGAGTAGTCTTGGCTATTTTTTTGAGATGCCACTACAGTATATATCAATAATCCCGTCACTCAATGAACAAGCAGCTTCTTCAGTAAACCCCCTCTACAGGATTCACAGGTTATTACACCCCTCGTGTCCGATCGGGTGTGCAGTTCCAGCTGTTTGCGTACATCAGGCCCTGTTTCAGTCCTTGGGGTGGATCTGGACACTGTGCGATAGTGAGTCAGGAGCCCGAGTCACCTCTATTTACGCTACTGAACAAATCAAGATACACTGCTTGTCCTTAAACAGGAGCGGCCCTGGTTTTACTGGAGTGAGGCATCCATGCTCTGCCCTGTTAGACTTTGTCCTACACATTTCAGCCCAAAATTTTTCGCTCTGGAAGTTGCTGGAAGTATGAGTTGATAACAGTGCAGCAAGGCCACCTGGGACTTTGCTGGACAACAGGATCTACAGTTCCCTTAACCAATGGGATTTGAAGATTAAGAAAGGAACAGAGGAATAATGGAGAGCGAGGTTGGGTTAGAGTCAAATCAAGTACAGAAAGGGAATTAAGAAGAGGGAAGGAAAGATTAGATCACGAGACAAGAAAGATTCAGGAAGGAAAAGAAAGAGTTAATTAAAAATGGTAAATTTTTTTAAAAATCACAATAATTAATAAGCTGTACAAGTGAGATACCACTGATTAAATTGTTCCCTTTCTGAGTTGTACAAGTTGATTGGCATCACAGGGACATAGATCTCCTCATGCTGATAACACAGATATGTTTAATGATTTTCAGGATCTCAGAGAATAAATTCTTAGAGTCAATGATCTGCACCAATGATTTTGCTTGGTGATAATGTGACTTGGAGACTTGGAGGAAGAGCAAGTAGCTGCAAGGGAGCAAGTAACAGAATCTAGCAAGACAGTGGGGTAACTGTACAAAAGCAATATACTGTGGATGCTGGAAATGTGAAATAAAAACAGCAAATCTGGAATCACTCAGCAGGTCAGACAGCTTCGGCGGAGAGAGAAACAGAGTTAACGTTTTGGATTGATGATCTATTGTCAGAACTGGAGAAAGTTAGAGATGTACCGGGTTTTAAGGAAGTTGAGAGGCAGTGGAAGAAGTGGGGGAAAGAAGATGAAAGAACAAATGGGAATGTGTGTGACAGGATGATGGTGCAAAGCAAAAGGAGAAGGTAATGTGGTCTAGAGGGGGTATAAAAAATATTCTGCTTTTCTATTCTTCCTGTCAAAGTGGACAACCACACATTTTCCCAAATTACATTCCATCTGCCAATATTTTTGCCACTCACTTAACCTTTCTATATTCCTTTGCTGACTCTTTGTATCCTCCTCACAGCTTTCTTTCCCACCTACCTTTGTATCATCAACAAATTTGACTACAATACAGTCTGTCCCTTCATCCAAGTCATTAATATAAATTGTAAATAGTTGAGGCCAAAAGCACTGATCCATATGGCACTCCACTCATTACAGTTTGCCAACCCAAAACTGATCCATTTATCTTGACTCACTGTTTCCTGTTCATAGCCAATCCTCTACCCATACTAATATACCATGAGCTCTTATCCTGTGCAATAACCTTTCATGTGGCACCTTATTGAATGCCTTTTGGAAGTCCAAACACAGTACATCTACTTGTTCCCCTTTATCCATCCTGATTGTCACATCCTCAAAGAACTCTAACAAACTTGTCAGTCCTGATGGTAAGAGTGATCATAACATGTTAGAACTTCACATTCAGTTTGAACGTGAGAAATTTGGCTCTGAAACGAGTGTCTTACTCTTTCACGATTCCTCTTTCACAAAACCATGTTGGCTCTGCCTGATAGTATTATGCCACTACCCCCTTAATAATTGATTTTATCATTTTCTGAATGACAGATGTTAGACTAACTGGCCTATAGTTTCCTGCTCTCTGTCTCCCTCCTTTCTTGAATAGTGGTGTTACGTTTGTGGTTTTTCAATCTGCTGGTGCCGTTCCAGTATCTAGGGAATTTTGGAAAATTACAGCCAATGCATCCACTATCTCTGTAGCAACTTCCTTTGAGACCCTAAGATGCAGGCTATCAGCTCCAAGAGCCGTTAGTCCATTAGTTTTCCTAGTACCTTTTCTCCAGTGATTATGATTGTTTTAAGTTCCTCCCTCCCTTTGCCCCTGTGATTTTCTACTATTCTTGGGATGCTTTCTGTGTCTTCTAGTGTGAGGGCAGATACAAAATATTTATTCACAGTCTCTGCCATTTCCTTGATTCCCATTATTATTTCCCCAGTCTCACCCTTTAAGGGACCAATGCTTACTTTAGCTACTCTCTTCCTTTTTATATAATTGTAGAAGTTTTTACAGTCTGTTTTTATATTTCTTGCTAGATTTTTCCCCCATGCTCCAACTTCTCCCACTTTATTTATTTTTTTGGTTGCCCTTTACTGATTTCTAAAATTTTTCCAATTCTCAGGCCTACCACTGACCTTTTCAGCATTGTACATCTTTTCTTTCAATTTGCTACCAGCTTTAACTTCCTTAGTTAGCCACAGATGGTGCATCCTTCTTGTAGCTTCTTTCTTTCTCAATGGGATATATCTTTGTTGAGAGTTATGAAATATCTCCTTGAATGCCTGCTACTGCTTCTCTACCACCTTAACTTTGAGCTTATTTTCTCATTCCAATTTAGCCAACTCTCTTCATACCCTTGTAATCGCCTTTATTTAAGTTTAAGACACTTGTTTCAGAGCCAAATTTCTCACCTTCAAACTGAATGTGAAGTTCTAACATGTTATGATCACTCTTAGCAACAGGATCCTTTACGATGAAGTCATTAATTAATCCTGTCTCATTACATATTACCAAGTCTAAGATAGCCTGTTCCATGGTAGATTCCAGAGTGTATATTTCTAAGAAACTGTCCCAAATACACTCCATGGATTTATCCTCCAGGTTACTTTTGCCAATTTGATTCATCCAATTTCTATGAAGATTAAAATCTCCCATGATTATCACAGTACCTTTCTTACAAGCCCCCATTGTTCTTGATTTATACTTTGGTTTACGGTGTAACTACTGTCAGGAGCACTATAAAGCCATCCCACCAGTCATTTCTTTCCTTTGTTATTTCTTATCTCCACCCAAACTGATTCTACGTTTTGATTCTCTGAACCAAGATCATTTTTCACTACTCTACTGATCTCATCCTTTATTAACAGAGCTACCTAACCTCCTTTTCTTTCTGCTTGTCCTTCCAAAATGTCAAACATCCTTAAATATACAGGTCCCAGCCAAGGTCACTTTGCAACCATATCTCTGTCATGGCTGTCATATCATACTCGTTTATTTCTATTTGTGCTAGCAATTCATCCATCTTGTTACACATGCTGCACATGCTACAAATTCAGATAAAGACTCTTTAATTCTGTCGTTTTATCATTTTTCCCTACCCTGACCTTATTTGTGGACGTGCTCTTAAGCTTGTACACTCTGTCCCTTCCTATCACACCCTGATTATCATTACCCAGAACGCTGCTCTGTACTATTGCCTTGACCTTTGTCTTTAACTTTCCAAATCTCCCCTCCTTCCACTATTTAGTTTAAAACCTTTTTTACAACCCTATATGATTCACCAGGGTACTGGTCCCAGCATGGTTCAGGTGAAGGTCACCCCAACGGTATAGCTCCCTCTTTCCCCAGCACTCTTCCCCGTGAATCGCAGCCCATTTTCCCCAAATCAACCTGTGAGCCATAAATTCAACTCTCTAATCTTATTTACTTTACACCAATTTGCTCATGGCTCAGGTGGTAATCCATGGATTATTACCTTTGTGGTTCTGCCTTTTAATTTAGTTCCTAGCTGCTCATACTCCCTCAGCGGAACCTCTTTCCTGGTCCTGCCTGCGTTGTTGGTACCCACGCAGACCATGACAACTGGATACTCCCCCTCTCACTCCAAGTTTCTCTCCAGCCCAAGGGGCTGTCCTGACCCCTGACATTGGCCAGGCAACACAGCCTTCAGAATTCACACTCTCACCTGTAGCATACAGTGTCTATTCCCCCCTAACTATACTGTCCCTATTACAAATACATTCCATTTTACATACCCACTTGAATGACCCCCTGCACCATGGAGCCATGGCGGGTTTAGTCATCCTCCCTGCTGTCCCTGCTCCTGTCCACACAAGTTGCAACAGCCTCGAATCTAATGGACCATTGCAATGGCTGAGGCTCCTCCATTATTGCTACCTTCTGGACCCTCATATCTACCTCACTCATTGTCACACCCTCCTGCCCGTGACCATCGACCAAATCTGAAGTACCTAACCTAAGGGGTGTGACTGCCTCCTGGAACAAAATGTCCAGGTAGTGTTCCTCTTCCTTGAAACGTCATATTATCTGAAGATCAGACTCCAGCTCACCAACTTGGAGCCAAAGTTGTTCGAGCTGCAGGCACTTACTGCAAACGTTGTTGCCATGAATCACACTGGTGTCCACCAGCTCCCACATACTACAACTGCAAAACATCACTTGCCCTGCCATCTTTATGATATTTAACATAACTCATCAGGTTTTAAGTTTAGAAATATCACTCAAAGATTGTCTGCAGTAAAGTATTTTTGGCATTTTCTGTTTTCGTTAGTGGTGTAACTGTATCTTTATTGAATCCCCTTCAAAATCAAAGATTAAAGTTAAGGGTTTTTTTTTCAGTCAAGTGAGACTGGTGGAACAGATGTAATACAACAATCTCCTATTCGAGTTCAACAATAACAGAATCTGACAGAATTTATAGCAGAGCACTTCAGATTCCATCACACTTATTCAGAAAATGAACTTTTCATTTTTATTAGCCGGTTGAGCACATTTTTACACAATGGGGGGGCTGGCGTTTCTAGGATCTGTATGTGAGGGCAGTTAGGGATGGGCAATAAATACTGGCCTTGCGCAGAACCCAAGAACGAATAAATAAAAGGCTTTGCTGGATCCCCCCCCGTGCTTATTTTCTAAATTTATTCTTTCATGGGATGTGGGCATTATTGACAAGGCCAGCATTTGTTGCCCTTCCCTAATTGCCCTTGGGTCAAGTCACTTGCCGCACCATTTCAGAGGGGCAGTTAAGAGACAGCCACGTTGCTGTGGCTCTTGAGTCACATGTAGGCCAGACCAGGTAAGGGCGGCAGATTTCCTTCCCTAAAGGACACTAGTGAACCAGATGGGTTTTTACCCCAATGAACAATGGTTTCATGGTCACCATTACCGAGGCTAGCTTTTTTTCTAAGTTACAGATTGAAGGCTCCCATTGTCAGGTTTGGCAGAAAATAAGGACTTCCTTTCCTCCCCTAAGAAACCAGGCCCAGAAGACTGCTTCCCTCCCGGCTACAGGACCAGTGTGTTAAATGGATCTGAGCTAGATGGTGAGGTATGAAGCTACACAGATCGTTTTATTGATGGTAGGTTTATTCATAGAATGCAGTATTACACATCTCCACCTCCAACCTACCTACCGGTGTCGCAGCAGTCCCTTTTTATATGCTCTTCTAATGAAAACAAATGATTAACAAAATAAACTAATAAAAGGGGGTGACAGCCCCTGGTGGGGCACTGTAACTGATACAAAAACTTTGAAGGAAGCTACATAATCAATTAAAATGTCGTTCCTGTGACTGACAATGCACATCAGGCCCACTGGTCATGGAAGGCCTCATGTGTTCCAATGGCCACCACGTGTGTCCCTTTTCACATTCCCTTTTAATAAAAAACAAAAAAATCAATAAAATAAACGGATAAACGGGGCTGACGAGTCCCCTCTTTTACTCTTTTGTGAAAAAACAAAATCGATCACTTAAACTAAAATCAATAAGTGAGAGGGGGGCGGGTAAACAGCCCCTGGTAACTAGGCCATGTAACTAAAACAACAAAAACGTTAAAGGAAACTTATGAAATCAAATTAAAATATCATCTCCAGGGATGATGATGCACCCCAGCCCTCGCTGTGCCCACCAATCGCGGAAGGGCCTCTAGTGTACCGGTGGACACTGCATGTTCCCTTTCCAGGGCCACCCAGCCGCCAATATAGCCCAGGTAAAGGGGCAGATAGATAGTCTGGCCGGATGAGCTCCCCCGAGAGTCCCTTTTTAAATGTGCTCAAGAATCTTAATCAATCAATACCCTCTACTTGTTTATCCTTAATCTTAACTGTACAATTAACGTAATGTGAACAAGTGTAGCATGAATATTTCCCACTCTAACGATCTTTACTTCCCTTCTCGGGGAGAGGGGTGACACCTCTTTGATGAAAAATGGGGAAACGCTTCACCGTTAGTGCCCTGCAAACAAAATCGCAACCTTATATATGTCCCTTTTCCAAGGCCCAGATTTAATTAGCCTGCTATTAAGTACAGATATGGGCAGGAATTCACCTGACTGACAGGAGGAATTTCATCCCGTTGAGTGGGAGTTGCAAGTCGGTGCTGAATGATGTGATGTTTTGTGCTGTGGGCTGATGCCCAATCGTTCAGAGTCTTCCAAACTCGTTTCTCACACAGCGGTTGATCTGAACCCAGAAGCGGTGTGTGTTGTATCTCATGGTGAAATCCAAACCATTTCATTGTGACTCCCAAAATATTCAACATGCTCACAGCTGTCGTGGCCTCAGATTGAGAAGAGAGAGCATAATAAGACCAGTCAAAGTTAATGGTAAGCTGAAAGCATAGCAGCGCAGAAGGAGACCATTTGGTTATGGTACCTGTGCCAGCTCTTTGAAAGAGCCTTCCAATGACTCCTATTTCCCCACAGTCCTGCAATTTTTCTCCTTCATGTATTTATCCAATTCCTTTTAGAAAATTATTGTTGACTCTGACTCCACAAGGCATTATGTTCCATATTACAACAACTTGCCTTCTAAAAAATGTAAGGAATGTAACTTTTTACTTTCTGTTAGACTGTGAATTAAAATTACAATGGCTGCAGTTTGAAAGCCATGACCACTGGAACAGGATGAGAGATGTATACAATGTTGCAGAGTGTGCCATGAAAGACAGGATGGTGCCGGAAAGGAGTCCTGGACCAAGGGAGCTGCCTGGCAACAATGTTTTAATTGGCTCTTGACCAGGTGACCAGGTTTTGTGTGAGCAGCAGTGCAGCAAGAATAGCTCCTAGCCTGAAAGGAACAAGACCTAAAACCTCTTTCTCCTGGGTGTGGAAGATTCCAGTTATTCCACAATAATAGCTAGCTGGCTTTTTCTCTTCATATCTCTATAACCTGCTCTCTCTCTCTCTGAAAACCCCCGTCAAGAGGCAAAGGGGAAAACCACTGTTAGAAACATTGAAAGGCAAGTGCTCAACCAGTGAACTACAGACTGAAAGTGCTGGAAGACCACCTCATGTCATTAATAAAGAACTGAAAGGAATTTGGAAGACATCAATCAAAATCATCCAATCAAATCCTGTGCTCGGGATTGGTGCTATTGAACTGTTTTATCCCACCCTTAAAATCCATGTTTTGTGTGTTGTGTGTGTGTATAGAGATGTAAGAAGGGGGTAGATTTTAAGTTATAGAGTTAGAAGTTAGCAATTCATAGTTCTTTCTTTTGCTACTGGTTAACAACAGTTTGTTCAATAAACGGTTATTTACTTATTAAGTTTACAAACCTGGTGCTTGTATTCTGTTAACCGACATTAAACAGTTGGGTAGAATTGGGGCAATCTGGTGGTTTGATCAAACTTTTCACATTTGTTGCAGCTCAGGGAGCAGTGGGGCTCGATATTACAGCGCACTATCCCCAGTGAGTCTTCACAAAAATTACTCATCATCTCACCTCTGGCTCTTTTGACAATGACCTTAAATCTGTGCACTCTGGTTGCCAACCCTCCTACCAATGGAAACAGTTTCTCCTGATTTACTCAAATCAAAATCCTTCATGATTTTGAACACCCCTATTAAATATTCCCTAGATGAATGTATGGAATACATTTCCAAATAAGGTGATTTTCTTTAATATCACAAGGCCAGAATTGTTGCCCATCCCTCAATCGCCCTTGAACTGAGGTAGCTTGGTAGGCCATTTCAGAGGCACAGGCTGTGGGTTTGGAGTCACATGCAGGCCAGGCCTGGTCAGAGTTCCATGAAACAGGTGGAATTTTACACCAGTGATGATACTGAGCCTGGTTTTCGATTTCCCCTTAACTGAACTTAAATTCCACCAGAGCCTGGCCCTGGGTCCTTGGGATTATTAGGCAGGTCATATTACCACTATGCTACCATCACCCGCTAGCCACCAATTGAAGGGAGTTGCGTAACCAAGAGACAATAACACTTCCTAAACACAGAGGCCAGGATTTTATGGCCCCTCTGCCGCATGTCTTCCCCCAGCAGATGTGTGAGCCATTTAAATCTCCATTCAGCTCACTGGGGCAGTAATATTCCGCTGGGTGGGAGGGGCTGTAAAATCCTGGCCAGAGGAACTGGTGCAGACTTTGCCGATTCTGCAGTCCACTTTTCAGGCTGGCCAATTCATTGACTTGGTTTTGCGAGTATTTATACAATTACAAACTGTTTTCGTAGCCGCATTAAACACTGCAGGGAATGGTTTCCTCCCTATGTTGCACGCCCCAAGCAGCACGTGGAGGATTACAAATGAGTAACTGGATCCAGGTAATAGACAGAGTGTGGATTAATTGGGATGAAAGGGCATATGTGCAATGAAAGGTGCGATAATTAAGAGCAGAGGAGAGATTAAGAGGCAGATCCCAGAGCAGCATTCAAAATTAAAAGTGGGTAGGAGATGATTATTTCTGAATGTTTATACTGAAGGGTTATTTCCACCTGGAAATGAATCTGTAGCAAGAGGGCATCAATTTAGGATTAGAAGTGGTGGCATAAAGGGGCGATTAAGAGGAATTTTTTTCACTTGGATATGGAAAGTAATAGAGGAAAAGAGAAGGGCTTGCATTTATATAGCACCTTTCCCATCTTCAGGACATCCCAAAGAGCATCACGGCCAATGAAAAAGTATTGAAGTTCAGTCACTGTTACAATGCAGGAAAACACGGCAACCAATTTGCACACAATAAGGTCCCACAATATGAGAAAAGTGGGTGGGGCAGTAGCAAGGGGGCGACTGTGGCTCAGTTGGTAGCACTCTTGTTGCTTGAGTCACAAGGTGGTGGGTTTAAGCCCCATTCTGAGGACTTGGACACAAAATCTCAACTGCTACACCAAGGCAGTACTGAGGGAGCGCTATACTATCAGAGGTACTCTCTTTCAGCTGCAAAGTTAAATCAAAGCTGAACCTCCTTTCTAAGGTGAATGAAGAGCAGGGGAATTGTCCTGAAACTTGGTGGGAATGTGAGTGGTGAGGAGGATGTTGAGAGGCATCAAGGTGATTTAGACAAGTTGAGTGAGTGGGCAAATACATGGCAGATGCAGTATAATGTAGATAAGCGTGAAGTTATCCACTTTGGTCGGAAAAACAGAATGGCAGAGTATTATTTAAGTGGTGATAGGTTGGAAAATGTTGATGTACAAAGGGACCTGGGTGTCCTTGTCCACCAGTCACTGAAAGCAAGCATACAGGTGCAGAAAGCTTTAAGCAGGCAAATGGTATGTTGGCCTTCATTACGAGAGGACTTGAGTACAGGGGCAAGGATGTCTTACTGCAGCTGTACAGGGCCTTGGTGAGACCACACTTGGAGTATTGTATGTAGTTTTGGTCTCCTTACCTAAGAAAGGATATACTTGCCATAGAGGGAATACAGCGAAGGTTCACCAGACTGATTCCTGAGATGGCAGGATTGTTGTATGAGGCGAGATTGGGTCGACTAGGACTGTATTCACTGGAGTTTAGAAGAATGAGAGGAGATCTCATTGAAACACACCAAATTCTGACAGAGCTGGACAGACTGGATGCAGGGATGATGTTTCCTCTGCCTGGGAGGTCTAGAACAAGGGGTCACAGTCTCACGACACAGGTTAGGCCATTTAGGACTGAGATGAGGAGAAACTTCTTCACTCAGAAGGTGCTGAACCTGTGGAATTCTCTACCACAGAGGGTTGTGGAGGCCAAGTCACTGAATATATTTAAGAAGGAAATAGATAGATCTCTGGACTCTAAAGGCGTCAAGGGGTTTGGGGAGAGAGCGGGAGTATGCTGTTGAGATAGAGGATCACCCATGATCATATTGAATGGTGGAGCGAAGGGCCGAATGACCTACTCCTGCTCCTATTTTCTATGTTTCTCTGGTGTCCTGAGCAACATTCATCCCTCAATCAGCATCACTAAAAACAGATTATACCTGATCATTATCGGAATGATCCATTGTTTTGCACTTGATTATGTGAGTTTGTTAACTGGCCTGTGCTCACTGTACTTGATTGGTTAAGTCTGGGTGTGGACTCAGAGAAAAGTAAGCAGAAGCTACTAGAAGCCGAGATGTAAGCGTGAGTGCAGACATTTTTTGTGATTGCAGATATATTTTTAACCTCTCGTAAATAAACCCGTTTCACACTTAGGAACGAGTGTCACCTTTGCGTTGTTCTTAGAAATATAAATATCTGACACTTATCACATTGCTGTCTGTGGGAGCTGGCTGTGTGCAAATTGGCAGCTGTGTTTCCTATGTTACGACAGAGACTGTGGCCAGGAGTTTACAGTCCAGCCGGGGCATGTCTCCCTCCCCCGGCGGAGGTGGCAAGGATCTCCATTCGGTTCGGTGGGACCGTAATATCCCACCACCGGGCGGGAGGGGCCGTAAAACCCTGGCCTAAGCTTCATTGGCTGTAAAGTGCTTTGGGGTTTCCAGAGACTGCGTACGGGTGCTACGTAAATGCCAGTCTTCCTCAATCTAAAATCATCCCCAAAACAGCGAAGGGAGACATTAGGATAGTTCTTAGGGCAGAACATTGCTGAGAAATGGGATCAGGATAGATAGCTGCTTGATGGCCAGCACGGACATGATGGGCTGAAGGGCCTGTTTCTGTGCTGTATAACTCTATGACTCTAATGCCTTACCATCAGGAGTGATGGAAGCAGATTCCAAAATAAATTAGGATAAATATTGGGAAAAGAAAACTTTGAAAGGCTGCGAGGAAAGAGCAAAGGAACGGGATGAAGCAGATAAAACAAATGATTCTGATTTGATGCCTGACAGGGGATCAGGAATGAGTGGACAAAAAAAAAAATGCTCAATTGCATCTGGCAAACTGGCGAACAGATTCCTATCCAAGCCTCATCAAGAGCAGCTTTAAAGAATCACATTGAGGAATTTGATGGGATGGGCTGGGAGTGGTCAGAGCAAAGGGGATCAGAGGAGAAATTAAACCTCAAAACAAAACAGTAAGAGGGTCAGATAAACTGGTCAAATTTGTGTTCTGTTGGCAGACAGGCCAGGTGTAATTGACTTCCTTCCAGATCCCCTCTGGTTCTATAAATAGTCCGTCAGCCTGTGTTTAGAACGCAGATGAATTTGGCCATTTTTCACTGTGTTTTTTATTTAGCGACAGAGGAAGTTTTCGGAGACTTCCAGGTCCGTGGTTGGCACGGAGCCCGAAAATTGCAGCAGTCCTTGCAAAGTGCCTGCTCTTGGTGAATTCTGGCCTCACCCCGTCTTCCCTCCACTTTATCACGGCTCCGGCCATTGCAGACCTGACATAGCTGAAAAAGGAATTTCATACTGAACCCTTATTAATAATTTGCCTGTTTGCATTTATTCTGCATAATTTCAAGGCCAAGGTAGTTTTTAAAAAATGTCTGTGTGGTAAAAGAGTGGTCATTTTGTGCCTCGTTAATAGGAATGTGTACACTATAGTGCCTATTAGTAGCTTGGACATAAAAAAACATTTACTTGCATTTATACAGTGCCTTTCATGACCTCAGGCCATCTCAAAGTTCCTTACAGCTAATGAAGTACTTTTAAAGCATCGGTACAGTCGTCAGGTAGGAAATGTGTCCACCAATTTGCACACAGCAAGATCCCACAAACAGCAATGAGCTAATGGCCAGATCATCCGGTCACCTCTGAGGTGTCAGCCTCGCGCTTGTGCTCCAGTCACTAGAGTGGGACTGGAGACCACATCCTTCCACCTCAGAAGCAGGAGTGCTGCCCTATGAACCATGAGGTGCAGCGACAGAGGTCAACATTGCTGACCTGGGCAGGCCCTTCACCTGACATCAGGCGTGGTCTCAGCCACAAGCAGACACACCTGTTTGCCCTTGGCACCATGCCTCGGAGTTCACCCCATGTGTGCTTCAGGGAGATGCAACTCCAGGGCCACATCCTATAGAGCCAAGGAGTAAATGTGCACCAATTGCTCAAGGATCTGTGATTAATGACTGGTGCTATGGACAGTGATAGTTACGCTGAGGACCTGGGACCCAAGGACAGACGGTGAAATTTGAATCCAATAAAAATCTGGAATTAAAAGTCTGATGATGACCATGAAACCATTGCCGATTGTCGTAAAAACCCACCAGGTTCACTAATGTCCTTGAGGGAAGGAAATTCTCATCCTAACCCTGGGCTGGCCTACACGTGACTCCAGACCCACAGCAATGTGGTTGACTCTTTAAATGCCCTCTGACCAAAGGCAATTGGGGATGGGCAATAAATGCCGGCCCAGCCAGTGACGCCCACATCCCAGGAACAAATAATAATAACTGACTCCCACACTGTCAAGGTCCGTGACACATACAGCTGGGACTTTTGATTACATTACTCCATCTGAAGTAATAAATATTACGTGTGAATAACTCATTAAAAAGCAAAAAAAAAAATCATAATTCTTGCTGATGTTTTTTCTTAACAGGATCGCCAATGGTAAATTCACTTGAAATCACATCAGCAGCTTTTTCACAGATTGCTCACAATAGTCTAGACTCAGCATTGTTCACACTCTTTAGTTTACTGGTGGATATTTTTGTTTAGTCAGTGAGCATGATGCACTTTTGCGATGGTGGATGCAAACATCCTGAACTTCACTGTTCTGATGATTAGAAATGACCCCCTGCTTCCTATGGAACCCTGTTTCCTGGTTGCTAGAACAGCAATGGTGCCCTGTGTTTTTTTATTCATTCATGGGATGTGGGCATCACTGGCTAGGCCAACATTTATTGCCCACCCCTAATTGCCCTTGTTCAGGGAGCATTTTTTTTTTAAAGAGTCAACCACATTGCTGTGGGTCTGGAGTCACATGTAGGCCAGACCAGCTAAGGACAGCAGATTTCCTTCCCTAAAGGGCATTAGTGAACCAGATGGGTTTTTACAACAATCAGCAATGGTTTCATGGTCATTATCAGACTTTCAATTCCAGATTTTTATTGGATTACAAATTTCACCATCTGCCATGGTGGGATTTGAACCCAGGTTGCCAGAGAACTCTGGGCTACTAGTCCAGTGATATTACCACTATGCCACTGTTTCCTATGGCAGAGGCAGCCTCCTCTTTCCTGGGTCTCATGAGTAGTTTTGGAGTTCCTGCCCAAAAGTAAGAGCCATGTTCCTTCACTTGTAGCACTGACAAGTGACAGCAGCAGATAAAATAAACGGGGAGAATGTCGCTTGGATGTGGCAGGTATCCATTTGAGCCCCACACTCAGTTCCTGCAAGGCCCTTCAGATAATATGATGGCGCTTCAGTGACAGAATGGAAGGTGTTTGACTTGAAAGAGTTATTGGGTGAGACAGGCCTCAGGGACTGGAACATAATCAAATTAGCTAGGACAGAATGAGGCCTTTTGGCCCATCCTGCCTCTGTGGGCTCTTTGAAACAGCCATCCAATTAGTCCCACTCCCTCTGCTCAGCTGGTGCCTGACAGCTCAACTGGGCCAAGATCAGAAGAAAATGGTGTTAAGCAGAAACAAATACCTGGAAAAACTCAGCAGGTCTGGCAGCATCGGCGGAGAAGAGCACAGTTGACATTTTGAGTCCTCATGACCCTTCAACAGGCGTTAAGCAGTATCTGTTTAGGTTTGGCAATGCCCCTGCAATTCCAGGGTTAAGGAGGAGAGGGATTCATATGCCCCTGGATGTACCAGTGCCATTTCATTTCCCTTACAGCATAAACACAAGAGGCCTAAAAATGCTGCATGAAGATAAGGCAGATTGGTTCTGTTGAGCTATCTCAGCCAACATGCCTCCCTCCACCAATGACACCAAGAGCAAGTTGCCAAAAGCAATCATTTTATTGCTGCTTCTAAAAGAATAAAGAAAACTGGAATTTCTATAGCACAGGAGGTCTCAAAGAGCTACAAAATTCCAGATTTATTAATTGAATTTAAAATTCCACCTGGTAGGATTTGAACTCATGCCCCCAGAGCATTAGCCTGGGCCTCTGGATTATTAGCCCAGTCACATTACCGTGAGATCTGTTTTAAACGTGGTTGCTGTTGGAAAACAATTTGTGCATAAGAATGCGTTAAATGATCAGATACCCTGATTGAAGTGTCAGTTGAGGGGCAAATGTTGGTCTGGACATTGGGGAAAACACGCCGAAGTCTTATTTGAAAGAATGCCAGGGGATCTTTTGCATCCACCTGAGAGGGCAGACGGGGCCTCAGTTTAACACCTTATCTGAAAGCAGCACATCCAGCAGTGCAGCGCTCCTTCTGCACTGCATTTGGGAGTGTCGGCGTAGATTAAAGGCTGTTGTTGAACCATGAGGTTTCAGGAGAAAGGGGGAGTTTTACCATCAGCACTCTTGTTAAGGGACCAAATCGGAAATGACTGATTTATATTCTTTATTGCGTTATGCACATTTAATACTTATTATTTCAGTCAGAGCAGTGTGATCAAAAAGCCCTGGCTGTATGTGTCACTGATCTTGACAGTGTGGGAGTCAGCGTAACTATCACTGTCCATGGCACCAGCCATTAATCAGATCTCCAAGCAATTGGTGCACATTTACTCCTTGGCTCGAGAGGATGTGGACCTGGAGTTGCAGCTACCCGAAGGACACATGGGGTGAACTCCGAGGCGTGGTGCCAAGGGCAAACAGGTGTGACTGAGACCATGCCTGATGTCAGGTGAAGGGCCTGCCCAGGTCAGCAGTGTTGACCTCTGTTGCCGCACCTCATGGCTGACGGAGCGGGACTTGAACCACAGCCATTTAACTGAGAGGTGAGAGTGTGAGCCACTGAAGACCTTGTGGCACTTTGTTTCCGTTCCAAAAGTAATTCGTTGCCCTGTCATTGCGAGGTGCTTCGACCTTGAGACAAGATGTTGTATGAACCCAGGACTTTAAGAGGAATGGATCAGATGGGCAGAAAGGAAATATTTATGCTCGTCAGGGAGGCTAGGACAAGGCGGGGGGAATAGTCTAAAAATTAGAACCAGACCTTCCGCGAGTGAAATTAGGGAGCACTTCTGGTAATGTGACTGGGCTAATAATCCAGAGGACCAGGCTAATGCTCTGGGGACATGAGTTCAAATCCCATCAGGTGGAATTTTAAATTCAATTAATAAATCTGGAATTTTAAAGCTAGTCTCAGTAATGGCGACTGTAACAACTATCACTGATTGTTGTAAAAACCCATCTGCTTTACTAATGCCCTTTAGGGAAGGAAATCCGCCACCCTTACCCGGTCTGGCCTACACGTGGCTCTACACCCCACAGCAATGTGGTTGACTCTTAACTGTCCTCTGAACTGCTCAGTTCGAGGGCAATTAGGGATGGGCAACAAATGTAGGTGTTGCCATTGATGCAAAGAATAAAGAAAATTAAATCTGAAATTGATAGATCTTTGTTAAACAAGGGATTAAGAGATAGAGGGTAAAAGTATAGTGTTGGCCGTGACTTGTTGGTTAGCACACTTGTGCCTGAGTTAGAAGATTGTGGATTTAAGTCCCACTCCGCAACTTGAGCACAGAGCTCAAGGTTGACCCTCCAAGTGTAGTTCTGTACTGTCAGAGTTGCACGCTTTCAAATGAGGTATCAAACTGAGGCCCCATCTGCCCCCTCAGGCAGGTGTCCAAGGTTCGGTGGCTACCATTTTGAAGAAGATTAGGGGCGTTATCTCTGGCGTCCTGGCCCCAATATTTATTTTTCAATTAGCACCGTGAAAACGGATGTTGTGATCATCATCCCAGTGCTGTTTGTGGGATCTTGCTGTGTGCAAAATGGCTGCCCTGTTCTGTACATTCTGACAGTGACTCCACTTCAAAAAGGGCTTCATTGGCTGTAAATTGGTGTGGGGGCGTGAAAGGCGCTATCTAAACGCAAGCCCTTCCTTTAAGGTGGGTATAAGGTCGCCGATCGGCCATGATCTCTCTGAACGACAGAACAGGCTTGAGGGGCCAAATGGCCTCCTCCTGTTCCTCAATTTGCATTTCAAAATGGAAAGTTTTCGTTTTAAGAAAAAAAGACAGTGGGCGTTTATCGCAAAGCTGATGCTTTGTCTCAGAAAGGGGATCCATCTCCCTCTATTGTGTTTTGTAATGACACTTGAATTTGCAAGGATTTCCAGGATAGAGTTGTAATTAAGTTCTGGGCGTGGCTGCTGGTTGGTGATGTGCATGTCGGAATCCACAGTCCATATAATCCCACCTGTAACATACTGGGGAACACATGTCTGTGAATACTATTGGCTGCATCCTTTAAGGCAGGACTTCAACACACACACACAGACAGACACACAAAAAAGAGGGATGAGACAGAACAAATAGGAAATTGGTCATATTTTTTAACCCCCCCACTCCAGTGCCCCTCAACCCACCCAGAAAAAAACACGAGTGCAGTTCGGGATCCTGGAGCGAGCAGTGGGAGCTGCACCACAGTCACAGTCACATCAAGGGGTGTGCAATCCACAACCAGAAGCAACTAGGAGTTATCTGTAGAAGGCAGCCCGGAATGTTACTGGAGCTTCAGTGACCCATCCTAAGAGAGAGCTGGCGACGTTTTATTTTTTGGGAGAGCCCCAAAAAGATTTGCAGTGACCGCAAGAGACGTGAGGCTTTGCAAATCCTCGAGGATTATGTTTTGATCGAACCAGGTAATGTGATCCGCAGATTTCACCCTCTCTCCTGATCCAGTTGCTTTTCTGCTCTATGGTCAGAAATTCGCAATCCCCGAACTGCTGCTCCTTTTTTACGCTCAGTCCGAACCCCATTTTGCAGAGAGTTGCAGGGCGATGGGAGCGAAAAAGGCACCTGAACCTGAATCGTTTGGCAACCAGGAAAGTTTAAGTCAACTTTGAAGTTGCCTCCTGAAATCATGTGTGCAAACAACGGGATCATTGTTGCTTTAAAAAAGGGACCCCCCTACTCAAGAGTTGGGGAGGAGCCCAGTTTTAACCAGAGACACCAAGCCCAGGAGTCAACACCCCGAACCCTCGGATGCCAGAACCCAAGTTTCCCCCTCGCTCCCACATTCCGTGCCCACTGCAGTACAGGGAGAGCGCTGCGCTGCGCTGCGCTGGGCGGAAGATGCAATCCTTCGGATGAGAGGTTAAACCGAGGTCCTTGTGGAATCTTAAAAGATCACCAGGACACCAGTTGGCAGCAGAGCAGGGCAGGGCAGGTCTCTCCAATGCCCCCCCCCTCCCCCCCCGGGCCAATATTTATCCCTGAATTAACATTTAACAGATGACCTGCCCACTGTGGGGTTTCTGTTTGTGGGAGCTTGCTGGCTGCAAATTGGCTGCCGAGTTTCCTACACTTCGGAGAACCTTCATAGGCTGTAAAGCACCCTGGGGTCACAAAGGGCGCTATATCATTGCAAGCCCTCACTCTAATCCTTCCAAGTTAGAACAAGTTAGAAGCTGGCGAAATATTCAAAGCCAGAAGCAATAGGCACTTGACTTTGGTAACCTTAGATTGGGATTGACTTTGTCCTCCATCCTCGGTGTATCAGTTCCCCGCCAGTTTCTTGTCTAGTACCAGAGCCTTAGATCCATTCACAGGCCGACAGGAGCTGGCCCCTTAGCACCCCGACTCTTCCATCTCAGCTTCTGACTGGGTTCAGGTCACCCCTGAGGTCGACAGTAGAAATTTTAATGATGAGCGTATCCCCGCTCACCTGGAGGAAGCAGGAGAGGGAAGGGGGCAGTTTGAAAGGAGAGGTGGGTAGATGGGTCCACTCTGCTCCCACTCCCCGGGGATGTCAACATGGCTATTCCTGTAGGAGATGCGGTGCCTTCTTAGACCCACGTGGGTACCACGTGAAGCAGATTGGGGTCCAAACTGGTAGATATTTGTTATATGTTTGAGGACTCTGGGTCTATACGCGATGGAGTTTAGAAGGATGAGGGGGGGATCTGATTGAAACTTACGGAATACTGAAAGGCCTGGATAGAGTGGACGTGGGGAAGATGTTTCCATTAGTAGGAGAGACTAGGACCCGAGGGCACAGCCTCAGAGTTCAAGGGAAGACCTTTTAGAACAGAGATGAGGAGAAACTTCTTTAGCCAGAGAGTGGTGAATCTATGGAATTCATTGCCACAGAAGGCTGTGGAGGCCAGGTCATTGAGTGTATTTAAGACCAAGATAGATAGGTTCTTGATTGGTAAGGGGATCAAAGGTTACGGGGCGAAGGCGGGAGAATGGGGTTGAGAAACTTATCAGCCATGATTGAATGGCGGAGCAGACTCGATGGGCCAAATGGCCTAATTCCTGCTCCTATGTCTTATGGTGTTATATTTACAGAATTTGGAAATTCTGTGAAATGCACAGTGTCAAAGAGAATGTGATGAAAGGTCGGAACAATGAACAATTCACAACAGAACTTCCATCTCCCATATCGTGCCTCTGGCTGCATTCTCCAATATCACAGCAGCGATAACTACTGCCAGACCCACAGCTGCCCAGAATTGCTGGAGTGGGGTGGGGTGGGGTGGTGGGGGGGGGCTTAATGTGTTAGAAGTGGGCCTTTTGTAAAATTAACTTCAGTGATAGTGGCAATGGTTAGTGCCAGCTGCCCGATCTAGACAACTGCTCACTATAGGTGCAGACGATGTGTGTGTTAATGATGTGTGTGTTAATGATGTGTGTGTTAACGATGTGTGTGTTAACGATGTGTGTGTTAACGATGTGTGTGTTAACGATGTGTGCGTTACACCCAGGGTGTGACATTTGCAGTTTGTGTCCACTGATTGTGCCAGCGCTGAATGTATAGCAGACAGTCCCAATTAGGAATTCCTCTAATGATCAGAGGCTGTGGATTTCCATTATATTTGCGGTGCGTGGGTTAACAGTCCCTGTTGCTTGTTTTGGCTCCGGTTTGGATTGCTTTCCTGCAACTTCCTGCACCAGCCCTCCTCTCCTGTCATTTCTGTGTCCAAGGGGGTGGGGAATTAAACTTGTTGTAACCCCTTCGACACCACTTAGCAAGGTTTGTGGCTGTTGAAAAACTGCAGGGATTGTAGTGCCCAGGATTTAGCTTTTGTCCCTTTTCGCAGGCTGAATTTTAATTTCATTGGACAATCTTGCCTCTCCCAGCCAGGAAAGCTGCCTTGGAGTATGCCCGATTGTCCTGCTGCATGTACATGAACGCTGCGGGGGGGGTCACAATAATTACACGAGTGGGGCATAGCAGCCCCCCCGATTCCTATGGCAACTGACTACTTTGCCCCCGAACCTAAGAACAGCCCTGAAGATGGAGAGATTAGGAAGGAGTGACCACAGGGGGAGTCGTGGCATAGTCTTATTGTCACTGGACTGGTATTCCAGAGACCCAGGGTAATGCTTTGGGGGACCTGGGTCTGAATCCCACCAAGCCAGGATGGTGAAATTTGAATTAAATAAAAAAAAAAATCTAGAATGAAAGATCTGATGATGATCACGAAACCATTGACGATTATCATAAAAACCCTGAGATAAAAGCAAAATACTGCGGATGCTGGAAATCTGAAACAAAAACAAAAAATGCTGGAAAAACTCAGCCGGTCCGACAGCGTCTGTGCAGAGAAAGACAGAGTTAACGTTTCGAGTCCGTATGACTCTTATTCAGAGCTATATAGCAAATTTCCTTCCCTAAAGGGCATTAGTGAACCAGATGGGTTTTAACGACACCAAATCAAAAAATGCTATAGCGCTGAATAAGAGTCATACAGACTCGAAACATTAACTCTGTCTTTGTCTACACAGATGCTATCAGACCTGCTGAGTTTTTCCAGCATTTTTTATTTTGGTGTCATTAAAACCCATCTGGTTCACCAATGCCCTTTAGGGAAGGAAATCTGCCATCCTTACCCTACATGTGACTCCAGACCCTTGCTGTGGTTGACGCTTAAATGCCCTCCGAAGAAGGGCAATTAAGGATGTGACATAGCCAGTGACGTCAACATCCCCATGAACGAATAATTAAAAAAATAAACTTGGTCAGAGGTGTGGGTGGGGTGCGGATCTTAATGGGGGAGGAAGCTGGGGAGGGATGGCCAGAGTGTGGGCGTTCAGTAGCTGAAGGCATGGCTGCCAGTGATGGGGTGAAGTTGGGGCGTGGGGATACTGAAGGGGAAACTGTGGCTGAAACACTGTAGAGGGCTCCAGAGATACAGACCACTGATTCTCAAACTGGCCATGGCACCCCTGTTGCACCCCACCATATGGCTGGCCCTGCTTGATAAAATTTCATGGATTTCCTGGAAAGTCACTTTAGACCCCCCGGATCTCCGGACCTTATTTTGAGGACAGAACGGCACAGAAACAGGCCATTTGGCCCAACCAGTACATGCTAGCATTTGTGCTCCACTTGAGCGTCCTCCTATCTTTCCTCACCTAAATCTATCTGCATAACCTCTACTCCTTAACCCTCATATACTTGTCCAGCTTCCCCTTAAGTGCATCTATACTACTGGCTTAAACCATTGCCTAAAGTAGCAAGTTCCACATTCTTTGGGTGAAGAAGTTTCTTTTAAATTCCCTATTGAAGTTCTTGGGGACTATTTTATATTGACAGCCTCTAGGTATGTGCTTCCCCACCGGAGGACACATTCTCTCTGTATCCACTCTACCGAAACCTTTCATAATTGTAAAGACTTATATCAGGTCACCCCTCAGCCTTCTTTCTCCAAGAGAGGAGAGACCCAACCTGTCAGTGCTTTCCTGATGTGTATACTCATGCATTTCTGGTATCATTGTTGTAAATTTTCTCCACCCTCTCCTACCCTTTTTATAACATGGCGATCAGAACCATTGATATAAAGAGCACATGAACAAATTGACTCATTAGAATTTGGCTTGTATTGTGCCTACTTATTACCTGCAACCTTTCTCATGCGTAGGCAGTTGTCCATCACATGCTGTCTTGATGAAATTCTTACAAAGTTGAAGTGACAGAAGCTGTGGCTTGAAATCTCCTCCTCCCAAAAATTCTCCTTTTTCCCAGGGTACTGGTCAGTGCAGTTCAACTGGCATCAGCCATGTCTCATGTTCCCAGCCCCAAGTACTTATTCTTGATGTATGAAACTATTGGTGAGCGTCAGCAGGTTTTTGGACTGTGGGAGGCATCACAGTCAACTGGAGCCAGTCCTCCCTCGACAATCAAACATTCCAACAGGGGGCACTGGACGGCAGTCAATCGCAGCAGTCTTTACTGACTTTTCTCCTTCTCCTAAATCAGTGGTTCTCAAGCTGTAGCGCATGGATATCTGGGAGTCTGTAGAAACTTTTCAGGGGGTCTGCGAAATAATGCAGAGAAACATAGAAAATAGGAGCAGGAGTAGATGATTCGGCCTTTCGAGTCTGCTCTGCCATTCAATATGATCATGGCTGATTCTCTATCTCTACGCCATACTCCTGCGATCTCCACATACCCCTTGACACCTTTAGAGTCCAGAGATCTATCTATTTCCTTCTTAAATATATTCAGTGACTTGGCCTCCACAGCCCTCTGAGGTAGAGAATTTCATAGGTTCACCACCCTCTGAGTGAAGAAGTTTCTCCTCATCTCAGTCCTAAATGGCCTACCCCGTATCCTGAGTCTGTGACCCCTTGTTCTAGACCCTCCAGCCAGAGGAAATATCATCCCTGCATCCAGTCTGTCCAGCTCTGTCAGAATTTTATGTTTCATTGAGATCTCCTCTCATTCTTCTAAACTCCAATGAATACAGGCCTAGTCAACCCAATCTCTCCACATACGTACAATCCTGCCATTCCAGGAATCAGTCTGGTGAACCTTCACTACACTCCCTCCGTAGCAAGTATATCCTTTCTTAGGTAAGGAGATAAAAACTGCACACACTACTCCAGGTGTGGTCTCACCAAGGCCCTGTACAGCTGCAGTAAGACATCCTTGCTCCTGTACTCAAGTCCTCTCGCAATGAAGGCTGGCATACCATTTGCCTTCTTAATTGCTTGCTGCACCTGCATGCTTGTTTTCAGTGATTGGTGGACATGGACACCCAGGTCCCTTTGTACATCAATATTTCCCAATCTATCACCATTTAAATAATACTCTGCCATTCTGT
Organism: Cetorhinus maximus; assembly: GCF_964194155.1. NCBI lineage: Eukaryota > Metazoa > Chordata > Chondrichthyes > Lamniformes > Cetorhinidae > Cetorhinus > Cetorhinus maximus. The sequence goes on along the minus strand of NC_135884.1, from coordinate 8,087,766 downwards.
TTTTCCTACCAAAGTGGTAACTTCACACTTATCCACATTATACTGCATCTGCCATGTAATTGCCCACTCACTCAACATGTCTAATTCACCTTGAAGCCTCTTAACATTTTCCTCACCACTCACATTCCCACCAAGTTTCATATCGTCAGAAAGCTTGGAAATATTACATTTGATTCCCTCATCCATATCATTGATGTATATTGTGAACATTGAGATAAGAGTTGAGGGTTTTGAGATTTCTAAAAGCTTTTTGGCAGTACAGAACTTGAGTGTTGTTGAAAAGAGAGACATGCGGTCAAAGCTTTTCGTCTTGCACTCATCAGAACAAAGGCAAGAATGCCACATTTGAAAAGGAACAACAATTTACACTGCATGAGAAAAGGGAATCAGAGTCGACTTGATAACCAATTAGCATCCTTTCCTCATGCAGTATAAATTGTTGTTCCCTTTTGAAATTTGGTATTCTTGTGCCTGACCTGATGAGTGCAAGACGAAAATCTTCGGCAGTATGTCTCTTTTTTCACTGATACTTCTCAGAGTGATTGGGGTGTATCAATGAAATCAGCTGACCTTGCTTTTACTTGTAGACCTTTTATGAATGACACAGAGTAAGTGAATGAGTGGTGGCCGGAGTGAGTCACAGTTGCCAAATGTGAAGAGGGAAGCAATGCATGGAGCAAGGCAGAAACTGGCACAAAGATTTACAACGTAACTAACCACCTGGTTGCCTTCTGGCGTCTGCTGACTTTGTGTTGAACACTGGAAACCAGGGGATTCATTCCCCCAACTTCTGCCTTGGCAGGGAGCTAGATTGATGTCAGGAGCCACTGGAAACAGCACCAGCTTGGCAGAATAAACAGCTGGGAGTCTGGGAGGGGAGGAGAGAGAGAGATGGAGTGTCCGAGGTGAAGGACTGGAATGGCGAGCAAGGACTCGAGGGCAGAGATTTGGGCTCCGGGAGGGGGGAGGTGTGTGGGAGAACATTGAAAACGTCAGAGGATTAGGGTTGGAAGAAGGGAAGAGAGTGACCGGACTGGAAGTCAGGAGAGACGAGGTATGGGGTCAGGGCTTTGTGGGGAGAGGAAGAATGGGGGTGAGGGGGATGGGCGGGTTGAAGAGAGAAAGAGAGAGTGTGGAATGGAATTCTGGATATGGGGACTTTAAGGGGACAAGAATCAAGACTAGGAGCTTGGGAGGAGGGGGAGATGGGGGAATGAGGGTCGGGGAGAAGGGGGAGACTAGAGAATAGGGAAATAAAAACAGAAAGTGCCAGAAAAACTCTGCAGGTATGGCAGCATCTGTTGGGAGAGAAACGGAGTTAACTTTTCGAGCCAGATATGACTTTTCTTTGGAAAAAAATAGAAAAAATAAGAAAATAGGGTTTGCAGATTGAGGCCAGGTTGGGAAAGCTGGAGGGGGGTGCTGGGAGTAGGGTGGGGGTAGGGGGGTTGGGGGCGGTGCTGGGAGTAGGGTGGGGGGGCAGTGCCGGGAGTAGGGTGGGGAAATGCTGGCGAATGGGGCATATGGGGTTGGGGTTGGAGGCTCTGGTGGGGGAAGGGAGGAGGATTGCAAGGTCAGGAATAGGGACATGATAAACCCTGGGTTCACCATAAAACCCTTCACAAAATTAAACACTTCAATAACTGATGTGAAGGATTCTGATGCTTGGTATTGTATTCCCTCTTCTGCTCAGCTTAACCGACATGAGCTTCACCAAATTTCCTGGCCTGTGTGAAACTCTTTCGAGTTATCAACAGTCACAGATTGCAACTCTTTCGAGTACAATCACAGTTCTTGGTTTCCGGGAGTGGGACATGAACCCACAACCCTCTGATTCAAAGGCGAGGGTGCTATGAACTGAGCCACAGCTGACACCTCTGAAAGTACTTACTAACAAAGCATTAGGTAAATAATTGTCCCTTTTGAATTGGCAATCTGGCTGTGGAAAGCGAGGCCAGAATGTTGAAGCTGGGTGGCAGCAGTGACCCAGGCAGCAGCTTAACTTTGGTGCTGGAACGCCCAGTGTCAAAACAACACTGCTGTGCCACCGTGCTGAATCTGTACCAGCAACTACAACAACTTGCATTTATTTAGCACCTTTAACACAGTAAAGTATTCCAAGAGCAGAATCCTCTGCCTGTTGGGCGGGCCCGGTCAGGAGTGGGCGCGGAGCTGATCGTCGCCCGTGATCAGCCGCGGCGCGCCGCCATTTTATGTGGGTGGGCCAGTTAAGGCCCGCCCAGCGTGAAGGGCACCCGGAAGTGCTCAGCGCTATCTGTGCGGGCGGAGGAGGGAGAGTTGGGGCCTGCGCTTTCGCGCGTACGTGCGCAAAAGAGTGCAGAAATCTCCCCGAGGCATGGGAGCTACCTCAGGGAGATTGAGCTCAGTTTCGAAGTTTGTAAAAAAGGAAGGATAAGATTATTCAGACAGTGTCACATGAGCTGGGACATGTTTATGAATTGTCAAAATTTACTTATTTATTTAATAAAACCTTCATGGAGCCTCATCCCGCCCATGGATGAGGCTTCATGCAAAATGCGAAGGCTGCGTGGGCTCTTTGCCTGCCCCTGCCCCCCCGCCAACGTTAAGGTTGGACGGGCAGCCCTGTCACTTGTCTAAATTGGTTCATTAATGACCTTAACAGGCCTTTGACAGTTCGGCGGGTGCGCAGCCGACTCCAGCCAAACGAAAGATCGGAATGACGCACGGTGACGTCAGGATGCACTCCCGACGTCACCGCGCGTCATTTTACGCATTGGCGTGTGGGGAGCAGGCCCGCATGTCAAACAGAAAATTCTGCCCCAAGCTGCTTCACCAGGAGCGTTATCAAACACCTTTGCCACCAGGCCGCAGAAGGACCTCAGTGTGGTATATTCAAAGATTTGAGCGTTTAAAATTTTAAAAAAAATTCATTCGTTCACGTGATGTGGGTTTCATTGGCTAGGCCCATCTTTATTGCCCATCTCTAATTGCCCTTGAGAAGGTGGTGGGTGAGCTGCCTCCTTGAACCGCTGCAGTCCATGTGGTGTAGGTACACCCTCAGTGCTGTTAGGGAGGGAATTCCAGGATTTTGACCCAGCGACAGTGAAGGAACGGCCAATGTATTTGCAAGTCAGGATGGTGAGTGGCTTGCAGGGGAAATTCCAGGTGGTGATGTTCCCATCTCTCTGCTGCCCCTGTTCTAGGCGGTAGTGGTCATGGGTTTGGAAGGTGCTGTTGAAGAAGCCTTGGTGAGTTCCTGCATTGCATCTTGTAGGTGGTACACACTCTTGCCACTGTGCATTGGTGGTGGGGTGAGTGAATGTTTAAGGTGTTGGATGGGGTGTCAATCAAGTGGGCTGCTTTGTACTGAATGGTGTTGAGCTTCTTGCATGTTGTTGGAGCTGCACTCATCCAGGCGTGTGGAGAGTATTCCAAAACACTTCTGACTTGTGCCTTGTAGATGGTGGACAGGCTTTGGGAAGTGAGGAGGTGAGTTACTCAATGTAGAATTCCTAGCCTCTGATCTGCCATTGTAGCCAGAGTATTTATATGGCTGATCCAGTTCAGATTCTGGTTAATGGTAACTCCCAGGACATTGATGGTGGTACGTGATATATTTGGAGTCAATGAAGGAATTCTGCCCTAAGAAAGTGTAATTACAAACGAAGGATACACATTTTGGCTGAAAGCAAATAAAATATGAGATGAAAATAAAGTAAATGTTTTCCTCACCATGATGGGACCAAATGCCTTTGAGGTTGTGTCCAACCAACGCTGGACACCAACCAACATTGGTGGCGGAAGGAATGAATGTTTGTGGCTTATGTGTACCAGCTATAAGATGCACTGCAGGAATTCACCAAGGCTTCTTCGACAGCACCTTTCAAACCCACAACCACTGTCATCTGGAAGGATAAGGGCAGCAGATAGATGGGAATACCACCATTTGGAAGTTCCCCTCCAAGTCACCCACCATCCTGAATTGGAAATATATCGGCCGTTCCTTCACTGTCGCTGGGTCAAAATCCTGGAAATCCCTTCCTAACAGCACTGTGGGTGTACTTACACCACATGGACTGCAGTGGTTCAAGAAGGCAGCTCACCACCACCTTCTCAAGGGCAACCAGGGATGGACAATAAATGCTGGCCCAGCCAGCGAAGCCCACATCCCGTGAATGAATAATAAAAATGTTGTCCAAGAGACCCCAGTAACTATGGAAATCGTTGAAATTAATGAGATTTTAGGCTCATGTTATGGCACGTCTAAGAATGAGATTGCTCTGAGAGTTGCATTCCATCGAAGGAAGCAGTTGCCAGGTGGGACTGTTGGAGATTACATTCTCGAATTAAAGAAATTCTCACATCACTGTGGGTGTGCGGCAAACTTAGAAATCGACCTGAGGGACACATACGCAGGAGGCCTAAAGAACAACAAAATACAGGTCAAGCCTTCGAGCAATGCAATAAGCTGACCTGCAAGGAGTCCTGCCACGAGCCATGGAAATGGCAGAAAGAGGTAGTTACAAATTGTAAGAGAGTTCTTTTCCCAAGCTGGCAAGGGCCCACTGGATTTCAGTGAGATCCAGGCCACAGCAGCCAAATTTACAGTGTCAGGGTCAGATATTTAGATGCTACCATTGCCATGGTAGCCACCCTCCATTTGGATGCCCCCATTTCCAGCCAAGGTGCTATGTCTGCGGGAGAGTCGGTCGTATCCGGATAGCGTGCAGGAGTAGAGGAAACAGTAATGCTCCAGGTCGAGGTTAAGCTCCAGGTCACAGCCCTGCACCAGGTTGATGTTGTGGTAGGATGGATATAAAGCTAGTTCAGGAGTCTGGAAATCTTCAAATGCGCATATGATATATGTGGAAAGAGAAGCTCATATTATTGAGCAGGAAGCTCCAGAGCTGTACTCATTCGGAGAATGAGCACATGGAAGATGGGAGTAAATGGGATGAAGAAAAAAAACTCCAGTGCCCACAGTAGAAACGAAAGTCAGAGATTCACAACTTAATACAGCTGCAGCTGTGTCTGTTACCTCAGGAGAGTACAAGAAGCCCCGAAGTCAGATTCCCTTACACAAAACTGGTGTGCAATCGACTGGTTATTCCAATAACAGTATTCCAGTGTTTGGTCAAGTTAGTGTGAGGGCGGAATACGATGATACATCCTATTGGCATTGGTCGTGGTAGAAGGGAACAAATTCTTCCTGATGGGAAGAAATTGGCTTAAGATAATACGGTTAAACTGGGCCAAGTTATTTACAGCAGGAGTCAGTAAGAGTGCATCTGTCATTGAGGAAGTGCTGAGAGAGCACACTGTGGTCTTTGAGCAAGGAGAACCAAATGATGAAATTAGGCATCACAAGGCTGGAGTCAAGATAAAGGACGATATACAGCGAGCGTTTTGCAAAGCTAGGCCGGTGCCTTATGTCCATCTAGAAGCAGTAAGCAAAGGACTGGATAGATTAGAAAGAACAGCGGCAATTAAGAAGGTGAAAAGTTGTGAGGCGTGTCTCGGAATGAGAAATCCAAACAAAATTCTTTTCATTCCATGGTCAAGCGCAGGAAAACCATGGAAATGAGTACATGTTGATTTCTTGGAGGAGAAAGGGAAAGAGTACCTTGTTTTGGGCGATAGCTATAGCAAGTGGATAAATATCCAGCCTATGCCCAATACCATAAGAGCCAAAACGATTGAGATTTTGAGAAGTTGGTTTGCCATTTATGGGTTGCCAAGGGTGTTGGTGTCAGATAATGGTCCACAGTTTATGTCAGAAGAGTTTGAAATGTTGCTGAGTAGGAATGGAGTCAAACACACTCTAAAACCAAAATATCAGAATCACAGAATTTGTTAGGGTGCAGAAGGAGGCCATTCGGCCCATCGTGTCTGCACTGGCTTTCCGAATGAACGCCATGACTCAGTGCCATTCTCCTGCCTTTTCCCCATAACCCTGCACATTGTTTCCATTTAATCATCCAGCTTGAATGCTTCAATCCCTCTTGAATGCCTCTATTGAACCTGCCTCCACCACACTTCACGACACTGCATTCCAGACCTGAACCGCTCGCTGTGTGAGAAAGCTTCATCGCATTTGCTTCTTCTGTAAGTCACCTTAAATCTGTGCCCTCTCATTCTCGATCATTTTACGAGCATAAACAGTTTCTCCCTATCTACTCTGTCCAGCCCCCTCATGATTTTGAGCACTTCCATCAAATCTCCTCTTAGCCTTCTCCTGTCTGAGGAGAACATTCCCAACTTCTCCGATCTATCTTCATAACTGATATTTCTCATCTCTGGAACCATTTTTCTAAACCTCTTCTGCACTCACCCCAATGCATTCACATCCTTCCTGAACTGTACACAATACTCCAGCTGAGGTCTAACTAATATCCTATACAAGTTCAGCATAACCTTCTTGCTCTTGTACTCTATGCCCCTATTAATAAAGCCTAGGATACCATATGCTTTATTAACTGCTCCATACACCTGCCCTGCCACCTTTAATTACTTATGCACATATACACCCAGGTCCCTCTGTTCCTGCACCCCCTTTAGAGTTGTACCCCTTATTTTATGTTGTCTGTCCATGTATATTACCCAACATCAAATTAAACTGCAGAAAGAAGTGTACAGATTGTGAAGGGGCTTTTGCAGGAGTACTTGCTAGGTGTCAAGCTAGGCAGTAATTTCCCTGTTTTCCTTCAACACAGGCTGGACGATTTTCTGTTTTCTTACAGAATAACCCCATAGTCTACAACAGGTTGCTCACCTTACGAGTTAGTGTTTAAACATGCTCTTAAGGCAAGGTTTAGTTTGTTTAATATAAAAACAGAAAATTTGGAAAAACTCAGCAGTCTGGCAGGATCTGTGGGAGAGAAACAGAGTTAATGTTTTGAGTCCCTATGACTAGACCATAAGACCATAAGACATAGGAGCAGAAATTAGGCCATTCGGCCCATCGAGTCTGCTCTGCCATTCAATCATGGCTGATAAGTTTCTCAACCCTATTCTCCCGCCTTCTCCCCGTAACCTTTGATCCCCATACCAATCAAGAACCTATCTATCTCCGTCTTAAATACACTCAATGACCTGGCCTCCACAGCCTTCTGTGGCAATGAATTCCATAGATTCACCACTCTCTGGCTAAAGAAGTTTCTCCTCATCTCTGTTCTAAAAGGTCTTTCCTTTACTCTGAGGCTGTGCCCTCGGGTCCTAGTCTCTCCTACTAATGGAAGCATCTTCTCTACATCCACTCTATCCAGGCCTTTCAGTATTCTGTAAGTTTCAATCAGATCCCCCCTCATCCTTCTAAACTCCATCGAGCATAGACCCACAGTCCTCAAACGTTCCTCATATGTTAAGCCTTTCATTCCTGGGACCATTCTCGTGAACCTCCTCTGGACCCTCTCCAGGGCCAGCACATCCTTCCTGAGATACAGGGTCCAAAATTGCTCACAATATTCTAAATGTGGTCTGACCAGAGCCTTATAAAGCCTCAGCTTTATAAAGACTCTTCTTCAGAGCCCTCTTCTTTAGTTTGTTTAAGCCTGATGTCAGTAGCAAAATAAGAGAAAAGCAAGATAATGTGAAGATGAGTCATGATAAGCCAGGCATGAAACTTAGAGAGTTCAGTGGTGGTCAGAAGTTCATGGTGAAAAATCACTGAAGTGATGAGGAGAAATATGTGTTTGTAATTGTTGTAAAGAGACTAGACACATTCACATCTCTAGTGAAGATTGGAGAGCGATTCTGTCAGTGACATTGGCATGAAAGAGGAAATCTGACAAAAGAAGAGCACCAGAAACCTATAGTCCTATTTCCTTGGACAGTCCAAAGGGAAAGTCAGAAAAAAAGTGAAAGTCAGAAAAGAAACTGAAAGTGTGCCAATATTACAGAATCCATGGGTAGGGCAAAGTGAGTTAGGGTCTTTGATTAAGACAAATCAGTCAATGTTACTGTCCCAACCATTAGGTGGAGTTGGTGGTCAAAATTCAAGTTTGACACAGTTGGCAAATTGGATCCAGAATTGGCTGAGTGGCAGGAAGCAGAGGGTGATGGTCGAGGGGTGTTTTTGTGACTGGATGCCTGTGTCCAGTGAGGTTCCACAGAGATCGGTGTTGGGTCCCTTGCTGTTTATGGTATATATAAATGATTTACGCTTGAATGTAGGAGGGTTGATCTGGAGTGGTTGAGGGTTTTAATTTCAATTAATCAGATAAAATCTGGAATAACAAAGCTGGTATCAGCAATAGTGAACTTGAAACCTCTAGATTGCTGTAAAAATCTGGTTCGCTAGTTTCCCCTAGGGAAGGAAACCTGCCATCCTTAGCCAGTCAAGCCTAAGCTGGGGTTGGGGTAGAGGATCAGTCATGATCCAGTTGAATGGCGGAGCAGGCTCGAGGGGCCGAATGGCCCACTCCTGTTCGTAGGTGATTCCAGACCCACAGCAAATGTGGCTGATTCTTAACTCTGAAACAGCTCAACAAGCAGCTGTATTCCAAGGAGATGGCTCACCACCACCTTCTTGAGAGTACTTTGTAGGTGGATGCTGAATGTTGGCCTTACCAGTGACTTCCGCATCCCGTGAAGAAATAAAAGAAGTACAGCTGCCAGCGGTGGAGCAAAGTGAATGGGGGAAGATACCTTCTTTATTGCTTAACTAACGCTAATGAGGTTAGAGATCTATGGTTGCAGATTTGATTAGTGACTGGGTGGTTACCCCTGTTCTGCCACTTTGATATTCTATTCATATTACATCTCTGGCTCTAGAGAAAGCCCTGGCATTCAGGTCGATGTGTAAGTGATGTCATGTTTATGCTGCCCTTTGGGGGCAGGGACTATGGAGACCCAGAGTGCAAACATGTCCCTCAGGGCAGCTGGCTGCAACAGCAGGCCTTAATCCAAAGGCAAGTTTGCGAACCCACTTTTGCTGGAAGGAGAGACAAGTTGCCGAAACTTTTTGTCTTGCGCTCATCAGGTCAAACGCAAGGATTTCAAACGATCACAACAATTTGTGCTACAGGAGAAAAGGGTACTGATTGGTTGGCAAGTCGACTCTGATTGGCTGAGGCGTTGCCATGGAGAGAGCAATGTAGGCTCCCCAAGCTCCCGGGTAATTCAAAAAAGGCACGAGGCTTGAACATATTCCTTCAGTTTGCAGAGAACGGGTCCCTGTGGATGAATGTATGTCGCTTCTAGCAGGTATAAGTGAGCTACGATCTGAGCTCGAGTAATTATTTTTAATTGGTTTTTTGGTGGAGCCCTTAGCACCATTTTCTTTGGTCCTACGAAGCAGTTTTTGTGCTGTTTGGGCCTTTTACGCTGAGCATGGCAGATTGTGGGAGAGTTGTTATCAGTTATGAGAGAAGGTTAAAAGGTGACTGAACAGAAGTTTTGAAGGTTTTGATAAGAGTTGATGGAGTAAACCTATTCCCTTTGGCGAGAGAGTCGATGACGAGGGGCCATTGATTCAAAATCATTAGCAGAAGAGGGGAGATGAGGGGAATTCTTTGCGCTGAGTTGTTAGAATCTGGGCTGCTCTACTTGAGGAAGCTGATTCCGTTAGTGATTTTAAAGGGGAATCGGACAGGAGCTTGAGGATGAGGAGCTTACAGGATTATGGGCAAAAAGCAGAGACAGGACACTGAACATGACTGCTCTTCTGAAGAACCGACAGACACGATGGGCCGAATGGCCTCCTTCCGTGCTAATAACATTCACTGATTCTCTGACTTTTGCATCTGTGTTCAGTTGCATTCCTGTAATATGACAGGGACTGCCATCATCTGATTTAGGTAACATAGTCTTCCTAATATGCGTCACCACACTGGGGGATTGTCTGATAAAGCCTTCAAGCTGAGAGTTTCTCGGCAATGTACTTCTGCTCTTGTGTGGAGATGGGGCTTTTGGGAGTTAAAACAGGAAACTGTGGGACCCCCTGTTGGCTTTGCAGCCAAGTCTGCTCAGAACAGATCCTCTGTGCATCCTGACTGATTCTGGTAATGCTATCATCCTTGTGCTCGCTCCATGGCTTGTTGACAATAGTTTATCCTCTTATGTCAGCATAAAAAGAAACCCTGTTTTTCTCTCGTTGATTTTCTGTGGGAATAAACTTATCAAGAATAAAAAATTCAAACACATCTGAAATTAGACCAAGGATTTTCTTTAGCCTATGTCTGCCAAACCCCACATTCGGTGTGTTTTTATTCATTCATGGGATATGGGCTTCGTTGGCTGGGCCAGCACTTATTGCCCATCCCTTGTTGCTCTTGAGAAGGCGGTGGTGAGCTGCCTTCTTGAGCCGCTGCAGTCCATGTGGCGTAGGTACACCCACAGTGCTGTTAGGAAGGGAGTTCCAGGATTTTGACCCAGCGACAGTGAAAGAATGACGATATATTTCCAAGTCAGGATAGTGAGTGATTTGGAGGGGAACTTCCAGGTGGTGGTGTTCCCATCTATCTGTTGCCCTTGTCCTTCTAGATGGTAGTGGTCGTGGGTTTGGAGGGCACTGTCGAAGGAGCCTTGGTGTGTTCCTGTAGTGCATCTTGTAGATGGTAAACACTGCTGCTACTGTGCGTCTGTGGTGGAGGGAGTGAATGTTTGTGGATGTGGTGCCAATCAAGCGGGCTGCTTTGTCCTGGATGGTGTCAAGCTTCTTGAGTGTTGTGGGAGCTGCACTCATCCAGGCAAGCGAGAGTATTCTATCACACTCCTGACTTGTGCCTTGTAGGTGGTGGACAGGCTTAGGGGAGTCAGGAGGTGAGTTACTCATCTCGAGCACGATTCCTAGCCTCTGACCTGCTCTTGTAGCCACAGTATTTATATGGCTAGTCCAGTTCAGTTTCTGGTCAATGGTAACCCCTAGGATGTTGATAGTGGGGTATTCAGTGATGGTAATGCCATTGAACATCAAGGGGCGATGGTTGGATTCTCTCTTGACGTGGCCAAACAGGTTGATTATCAGCCGGTAAATCCTTCCAATACGCCTGATGGCAGGTGGTAAGAGTGGGACAGTGTCCTGGTCAGTCATACTGCAGAAGGCAATGGCAAACCACAGCAGTACTTTGCCAGTCATAATCATGGACCAATCCAATGGAAATCCATGGTTGCCAATGTCCTCTTAGAGCCTGGTACCTGAAGGAGGAGGAGGACCAGATTTCAAAATTATTTCACTGGCTGTAAAGCAATTTGGGACATTCTGCAGTTGTAAAAGATGCACCATTGCCTGAGTCCAGAACGTCAGAGTCCGGTGAGGGTTCCTTCACGGAGGAGCTACAGTTAGCTAGCTGAAGCAGGATTCCTTTAAAGTTGATGGTGATGCCGCGAGATGAGGTTGGTATACAGATCCTTGATCTGCTCGGCTGTTGATGGCAGGAACCTTCCAGAGAAACAGGGTTCAAGGAGTCTTAGATTTGATGCAGGCTGTTGGTAGCCTAGAGTCCTCCTTGTATGTTTGCAGGCTGGAGTTTAAAACAACAGACTGAGTTGCGAGCCTCGAAGTGTAATATTAAAACTTTCCAAAGGCCAGAAACTTAGTTCATGTGATGTTGCCCATTAATGAGCCAGTTTCAGGCTAACAAGCAGTTTCTATGCCTTTGGTTAAAACCCATTGTTCACCTTAGGAGAGGAATGGTGGCTTTTAGTGCCTCTGCAGGTACAATGAGATGGCTTCCCCTTTGTTATATGACCGGGCTGGGGAGACAGATTGTCTGCTAGTCCCTGGTTTTGCTGATTGTAATGAGTCCTCACAATGGGAGGTGTGAGATTCCACAAGGATGAGGGTGAAGCTTTTGTCCTGTAACTGCTGTTGGAAATTTCCAGAAACTGTAGCCAACTTGTGATCAAATGACATGTAACAGCCATCTTTTGGTTCAGCAACGTTCACCTTTTAAATAAGCAAAAAGGTAAGGTTTGATTTAAACAGTGTATGATCGTTTTCATATCTCAATGTGAGGCTAGTTAGCTATTCTCAAGCAGGGTGGCAAGAGGCACCTGTGTTGCCGGAGGGCCCTGTTTTTGTGGGTGTTGGGGGGTGAGCATGGGCAGGGGGTTGAGGGTAGAAGGGGGGTGTGTGTATTGAATGAGGTGATGAGTGTGGATGGAAGGGGTGAACATTGGTGGAGGGGTGAGTTGGGGATTATGGGAAAGTTGGCAGGGTGCGTCTCTTAATGAAGGCAGTGCACACTGAGGGAGGGAGTGAACATTGGCAGAGGGGGTGCACGTTGGTGGACGAGAGAGCATTGGCGGAGTGGGTGCGTGTTGGCGGAGGGAGTATACGTTGGAGAGGGTGCGCATTGGAGGGGGGGTTCTGGTTAGCTGAGGATACAAGTGTCGGCAGGGAAGCATGACTCTTGGTGAGGTGGCTCCATTTTGGCTGAAAGAATGTTTGACTAGGGGAGAATTTGGGCTCAGACAGCGTGATGACATTGCAGCATCACATCGACACGTCACTGAGTGTCGTCGGAGGTTACGGACAGAATTTTTAGCTTGGTATGCGTGCGCGTGGCTGACCCGCTCGAGGTTAAGATAGCGTGTGATGACATCGGATGTGTGGCCCGACGTCATCCCGCGCTTGCGCAATATTCCGGTCGGCAGGTGTGCGCAAGACTCAGAAGCGCGCCCGCCGACAATTAAGTGAGGTCATTAAGCCCGGTAAAGTTCCAATTGACTCTGATTTTTCGTGGTCTGACGGTTGGTGGACGGACGAATCGGCCAGGCGGGTTTCGCATTTTTGATGAAACCTCATCCAACGGCAGGACGGGGTTTTTAATGTTTAAAAAAAAAATGTTTGGGCGGAATTTTCATTGTCTGTTTGCTCAGGTGACTGACTCTGACGTGTGGACATTTTTTTTCTGGATTTTTAAATCTTTATTCATTGCTTTTAAACTCTCCAGGTCCCTGAGGCAGCTCTCTGCCTTCGGGGAGCTTTCATTCCGCGTTCTCCAGCGCCCGCGCTTATGTCGGCGCCCGCTCTCCTCCCGCCCTCACCCCGGCAGCGATGACCCTTTCACGCCGGCTGCCCGTTAATTGGCCAGCCAGTGTGAAATCGCGGTCAGGGGGCCGATCGCAGTTGGAACTAAATACCCTGCCCTGTGTGTGGCTGTCAACCTCGTCTCTGTGACTACACTTCAAAAGGCATTGGCTGTGAAATGCTTTGAGATGTCCTGAGGTTGCGAAAGGTGCTACGTAAATACAAATTCCCTTTATTCCTTGCGAACTCCTAACATTCTAACTCAGAGACTGGAGTCGTGGCTAACCTGACACCTCCAGGATTTGAGTTTTATTCAACTTCGTAGCATCTCCACAGATAACACGAACCACTTGACCGCAATGGTTTCGACCGCTTGTGCTGGTCCCACTCGTGGAGCTGAAACTTTATTTGTCGTTTTAATGTTTGAGACGGAAACGTAGATGGGATTTGAAAAGAAGCCAGTGGCTGGTGTGTATGGAATTTCGCAATTTTGAGGTACCGGGGGGTGGGTAACAGCTTGGGCTGGATTCCGTGGCCCTCCCCAGCCGGGCATGTTTTCCGGGAGGGCAGGGGGGCAGTAGGTGTGGTGGGGGGGGGGGTGGGGGGTGGGGGGGGGGGGGGGGGGAGGGGGGGGAGGGGTTGGAAGCACAGAAATTATATCAGGCGCCCAGCCGACCTCCTCTCCGCCTACCCCCGGGCCTGAGCAATACCCTGTAACGTCCAGCCCTAAGAGTTGATGTGAAATGGAGATCGGCCACTTCATCCACAACACAGTCTTCAAATCACAACGTTCGCTTATATTCTCACAGCGCCTTCAAAAATGCACCGAGCTGCTTCACAGAGGTACAATCAAACAGTGATTCAGGGAGGTGCGGAGTGTCACTGGGCTAACAACACTCTGATGCTCTGGGCACTTGGATTCAGATCCCACCCTGGCAGCTGGTGGAATTTAAACTCGATTAATAAAGAGACCTGGAATTAAAAGCTGGCCTCAGTAATGGTGAACATGACAACTATCATCAATCGTCATAAAAAACCCATCTGGTTCACTGGTGGCCTTTAGGAAAGGAAATCTGCCATTCTGAGCTGGCCTACAGACAAGAACGTGGTTGACTTCCAGCTCCCCCAGCAAGCTGCTCAGTTTAAGGGCAATTAGGGACGGGTGGCAAACGCTGGCGATACCCACATCCCGTGAAAGAATAAATTAACGATGAACTTTGAACCAAAGAAGAAGATTAGGCCAAGAGGTGAGTTTTGAGCAGAGTGGAGTGAGAGGTGTGGAGGTTTAGTGAGGGAATGGCTGAGTGGCCTTTTCTGATTCCTGGTCCTATGATAACTTCATTATGTACCTTTGTTGCTTATCTGGTGTGAAACTACCAGTGTGTTTGTGCAGTGTGCCAGTATTTGTGTGGTTTGTCCTTGCACTGGCTCCAGTATAAATCCCTTGGGTGAAAGCTAGGTAGCTTCAGTTATTGTGCATTAAGAAGCAACCTCATTGTCTATACTAATGGCACAAGTGGATGGCGAGATCGTGAACGGTACAGAGGATGAAAGTCACTGTCCTGGTTTCTCATCTGTGCTGAGTTTGCTAGTGAAGGGCATGGTGCTGGTGTGGAGTAGGGGGCAGGGGTGTGAAAATTGCCCTTCGCTTCTGGGCTGGAGAGGGGACAATATCAGCCAGGGTTGCTGTTTCTAGTCATTGCACAGTGATATCTGCTGCAAAGCATAGTAGGAGGATCTGTACCTAAAGGGTCGACATGGAACTGAGTACAGTGTGATGTAAGAAGGGGCAGGTGACCTAGAGCTAGAGATAGGTAGCAAGATGTAAGGACCTAGCATGGGGTCCTCTCCATACCTTTCCCCTCTACTGTAAATATGTACATTGTTCAGTAGTATTCATTAAGACTACTTTATAACTTTAACAAGACTGCTTCATGGTGACCAAGCAGTACACATCACGGATAATGACAACAGAATGGATCACAAAGTACATCAGTGAATTTTGCACAAAGACAAGGTCAGGTTTGGTTGTGATGCCTTTGTAGTCAAATAGCCAACAGGCACTAGCCAATTGATGGTTGCAACTGAATTCCAATAACAGCAAGCAGACTAAAGGGGACAGAGAATTGGCTCGAACTCAATAGCGCATCTTATCTTTTCAGTTAAAACCCCTGCGGGCGGAAAGAGACCGGCGAGCAGCATTCTCCATGCATCTGAGCTGCGATGCGGCAGTAACGCGGCATTCTTGCATTCCAAGCACGCATGGGGGGAGGGAATCTACTAAGGCGGACGGATATAACTTGGAGCTCGCTGAGTGGAATAGGCTGAGCTGCCGTCAGACCAGGAGAAGTTGTTGAACCAACTTCCTTCAGGCAGAAAGACAAGACAGAATGGGAGGTCTTCCTACAGCAGACTCATGTAACAGTCTATCTGTTCTGGGGCCAATTTACACTCCGCTAGGACCAAGCGATAACTCACTGTAGATGAAAAATGGAAAGCAATCTGTTGAATAAATTATCATGTAATTGAAAGCAGCTGCCCTCAGCATTCCTTGGCATTGGACAGATTCAGAAACTTGTTCGAGGCATTTATGTTTTTAAAAATTGTGTATTATTGTTAAAATGTTTAATTTCTCTTATCATTTTAAAAAATTTATTCTTTCAGGGGATCTGGGCTTCGCTGGCTGGGCCAGCATCTATTGCCCATGCCTAATTGCCCCTTGAGAAGGTGGTGGGTGAGCTGCCTTCTTGAACCGCTGCAGTCCATGTGGTGTAGGTACACCCACAGCGCTGTTAGGGAGGAAGTTCCAGGAATCATGCGACTTTGCTTTCCACCTTGACATTCTCTCTTTCTCCTTTGAATGCAGTAACCTCATCTTGGGCTACAATTCCACAGGAGATTTCAGCCCTCCTGTTTGTGACTTCACCTTCTCTGTAAGTGAGCCTGGATGGTGAGTGTCGGCAGGTTATTCAGTCATTGGGTAGAATCCTGTTGAGGCGTTGAGGGTCTTGCCAGCCGGCTGGACCAATCAGGGTCAAGCTGCCTGGTTTAAATGTCAAACAATGGTTGGCAGTTATCTGTCAGTCACCATCACTGGTGCATTCTCCATGGCAACGCCTCTACCAATTAGAGCCCACTTGCCAACCAATCAGCACTCTCTTCACATACAGTATAAATTGTTGTTTTCCCCTTATATTGGTATTCTTGTGAGTGTCCTGATGAGTGCAAGACAAAAAGCTTCGACATGCCTCTATTTTCAGCAATTTCCTGTTGGTTTTTTGATGACTATCTTATTACATAGATTGCCTCCAGCTCTTCCACAAAAGAGGAAACATTCACTCTGTATCCACTCTACTCAACATTGAGTTCAACAACTTCAGACCATGAACCCGGTCCTCCATTTTGTATTTTTTTCCACTAGTGCCAGTCTGTATCTTGCTTTCATGTTTTAAGCATTGACCTTTATTCTGCTATTAACACATTCTGCTATTTTGCTTTGATGCAGCGCTGACTTTTACCCTTCTATTAATACCTTCTCTGGACCAATGCTTTGTTCCTTTACTACTACCATTCCCACTGTCTTTGCATTTGCTCCATGAGATCTTTATCATTTAATCTCCCCTGCCCTCTAGCCTGTCCCTGACCTTCCCTTTTTGCTCCACCTGACCCTCCCCCCTTTTTTAACGGCATAAAATCCATCACATTTCTACCTCTCTTCAGTTCTGAAGAAGAATCATATTGGACTCGAAACCTTAACTCCGTTTAAACAGCCTCTTTAGAGATGCTGCCAAACCTACTGAGCTTTTCCAGCACTTTTTGTTTTAAATTTCAGATCTCCGGCATCTGCATTATTTTGCTTTCATTAATACCTTTAAAAACCTGTATTAGGCCAGCCCTCAGTCTCTTTATTTCCAAGAGAAAAGAGACCCACCCTGTCAATTCTTTCCTAATTTGTATACCCAAGCATTTCTGGTATAATTCTTATAAATCATTTTGCACCCTCTCCAGTGCCTCTATATCCTTGTTACAATTTGGTGGCCAGATCTGCATACAATATTCTCACTGAGGTATAACCAAAGTTAGATACAGGTTTACCATATCTTCCCTATATTTTAAGTCTATTGAGGGCAGGGCCTTCCTATGCTGTTTGGTTTGAGCACCACATTAGACTTTAGTGGGTTCGTATCAGCAAAAAAACAAACAAAGTAAGGGAGGAACTGATTTATCAACCCTCCCCTCCCCAACAATCATAATAACCTTAGCAACAATAACTTCCATTTACACTGTGCCTTCAGCTGGATAGCCCTTTCTCGGCCAGCAGAGACATGGTAGGTTAAATGGCCTCCTTCTGTGCCATAAATGTGATTTTCTCTTTGTATTTAATGTAGTAAAATGTCCCGCGGGACTACATGGGAGATATTATCAAATAAAATTTGACATCAAGTCGCTTGAGGAGAAATTAGGACAGGTGATCAAAAGCTTGGTCAAAGAATTAGGTTTTAAGGAGCGTCTCTAAAGAGGGAATTCCAAGGCTTTGGGCCTGAGCAGTGTAAAGCGAGGCTAGCATTGGTGGAGCAATTAAAATTAGAGGCGTTCAAGAGACCAGAATCGGGGAGCGCAAAGCTCCCGGAGGGTTTGTGGGGCTGGAGGAGATTACAGGGCTAGGGAGGGGCGAGGCCATGGAGGAATTTGAAAATAGGGATGAGTTTTAAAATCGAGGTGTTCCTTGACTGGGAGCCACTGTAGGTCAGCGAGCACAGGGGTGACAGGGGGGTGGGACTTAGTGTGAGTAGCAGGACCTAGACCAAAGTAAATCAAAAAGATAAACAGAAACAGAAATACCTGGAAAAACTCAGCAGGTCTGGCAGCATCGGCGGAGAAGAGCACAGTTGACGTTTCAAGCCCTCATGACCCTTCAACAAAACTAAGTAAAAATAGGAAAGGGGTAAGCTGGTTTAAGGTGGGGTGGGGGGTGGTGGGGGGGTTGTTGGGACAAAGAACAAAGAGGTGTTGAAGGTGGTGATACTATCTAAAGGAATGTGCTAATTAAGAGTGGAGAGCAGGACAAGCAAGGTACAGATAGCTCTAGTGGGGGTGGGGTGAAATAAGACTAAAAGGGCATAAAAGGTATAGATAAATGATGGGTGGAAATACATTTAAAAATAATGGAAATAGGTGGGAAAAGAAAAATCTATATAAATTATTGGACAAAACAAAAAGGAGGGGGAAGAAACGGAAAGGGGGTGGGGATGGAGGAGAGAGTTCAAGATCTAAAATTGTTGAACTCAATATTTTTTTTTTAAATCAAAAATATGTCTTTCAAGATCAGACAAATAATAAACATGCTTAAGGACACAAAGGGAAGTTGGTGGACCCAGAACCTCTCCCTGAGAATTGAGACATTCTTATATTAGGTGTTTGGTACAAAACCATTTATTCCTCCTCCTCCTTGTAATACCCCTTCTGACTTAATTGACCTCTTGCAAAACAAAGAGCTTTTGTGCCAAATGCTTCTCAATTGAAGAAGATCTACTTGTAATGAGTTTTTGCAAACAAATCGTATTTGTGTGAAAAGAAAGTCCTGCTTGTTCAATTGAATGGGAAAGCCAGGGGACTTGGCCCTGTATTTTGAATTGAATCCTGACAGTGACAGCGACCTAAACTTAAAGTGACTGCCAATGCCCTATAACTAGGCACCGAAAGATTCTTAACTTATAATCAGAATTGAGATTCAAACTTGCCCTCCCTTGGTCACTGTGTTCAAGCCCCATCCAGTGCAGTACTGAGTTCTAGCTGTTTGATGAGGTGTTAAACTGATTGGTTGTTCTGGCTGTTGTGACACAAAAGATCCCATTTGAAAAAGAGCAGAGAGTTCCCCTCCTGCGTTCTGACGAAGAGTCATACAGACTCGAAACGTTAACTGTGCTCCTCTCCGCAGATGCTGTCAGTCCGGCTGAGTTTTTCCAGCTATTTTTGTTTCTGTTTCTGCTCCTGATCTGTCCGACCTTTCCTTCCCCAACCAACACCCACTGAAAACAAAGGAATTAGGTTCCGCTGCTGCTATTCACACATCTCGTCTGGACCCATCTTTTGTTCCTTTGCTTGTCACACTACCACCCCCTTTTGCCTTGCACCATCATCCCTTTGGTTATTTAATCTTTCCGGCCTTTCACCCTATCATAGGCCTTCCCTTTTGTTCCTTCCTCCCCTCTCTGCTTGTTCCCTGCCTCTGTAATCGCTTACAAGTTGTCAAATATCTAACGGCTTCCAGTTCTGACAAATGGTCACCAACCTGAAACGTTACCTCTGTTTCTCTCCCCGCGGATGCTGCCCAACCTGCTGGGCGCCTTCTGGCTTTTTCTATTTTTTCGTCTCCGATTTCCAACATCTGCCGTATTTTGCTTCTGTTCTCAGCACTCACCCGTCTCTTTGCTTTTTGTGGGACCTTGCTGTGCCCAAAATGGCTGCCTCGCCCCCTGGGAAACCTGGGGATGTGTCATACTCACACCGTTCGTCAAGGGGAATAGAAAGGGTAGGTAGAGGGAAACCATTTTCACTGGTTGGAGAGTCTGGGCATAGTCAGAAAATTGGAGCCAGACCTTTTAGGAGTGAAATTAGAGGCTGAATTCTGTGGTATGACATGGTCCCCTAGGTCAGAGGTCAGGAGGGAGCCCACCCAGGGCTTCCCCGCAGTCATTTAATGGTCAGTAGGCTGGAGGTGGCATTTCCCGCCTCCCTCAGAGACAGGAAGTCCCGCCCCTGAGAGCTTCGGCCCAATCAGAGACCGCCAGCTCTCGATGTACCGGTAGTGCCACCCGGGACAGCTGTGGCCACTGCCGGTACTGCACCCGGGCGGTGCAGAGGCGAGCTGCGATGGATGGGAAATTTGTACATTTTTGGAGCGTTGACAAGAGAGGAAGAGGGGGTCAGCGAGGGAGGTGGGGGCCAGGGATTGAGAGGCCATGGGGGGAGGGCAACCTTGGGGGGGGGGGAGCGGTTGGGGGGGAGTTTCTACTTTGTGGGGAGTCCTCCAATGGGTCCCGGGGCAAGTTAAGGAGGGACCTCCCCCCCCCATTGCCCCCCACCAATCCGCAAGGAGAAACCTGCTGGATTGGCTGCTTGACGTGGGCTTCTCCCGCCTCCTTTTAATTGGTGATGGCGGTAGTATGAGGCACTTGAAAGAGTTACATTAATTGCCCATTTAAAGGCCTAAGTTGGCACACTGGTTGGGCAGGCTAGCCTACGCCACTGGTATAATTGTGGCGTGGACAGAGGTGGGCAGGTTGCCGCTGGATTTAATGAGCGCTCCTGCCTTTAAACCCGTCACACGGGGAGCATGAAATCCAGACATAGGAAATATTTCTACACACAAAGGATGGTCCTGGACTAGAGCTCCACCAACAGCAATTGATGCTTGATCAGTTGTAAATTTTAAGCCTGAGATTGAGAGATTTAATTATCCAATAGTGTTAAGTAATATGGGGTAACGGTGGGTATATGGAGTTCAGTTGTAGACCATCCGTTGTCTCATTGAATGGTGATATCGGCTCAAGTTTAGGGCAAAGTGCTGCAGCTGGAGACATTAGGAGGTGGGATCAAAAAAAGTGGGTTTTAAAGAAGGCCTTGAAAGAGGAGAGGGAGTTCGAGGGGTTTAGCTGGGGAATCGCAGAGAACTCAAGGCATCTGGAATGGCTGAAGGCACAGCTGTGAATGGTTAGGGGAAGGTGAGGTTGGCCAAGGGGCTAGAGCCGTAGGAATGGAAAGAGTGTTGGAAGAGCTGTAGATCTGGAGGAGGTTGAGAGATAGTGAGGGGTGAGGTTCCACACAAGATTAGTGCAGTTATTTATAAGTTGACACAGCTGTTGTGAAATCTGCTTTGCAATATGAGCAGGATAGATCTACAGCGTTTGGACCTGAGCCAGTATTGCAGACCTGCTTGTTAAAGGTGTCCAGCCATTGCTACAATCTCGCCCTCCAAATCTCCAAAACACAAGCCTCCCAAAATGCAGCCTATTTGAAAGCGACCTTATATAAATTCCTAAGTACCTCTGAAGAGACGGTCAGGGGTTAACGACTTATTTAAGATTGCGCAGAAAAAGCTAAACTGTAATCTGCTGCTCTCCTTGACGCGAGTCTGAAATCTTTGGCAACAAGAGTTGGACAATTTGTTTTTCTGATGAGCCTTTGCCGTGATCTTTTGAAACCTGCCATGATCCCGATTGAAGAGAGAGTTTTCCCTGCTGTCTTCACCTTTTGTTTCTGTTTTGCTGGCTGTCTAGTTTCTACTAATCCTTTTTGGGGGCAGTGGCCTTTCAGCAGCTTTGCAGGCGCCTGTGGTCCAGTGAGTAGCGCTCTTGGGTTCAAAGGTTGTAGGTTCAAGCCCCACTCCAGAGATTTGGGCGCAAATGACATTTCAGGGCAGCACTGAGGGTGTGTTGCACCGTTGGAGGTGCCATCTTTCGAACTAGACATGAATCGAGGCCCTTTGCTTTCCCGGGTGGGTGTAAGAGGTCCTTGTGTCGCTATTTTGTCAAAAACACAAGCAGCATTTTGGCCCAGTGCCCTGGTCAATGGTTATCCCTCAATCAGCATCTCTTAAAAAAAAACAGATTAATCACATCGCTGTTTGTGGATCTTGCTGTGCGCTAATTGACTGCCACCTTTCTTACAACATCGATTACGCTTCAAGAAGCAGTTCATTGGTGGTAAAGAGCTTTGGGACATCCTGAGGTCAAATTATGCACAGCAAGGTCCCACAACCAGCAGTGAGATAGTGATCAGGTCACCTGTTCCCAAACGTTGGTTCAGTGATGAATGTTGGCAGGCACACTATGAGATCTACCCTGCTCTTCTTCAAATACTGCCATGTGATCCTTTATTGCCCACCCGAGAGTGGGTGGGGGGGAGGACAGACATGCCCTCGGTTTTATCTTCTCATCAGCACCTCCGATAGTGCTGCACCGGGAGTGTCAGCCTAGATTATGGAGAGAATGTTGCAAAGTGACATTGAAGGATTGTGTGAGTGGGCAAGACTGTGGCAGAGGGAGTTCAGTGTGAGGCCGTCCACTTCGTCCGCAGAGACAGATCAAAGTAGATTCTAGATCGTGAGGATCCAGGAGCTGAGGAGGAGCAGAGAGATTTAGGGGGGGTCCATATACAGAAAGTATTAAAAGCCAATGGAAATTTACAGGAAATAATTGAAAAGGCTAATGGAATATTGAACTTTACCTCAGAAGGGGTGGAGCAGAAAGGTATGGAGGTTATTGTGCAGCTCTATAAAACCCTGTGTAGACTGCATTCAGTTCTGGACACTGCACCTCAGGAAGGATATATTGCCATTTAAGGGGTGGGGGTTAGGGGGTGGTGGTATGGGGGGGTGGGGGGGGGGGTCGGGGGTGGGGTTGTTGGTGGTTGCGGATTCCGTGTACGTTCATCAGAATGTTTCCGAGGCTGTGAAGGTTAAATTATGAGGAGAGTTTGCGTGGACTAAGATTGTAACCCCTTGAGCATAAAAGACTAGGTGATGATCTAATTGAGGTGTTTATGATGACTGAGGGATTTAATAGTGAAGCCCGAAGCAAGCTTGAGGAACAACATCTTAACTTGCCATTAGGCACTTTACAGCCTTCTGGACTCAACATTGAGTTCAACAACTTCAGACCTTGAGCTCTGTTTTCCATTTTGTATTTTTTCTCTCCCAGTGACTGTCTATATCTTGTTGTCATGCTCTGCTTTTAGACAGCAGTGACCTTTATTCTGCTATTAACACATTCTGCTATTTTGCTTTCAGATCGTGCTGCCCTTTATTCTGCTATTAACACCTGCTCTGGACAAATGCATTGTTCCTTTACTACTACCATTCTGACTCTCTTTGCCTTATGTTCCATGCCATCTTTGTAATTTAATCTCCCCGCCCTCTAACCGGTCCCCGACCTTTCCTTTTTGCTCCACCTGACCCTCCCCCTTTTTCAACAGCATACAACCCATCACTTTTCTGCCTCTCGTCTGTTCTGAAGAAGAATCACATTTGGTCTTGAAACGTTAACTCTGTTTTTCTCCCTCCACAGATGCTGCAAGACCTGCTGAGTTTTCCCACCACATTCTGTTTTTATTTAAGAGATTTAATAATGTAGATAGAGAGAATCTATTTATTTTGGCATGAGAGTCCAGAACTAGAGGACATAATGCTTAAAATTAGAACTGGGTCATTTAGGGGTGATGTCATGAAGCACTTTCTCATGCAAAGGATAGCGAGAATCTGGGACTCTCAGCTCGTAAAAAACGTTACTGTGGCTGGGGGGTCAGTAGAAAATTTCAAGACTTCGATTGATAGATTTTTGTTAACTGAGGATATTAAGGGACATGGAACCACGGCTCATCCTCATATAGACTGGGATAGCTATAGGGTAAAGGGAAAAGAGAAAGAATAATTCCTGAAATGTAGACACGAAAACTTCTTGATCAATGTGTTTCCATCCTAATGAGGGAGGAAGCAGTGCTGGATCCAATTCTGGGGAATGAAGCGGAGCGTGTTTCAATGGGGGAGCATTTGGGGAACAGTGATCATAATATCAAGTTTAGAATAATGATGAAACAAGGACAAGGAACAGTCAAGTATAAAAATACTTAACTGGAGGAGGGCTAATTTCAGTGAGATGAAAAGTGATCTAGCCCAGGTGGGTTGGAATCAAAAATTGGTGGGCAGGCAGTAACTGAATAATGAGAGACCTTTAAGGGTGAGATGGTTTGGTCCAGAATAGACATGTTCCCATGAGGGGGAAAAGAAGGACATCCAAAGCTAGAGCTCCCATGATGACTGAGATTAAAATGAAACAGGAAAAAAGGAGGCTTGCGACAAATAGAAGTTTGATAATACAATAGAGAACCAATTGAATTGAAAACAAGAAGGAAAAGATCTACAAAAGGAAGTAAGAGGGTCAAAATGAGGGTATGAAAATGGATTAGTGGGCAGCATGAAAGGGAGTCCAAACATTAAAGGAGGGAGGGGCAATTAAGGACCAAGAAGGTGACCTTGCTGTAGCTGAGGTACTTAATGAATTCTTTGCATCTGTTTCCACTAGAGAAGAGGATTTTGCGAATATAGCAGTAAAGAAGGAAGCAATAGCGATATTGGACAGGATAAAAATTGAGAGAGAGGAGGAACTTAAAACAGTGGCATTTCTCAAAATAGGCAAGTCACCCAGTCCAGTGGAATGGATCTGAGGTCACTGAGGGAAGAAAGGGGTGGAAGTTGTAAGGACTGTGGAGATAAGGAGGTGGTGTAGAGGACTGGGGTGGGGGCATTAAATATTCCAACCATGTTCAAAAAAAGGGGAGAGAAATAAACCCAACAATTGCACGCCAGCCAGCTTAACGATGGTGGTGGGCAATTTTAGAGATGATAGTCAAGGGCAAAATTATTTGGCATTTGGGCTAATAAATGGAAGTTGAGTCATGGTTTTTTAAAGGAACATTGGGTTTGACTGACCGAGTTCTTCATGAAGTAACAAGGATTTTCGTATGGCAGTGTTTCTCGCCCGTCACCCGAAGAATGTGTTCCCTCTGATCATAGCAGTCCCGCATTTAACACTCTGAGGAGCATTGATTGGCTGGGAGACGGGACTACCGCCCCTCACTTGGGTGTAAGTCACACCTCAGAGCGCTGCAGCCAATCTGAGTGGCCGGCAGCTCTGTTATCCCCAACAGTGGCCAGGATTGGGACTGCAAGCAGTCCCTAGATTCTAAGCCCTGGAGTCCAGGATGAGGGGGTTCTCATGGCAGTGAGGAGAGGTGAGGCCCGGGATGGTGGGCAGAGATAGGTGGGGGGGGGCGGGTACATAATGGAGAGGCTGGGGGGACAGGGAGTACCCACAGGGGCAGACTTTGTGGGGAGCCGCCCGATGTGGAGAGGGGCCCTTGAGGGAAGCACTGCCCCCTTCCCGACCGAAGCCTGAGTGGGAGAGATTCCTGGTCAGGCAGGCGATGGAAAGAAACTGGAGCTCCTACTATCACTATCCATAGCTCTAGGCTGCAACATGCCTGTAAAAATGTTGTTGCCACAGCAACTTGGACTCCTTCCGGGACCTGGTTGGCTGGGCGGCCAGAGTGGATCGGATTGGGGGTTTGATCCCTGTTCAGGCCGGGGTGGATTCAGGACTTGCCTCCTTGCCCTACCCGTGGCACTGTGGGTCCGATCTGCCCTCGGGAAGAGAACTCGAGAAGATGTGCTCCAGGCTATTGTGTTAAAGCATAAGGTGCTGCAGAAATCTAAGTAGTTGTTGCTGTTGGAGAAATGGGTTGTGGGGGGGGTCATAATCCATCCCATAAATATCCTGGGAGCACATTCCTGCTGCCCCTGCCCGGTATGATATCCCTAGCCTGCAAGGTACATGAGTGTAGAATGAATGGAGATGTTGTGCAGACCCAGTTTAAGTGCACTGTGACTTTTGTGCCCTGATGCCTGACTTTAAAGGGCTTGTAGGATTGATTGTGCTGACCCAGTCTCCCAAGCGTCAAGTTTAACTGGAGCCAGATGTGAAGGTCGTTTAAACTTCACAGATGTGATGGACCTGGAGCTGCAGTTTGGTCATTGTAGCTGACAATAAGTGTTACATTTGAAGAATCTTTACATGCCCCCCCAGCGGGGTTTCAACTGGGGCAGTTTCACATCTCAATATTTTTCTTTTTTTTAATACAAAGGAGCCCCTAACTTGACAGGTTAGGTGCGAATCCCCTTTTCACTCTCATTCTGGTCGTGCAACAATATAAGGTTTGCTTCCATTTGGAGCTCTCAGCCGGTCATTTAATATAAGAAAAGAACTTACATTTATATAGCACCTCTTGTGACTACAGGACGTTCCAAAGTGCTTTACACCCAGTTAAGTACTTTTGGAGTGTGGTTAGCGTTGTAAATGTACGAAATGCAGCAGCCAATTTGTGCACAGCAAGAACCCACAAACATTAGTGAGATAAATGACCGAACAATCTGTATTAGTTGGATAAATATTGGCCCAGCAAACAGGGGAGAACTCCCACTGCTCTTCGTCGATATGGGGGTCTCTTTGTTCCCCTGGGAGAGCAGATGTGACCTTGGTTTAACTGTGGATTCTGAGGGGTGTTCTTTTTTATGATTGGGGCGTGGAGTTTACCAGCTCCAATCCTAACCCCCCATTTCCAACCCGGCCATGTGGGCTGATTGACATCTCCAGAAACAAACAAACAGGTCTTGATGTTGTCGCGCCAGCAGGGGTTTAGGTCACAACGTCGTGTTGTAAAGCAGTTTGTGAGCTGCAGGCCGGAATCTTCTGCCCCCACAGGAGGCGAGGAAGGAGGCGAGAGTGGGCCTGAGAATTTAGCGGGTTGACATTGGGACTGGTCGCTGATGCCTTCCCGTCTCCCCCCCCCCCGGAAGTAAGTGCTGGGCGGGAAAGGCCTATGGACGACCTTCCTGTCCCTGCCCCCCCACCTCTCCACTTGAGTCCTTTAGGTGGCCAATTAATGACCACTTAAGGACCTCTTTCCATCTCCGCTGCAATCTTTCCAGCTCCAGGTGGGCCTGCCAACACATGCGGCCTGCTCTGGTCTGAGGCAGTTTTGAAGTTCGATTAAAAGACAAATGTGGTATATCTCTCTGGAGTCACTTGTGCTTATCGAGTGGGATGGTGATAAATAGAGAGTGTGGATTAGATACTATCTACCTCATTGTGCATTGGGACAGGATATTTATTTATTTTAATGCTTTGCAGTCGCAGTGTCTACATTAGTAATCATGATCCTAACTGTCTACATCAGGTCCTCCTAGATGTGGCCCCAACAGGGTGCTCTAATCTGAACCCCGGAAAAGTGCGCAACTGTGTGGCATTGAGTCATAAGGACTTGAAACATGAGCTCTGTTTCTCCCGCCACAGATGCTGTTAGACCTGCTGAGTTTTTCCAGCATTTTCTGTTTTCATTTCAGATTTCCAGTACCGTTGTGGAGGTGGAAATAGGTTGTCTCAGAATTGACAGGAATATGTGGTCGGCAGTTCATCCTGGGCCACATGTGACACCGGGGCTGTGAACAGGTTGTGTTTAATCTCAGACTGTTGCCAGGGTTAAAGATGGAGTTGGTGGTTGGGAACAGAGTTTGGAATAAGGTCCGAAGACAATGCCTTCAGTCTTCCCAATATTTAATTAGAGGAGATTTCTGTCCATTGAGTACTGGATGTCGGTTAAGCAATCTGATCATTTAGCGACTGTGGAGGAGTTGAGAGAGGTGGTGGTGAGGTAGAGCTGGGTGTTGCCAGTGTACATATGGAAACTAATGCTGTGCCTTCGGGTGGTGTTGCTGAGGGACAGCATTCATCTGAGAAATAGGAGGGGGGCAAGGATAGATCCTCTGGGGACACCAGACGTAACGGAAGAGAAGCCATTGCAAATGATTTTCGGCCGATGATTAACTAGATAAGAATGGATCCACATTAGAGCAGTTCCCACCCAGCTGGACAATAGTGGAGAAGTGTTGGAGGAAGGTGGGCGGTCAACTGTGTTAAAGACTGCAGGTGGGTCGAGAAGGATAAGTAGAGATAAGAAATAGGATAGGTAAGAGGTCACATGCGGGAATAGTTTATAGGTCTCCGAACAGTAGTTACACTGTAGGACAGAGTATACAGGAAGAAATAAATGGGATATGTAAGAAAAGTACCGCAATAATCATCAGTGACTTTCATCTACATGCAGATTGGCTGAATCAGATTGGCAAAGGTAGCCAGGAAAATTAGTTCATAGAGTGTATGCGAAAACAATTTCTTAGAGCGGCACATTCTAGAGCCAATCAGGGAGCAGGTTATTCTAGATGTGAATGTGCAATGAGACAGGATTAATCAATAACCTCATGGTAAGGAGCCTCAAGGCAACAGCGATCATTACATGATAGAATTTCAGGTTCAATTTGAAGGGGAGAAATGTGGGTCTAAGACCAGTGTTTTAAACCTAAATAAAAGTAATTATAAAAGAGTATGAAGGCGGAGTTGGCTAAAGTAAACTGGGAAACTAGGTTAAAAGGTAAAACAGTAGAGATACAGTGGCGGACTTTTAAGGAGATACATCATAACACTCAGCAAAGATACATTCCAATGAGAAAGAAAGATTCTTTGAGAAAGATTCATCATCCTTGGGTAAATAGGGAACTTAAGGAATTTATCAAACTGAAAGAAAGACTGTACAAATGTGCAGAGATTAGTGGTAGATCAGATTGGATAGATTTTAAGAACCAGCAAAGAATGACTAAAAACTAATGAAGAGGGAGAAAATAGAGTCTGAGAGAAAGCTAGCTGGTAATATAAAAACAGATAGTAAGAGTTTCTACAAGTATTTAAGTAGGGACAAAGTAACTAAAGCTAATGTTGGTCCTCTAGCGAGTGAGTCTGGGGTATTAATAATAGAACAAAGAAATGGTTGAGGCACCGAACAGGTATTTTGTGTCTGTCTTCACTGTAGAAAACTTTCCAAAGATAACTGAAAATCAAGAGGTGAACGGTAGGGAGGAACTTAAAACAGTCACCATCACCAGGGAAAAGGTGCTTGGAAAACTATTTGAATTCAATAATAAAAACTGGAATTAAAAGTCTAATGATGACCATGAAATCATTGTCGGCTCCTGTAAAAACCCACCTGGTTCACTAATGTCCTTTAGGGAAGGAAATCTGCTGTCCTTACCTGGTCTGGTCTAGATGTGATCCAGATCCCACAGCGATGTGGTTGACTCTTAAATGCCCTCTGAAATGGCCTAGCAAGCCACTCTGTTCTCAGGGGCAATTAGGGATGGGCAACAAATGCTGGTCTAGCCAGCGACGCCCACATCCCGTGAACGAATTAAAAAAAACCTAAAAGCTGACAAGTCCGCAGGACTGGGTGGCCTGCGTAATTTTCCAAAATTCTTTAGACCCTGGAAGGGTCCCAGCTGATTGGTAAATGTAACATCTTTGTTCAAGAAAGGAGGGAGACAGTAAGTCGGAAACTATGAGCCTAACATCTGTCATAGGGAAATTGTTAGAGCCCATTATTAAGGTTATATAGCAGAATACTCAGAAAATCACAAACAGAGTCAACATGGTTTTCTGAGAGGGAAATAGAGCCTTAACCTCCAGACTCCAGGGTATTGTATCTGGGGGGTACCCAAAAGACGTGCTGCCTCCCCGGACATTCCCAGGTAAATTTTGCAAGGCAATTGCCTGGAATGTGCAAACCTCCCCAGGGCAATTGCAATGAAATGGGAACCATCCGAAAATGCGATTTAAATTGCAAACTTCGGATGGTTCTGACTGTGTCACATCAACAGTTACTCAGAAAAAGTTAGAAGAATTAAAACTGCTTTTAGCTTCTGGGTAACAATTGTACAGGCCCACACTGAGCCCCCAATGGGGCTCCCCTCACCCCCCCAAACCCCCAGGAGATTCACCCCACCCCTCGTGACTACTTCCCCCCCAATGTGACACCCCCACCACCCTCCGTGGGCCCCCCCCGACTTAGGACTCCCCCCAACATGACTCCCCTACTGCTGCCTCAATACTCCCCCATTTCCTCCCCCCATGACAGCCACCCCCCCCCCCCTCCCCGGATGGGACTGTCCTACCCCCTACGGCCTCTCCGACTCCCTATGGGTCTTCCTCCAACCCCCAATTACCCGCCCCACCCCAGGCTGTGCCGACCCGACCTCCCCCAAGGCCTGGCCCAACCCGACCCAACCTCCTGCACCCCCCCAAGGCCCGACCACACCCTCCCCCCACAGCCCGGCTTCCTGCCCTACCCCATCCCAAGGCCCAATCCAACCCTCACCCCACATAATGCCCAAAACCTACCCACTTACCTTCTCCAAGACCTTTAAACCTGCCTGGACCTTTAAACGTACCTGGTTTATGGCAGCTAGTGCTGTAAAAAGGGGCAGGCAGAGCTTACTTAACTGTGACTCAATAGCCCTCGCCACTAGGCCCTGGGGGGCGCATTGCACTGCCCAGATCTCGCACCGCCTGAGTCGGAAGGTCGGGCGAGATAAGACCGGCTGGATTTTAAGGTAAGAACTTGCGAACAGAGTAGCAATCTGACTCAATTGCCACTCCATTGGAAGTTTTGGCCCAATATTTAACTAATTTGTTAGAGCTTTTAGAGGAAGTAACAAGCAAGGTGAATAAAGAGGAACCTTTAGATGTGGTGTACTTGGACCCCCAAAAGGCATTTGATAAGGTGCCATATCAAAGGCTACTACACAAGGTAAGGGCACATGGTTTAGGGGGTAATCTATGAGCATGGATAAAGGATTGGTTAGCCAGCAGGAAGCAGAGGGTAGGGATAAATGGGCCTTTTGCGGGTTGGTGAGCTGTAACTATGGACTGCCACAGGGATCAGTGCTGGGGCCTCAATTATTTACAACCTATATCAATGACTTGGATGAAGGGACCGAACGTATGGGAGATATATTTGCCGATGACACCAAGATAGGTAGGAAAGTGAGTTGTTGAGAGGAAGTACAGAGTCTGCAAAGGGATGTAGATAGGTTAAGTGAATGGGCAAAAATTTGGCTGATGGAATATAATGTGGGAAAATGTGAACTTGTCCATTTTGGCAGGAAGAATAGAAAAACAGAATGTTATTTAAATGGAGAGAGATTGCAGAACTCGGTGGCACAGAGGGATCTGGGTGTCCTGGTACATGAATCACACAAAGTTAGTGTGCTGGCATGGGATTAGGGAGGCAAATGGAATGTTGACATTTATTTGAGAGCAGAATATAAAAGTAGGGAAGTTTTACTACAGCTATACAGGGCCTTGGTGAGACCACATCTGGAATACTTTATGCAGTTTTGGTCTCTTTATTTGTAAAAGGATATAATTGCGTTAGAAGCAGTTCAGAGAAGGTTCACGCGACTCATTCTTGGGATTAAGGGTTTATGTTATGAATAAAGGTTGAAGAGGTTGGGCCAACACCCATTAGAGTTTTAGAAGAATGACTGGTGATCTTATTGAAACATAAAAGATCCTGAGGAGACTTGAGAGGGCGGATACTGGGAGGATGCTTCTTCTTGTGGGGGAAGACTAGAACCAGGGGACCACACAGTTTAAGAATAAGAGGTCTCTCTTTTAAGGTGGAGATGAGGAGAAATCCTTTCTCTCAGAGAGTTATTAGCCCGTGGAGTTCTCTCCCCCAGAGAGTGGTGGAGGCTGGGTCATTGAATATATTCAAGGCTGAACTAGATAGATTTTTGGGAGACAAGGGAGTCAAGGATTATGGGGACAGACAGGAAAGTGGAATTGAGACCACAACCAGATCAGCCACGACCTTAGCGAATTGTGGAGCAGGCTCCAAGGGCCGAATGGTCTACTGATGCTCCTAAGCCCTATGTTCCTAGGATGGGGAGAGAAAGTTTATTTTTGTTACAGTCACGTAGAATGTCATTTGTGCCTATGATAAGGACCCATTTCGGTCCTGCGGCAGGAGCAGGAACCTGATTGGAGGGATTCAAACATGGAGTTCTGGTAAAGATGGGCGGAGATTGGGGATGGGACAGCACGTTCAAGGACTTTGGACTTTGCAAGGGCGGTGGGGGCGAGGGTTGGTTTTTGAGGAGAAGTGTGAGGACGGCAGATTTAAAGGAGAGAGGGACAACACCTGAAGGGAGAGAACTGTGTATAATATCAACTAACATGGGGGCCAGGAGGGTAAGTTGGGTGATCAGTTTAGTGGGATTGGGATCGTGGGAGCAGGTATTGGAGTTCATGGACAAGATGAACTCAGAGAGGGCATGAAGGGGGATGGGAGACAAACTGGAGAAAGATGCAGGATCAGGGCGAGGCAGGAAGAAGCATCGCAGAAAGTATTACCAGGTGGGTTTGTAGAAAGGAGGGATGTGGCAGAGACAGCTCATCAGTTTGTCTTGATCTTAGTGACAAAGAAGCCCCTGAGCTCCTCACTCATTACTGGAGGTGAGGATGGAGGGGAGAGGGTTATAAGAAGATGGCTTGCAGTGGAGAAAAGAAGCAGGAGTTACCTTTGCATTCCAGAATGATCCTGGAATGGTGAGCAGTTTTAACAGATGAAAGCAGGACCTGATGATGTTTCGAGGGGTCGAGTCAGTTTTGTTTCATTATTCAATCATGGAATGTGAGCGTCGCTGGCTAGGCCAGCGTTTATTGCCCATCCCTAATTGTCCTCAAACTGAGTGGCTTGCTAGGCCATTCCAGAGGGCAGGCAGTGGAAGGTATAGCCAGACGGGCAGACTTCATTGAGGGGAAAGGTGTTATCACCCCTCAGCCAGATTTCCGTTAATGTCATGATGTCATTGCCATCTTCCACAATAGGTTCATGGATGACAGGGGCCTCGTTCCCAGGTAAAAGAACATTCGGGAGAGGCATGTGGAAAGGGCCGATCCACTGGCAGAGTCCATTGAGTCAGCAGTGGGACGGATGAGTTGGACAGGAAGAAGATTGGCAAGATTAGCCCCCAGCCGGTTCACTTGGTGGGAAGGTCGATGAGTCAGTGGGATGGGATAGTTGAGGTTTCTGCTCATAACATGCGAGTACCTAGTGCCCTGATGAGCAAATTTTGGGCAGTTTTTTGTCATAGCCACGCACCCATTAAAAACCGGCTGGATGCTGGCCAACATAACTTGGAATCATAGTATGATAGAAGTGGCCAAAAGAGGCCACTTAGCCCATTGTGTCTGTGCTGGCTCTTTGGTAGAACTATCCAATTAAAGCCGCTCTTTTTCTCCTAGCCTTCAGTTGTTTTCATTTCATGTATTTCTCCAATTCCCTTTTGAAAGTTAGGATTAAATCTGCTGCTACCAACCCTTCAGGCGGCGCATTCCAGATGATAACAACTCACTGCGTAAAAAACATTTCCTCATGTCACCTCATGTTGCGCTTGGCTCACCTGCCGAGCACCTTAAGCCTGTGTCCTCTGGTTACCAATCCCCCAGCGGAAACAGTTTCTCCCCGTTTACCTCATCCAGAATCCGCAGAACTGACGGAGAGTGAAAACCTTTACTCATGTCAGTTTCAAAGGAAATGAAAGGATAATTTGAAAGTTGGGTCAATAGCAATAAAATAGGGTTGAGGTCAAACGAGGAGTTGGTAAGAATGAGATCAGTGACAGTAAATCGTTAAAAGGCGTGAGACAGAAAGAATTAAGGTTGCATTCCTTTCAGTCAAGGTATGTCAAACCAACACTTTACTATCGCAGGCTTTCCAAATTGCACTAAAGGCATGTTATGCCAGAGGGATGTATTATTTAGAGGTTTTACACATCCTTCCCCTTAAAGAAAGGGCCATAAACAATGCATTCCGAGGGGGCTTGACAGGGTGAGATTCTGAAAGGATGTTTCCTCTTGTGGGGGAATCTAGAACTAGGGGGCACAGTTTCAAAATAAGGGGTCTTCCATTTAAGATGGAGATGAGGGGAAATTTCCTCATGCTTGGAATGCTCTCCCCCAGCCAGCGTAGGAGGCTGGGTCATTGAATACATTCAAGGCTGAGTTAGACGGGTTTTTGATTGACAAGGGAGTCAAGGGTTATGGGGAGGGCAGGCAGGAAAATGGAGTTAAGACCACATCAGATCAACTGTGATTTTATTGACTGGAAGTGCAGTCTTGAGGGGTCAAAAGCCAACTCCTGCTCCTATTTCTTATGTTCTTATGTCACATGTGAACTGGGACGGGGAGGGTGCATGGGATCAGGAACCCTGTCAGATCCCTGCGCTCGTCCGATTCTGGCCTTTTGAGCACCCCCAATTTTAATCAATCCACCATTGGCGGCCGGGCCTTCAGCTGCCTGACTCATAGACGTTTACAGCACAGAAGGAGGCCATTCAGCCCATTGTGTCTGTGCCGGTCAGCAATGATCTCACTACGCTAATCCCATTTTCCAGCACTTGGCCCATAGCCCTGGAAGCTATGGCAACACAAGTGAATACCTAAATACTTCTTAAATGTTACGAGAGTTTCTGACTCAACCACCCTTTCAGGCAGTGAGTTCCAGACTCCCATCTCCCTCTGGGTGAAAAGATTTCTCCTCAACGCCCCTCTTAGCCTCCTACCTCTTACCTTAAATCTATGCCCCCTGGTTATTGACCCCTCTACTAATGGAAAAAATGCCTTCCTATACACCCTATTTATGCCCCTCATAATCTTATACACCTCTATCAGGTCCCCTCTCAACCTTCGTTAATCCAAGGAAAACAACCCCAGCCTATCCAATCTTTCCTCATAGCTCAGACCCTCCACCCCAGGCAGCATCCTGGTAAATCTCCTCTGCACCCTGTCCAGTGCAATCACATCCTTCCGATAATGTGGTGACCAGAACTGCACGCAATACTCCAGTTGTGGCCTAACCAGCATTTTATATAGTTCCAGCATAACCTCCCTGCTCTTGTATTCTATGTCTTGGCTAATAAAGGCAAGTATCCCATATGCCTTCTTAACCACCTTATCTACCTGCCCTGCTACCTTCAGGGATCTATGGATATGCACACCAAGAACAAAGAAGAAAAGTACAGCACAGGAACAGGCCCTTCGGCCCTCCAAGCCTGCGCCGATCATATTGCCTGTCAAACTAAAACATTTTGCACTTCCGGGGTCCGTATCCCTCTATTCCCATCCTATTCATGTATTTGTCAAGCTGCCTCTTAAACACCACTATCGTACCTGCTTCCACCACCTCCCCTGGCAGCGAATTCCAGACAATCACTACCCTCTGTGTAAAAAACTTGCCCCGCACATCTCCTCTATAGTTTTCTCCTGTCACCTTAAATCTATGCCCCCTAGTAATTGACTCTTCCACCCTGGGAAAAAGCTTCTGACTATCTACTCTGTCCATTTTATCAATTCGCCCCTCAATCTCCGGCGCTCTAGTGAGAACAATCCGAGTTTCTCCAACCTCTCCTCATAGCTAATAACCTCCAGACCAGGCAGCATCCTGGTAAACCTCCTCTGCACCCTCTCCAATGCCTCCATATCCTTCTGGTAATGTGGTGACCAGAATTGCACGCAATATTCCAAGTGTGGCCTAACCAAGGTTCTATACAGCTGCAGCATGACTTCCCAGCTTTTATACTCAATACCCCTGCCGACGAAGGCAAGCATGCCATATGCCTTCCTGACTACCTTATCCACCTGCGTTGCCACCTACAGTGACCAGTGGACCTGTACACCCAGATCCCTCTGCCCGTCGATGCACTTAAGGGTTCTGCCATTTACTGTATAATTCCTGCCTGTATTAGACCTTCTAAAATGCATTACCTCGCATTTGTCTGGATTAAACTCCATCTGCCATTTCTCTGCCCAAGTCTCCAACCGATCTATATCCCGTTGTATCCTTTGACAATCCTCTTCACTATCTGCAACTCCTCCAACCTTAGTGTCGTCTGCAATTTTACTAATTAGCCCAGTTACATTTTCCTCCAAATCATTTACATATACTACAGACAGCAAAGGTCCCAGCGCTGATCCCTGCGGAACACCACTAGTCACAGCTCTCCATTCAGAAAAGCACCCTTCCACTGCTACCCTCTGTCTTCTATGACCAAGCCAATTCTGTATCCATCTTGCCAGCTCATCTCTGATCCCGTGCGACTTTACCTTCTGTACCAGTCTGCCATGAGGGACCTTGTCAAAGACCTTACTGAAATCCATGTAGATAACATCCACTGCCCTTCCATCATCGATCATCTTTGTCACTTCCTCGAAAAACTCGATTAAGTTAGTGAGACACGACCTCCCCTTCACAAAACCATGCTGCCTCTCACTAATACGCCCATTTGCTTCCAAATGGTAGTAAATCCTGTCACGAAGAATCTTCTCCAATAATTTCCCTACCACTGACGTAAGGCTCACCGGCCTGTAATTTCCTGGATTATCCCTGCTACCCTTCTTAAACAATGGAACAACATTGGCCATTCTCCAGTCCTCTGGGACCTCACCCGTAGCCAGTGAGGATACAAAGATTTCTGTCAAGGCCCCAGCAATTTCCTCCCTTGCCTACCTCAGTACTCTGGGGTGATCCCATCTGGCCCAGGGGACTTATCCACCTTAATATTCTTCGAGACGCCTAACACCTCTTTTTTGAGCTCAACATGATCCAGGCTATCTACACACTCTTCCCTAGACAAATCGACGGCTAAGTCCTTCTCTTTGGTGAATACTGATGAGAAGTATTAATTTAGTATCTCTCCCATTTCTTCTGGCTCCCACACAGATTCCCACCTCTGTCCCTGAGTGATCTTACCGTTTCCCTGGCTACCCTCTTGCTTTTTACATATGTATAAAAGGCCTTGGGATTTTCCTTAATCCTGGTTGCCAATGACTTTTCATGACCCCTTTTAGCCCTCCTGACTCCCTGCTTAAATTTTTTCCTACTTTCTTTATATTCTGCACGGGCTTCATCTGTTCCCAGCCTTCTAGCCCTTATGAATGCTTCCCTTTTCTTTTTGACTAATCTCACAATATCCTTCATTATCCAAGGTTCCTGAAACTTGCCATACTTATCCTTCATCCTAGCAGGAACATGCCGCTTATGAATTCTTATCAACTGACGTTTGAAAGCCCCCCACATGTCAGTTGTTGATTTGCTCTCAAACATCCACCTCCAGTCTAGATTCCTCAGTTCCTGCCTAACATTGTTATAATTAGCCTTCCCCCAATTAAGCACCTTAACCCGAGGACTCCTGTTATCCTTATTCACCAGTACCTTGAAACTTACTGAATTATGGTCCCTTTTCCTGAAATGCTCCCCTACTGAAACTTCGACCACCTGGCCGGGTTCATTCCCTAATACCAGGTCCAGTATTGCCCCTTCCCTAGTTGGACTATCTACATGTTGTCTCAGGAAGCCCTCCTGGATGCACCTTACAAATTCTGCACCATCCAAACCCCTAGCACTAAGTGATTCCCAGTCAATATAGGGAAAGTTAAAATCACCCACCACAACAACCCTATTGCTTTTACATCTTTCCAAAATCTGCCTACATAACTGTTCCTCAATCTCCCGCCGGCAATTGGGAGGCCTATAGTAAACCCCCAACATTGTGACTGCACCCTTCCTATTCCAGAGCTCTACCCATATTGCCTCGCTGCATGAGCCCTCCGAGGTGTCCTCCTGTCGTACAGCTGTGATATTCCCCTTAACCAGCAGTGCAACTCCCCCACCTCTTCTACATCCTTCTCTATCCTGCCTGAAACATCTAAATCCTGGAACATTTATCTGCCAATCCTGTCCATCCTTCAACCAAGTCTCTGTAATAGCAATAACATCATAGTTCCAAGTATTAATCCAAGCTCTAAGCTCATCTGCCTTGCCTGTTATACTTCTCGCATTGAAACAAATGCATTTCAGACCCCTAGTCCCACTGTGTTCAGTAATTTCTCCCTGCCTGCCCTTCCTCTTAGTCCTACTGGCCATATTCACTGGATCCTCCCAGTCATTTATTTCACCTGCTGACCTATTGCTCTGGTTCCCACCCCCCTGCCACACTAGTTTAAACCCTCCCGAGTGACACTAGCAAACCTCGCAGCCAGGATATTGGTGCCCCTCCAGTTTAGATGCAACTCGTCCTTCTTGTACAGGTCCCACCTGCCCCGGAAGAGATCCCAATGATCCAGATATCGGAAACCCTCCCTCCTACACCATCTGTTCAGCCACGTGTTTAGCTGCACTATCTTCCTATTTCTAGCCTCACTGGCACGTGGCACAGGGAGTAATCCTGAGATTACAACCCTAGAGGTCCTGTTTTTTAACTTTCTGCCTAACTCCCTGAACTCCCGCTGCAGGACCTCGTCACTCTTCCTGCCTATGTCGTTAGTACCAATGTGAACCACGACCTCTGGCTGTTCTCCCTCCCCCTTCAGAATGTCCCGTCCCCGATCAGAGACATCCTGGACCCTGGCAGCAGGGAGGCAACATACCATCCTGGTGTCTCTTTCATGACCACAGAAGCGCCTATCTGAGCCAAGTCCCTTATGACAATTGCTCTTCTGTACTTTGACCCCCCCTTGCTGAACAACAGAGCCAGCCGTGGTGCCACTACTTTGGCTACTGCTGTTGTTTTCCCCTGATAGACCATCCCCCCCAACAGTATCCAAAACGGTATACCTGTTAGAGAGGGGGACAGCCACAGGGGATTTCTGCACTGACTGCCTGCCCCTTCTAGCGGTCACCAAGGTCCCTCTGATCCTCAGTACTTTCCAGGGTCCTACCATTCATCGTGTAATCCTTTGCTCTGTTAGCCCTTCCCAAGTACATTACCTCACACTTTTCCAGGTTGAATTCCATTTGCCACTGCTCTGCCCACCCGACCAGTCCATTGATATCCTCCTGCAGTTTACGGCTATCCTCCTCCCTAGTTACCACCCTACCAATTTTTGTGTCATCCGCGAACTTCTTGATCATACCCCCTACATTTAAGTCAAAACCATTGATGCACACCGAGTGTGCCGATGTCAACGCGCAGAGGCGCAATAGTTTGGCCGGCAGATGCGTGCCAGAATCGGCAGCGCGCCCGCTGACAGTTAAAAGGCCTGTTAAGGCCATTAAATAATCGATTAGCTTAAATTTCTTGCTGGCCCGCCCAACCTAACGGCCTTTGAACTCTTTTTCTGGCAACCTCACCCATGGGCGGGATGAGGTTTCCAAAAGCAAATGAAAAAATTTAACAAAAGTTTTAAAATGGAATGAATAACATGCCTCTGCTCGTGTGACAGAGTCACGGGAGAGGACGTGCTTTATTCCATTTTCTTGATTTTCTTTTGTTCACAATGCTCCATCTCCCTGAGGCGGGCTCTGTGCCTCAGGGAGATTACGCGGCGCTCACACGCGCGCGTACGGGTGCCACCAAGTTTGCAGTCAGCCCACCCGCCCTGCTCCCCCACCCCCGCACGGGCAGCGCTGAGTGCCGCTGCTCACGTTTCACGTAAGGCCCGCCCAGCGCGAAATCGCAGTCCGGCCCCAATCGCGGGTGGCGATTGGCTTCCCGGCCGGCCCCGCCCAGCCCGCCCGACAAGGGAAACATTCCGCCCGACGACAAAAAGAACTCGCCCTTGCTCTAAACACGGGAGAACAAAACTGCGGCAATTTTGAGTTTATTTAAATACTATAGACAGCCTGGTGAGTACAGTGACTGTACTTCTGGAAGTAAGCAATTGGTTGCGCAACGCTCAGGAAGTTCGGTGGATGTCCTAAGGTGATCTTAGAAATTTGGTCTTTCCACCTGTTAAACTAAGCGCTCGGTTTATTCACACCCGGGGAACACTTCTCCACTTTTGCTGTTGTGTAAGGTTGCCAACCCTCCAGGATTGTCCAGGAGTCTCCAGGAATTAATGATTAATCTGTCGGATGCAGCTGACAGCAATCCAGGAGAGAAAAAAAAAACATTTTAAAAAAGTGTGGTTCTTTTATTCAGTTTCTTTGATGCACTTTCATTTACTAGTTATAAAAGTGTTGGGGGAGAAAGGCTGTTTAACAGCATGAGCTGGTCACAGGAGGGAAACCTCTAGGAACGCGTCCAACTGGAGTTGGCAACTCTACTTGTCTGTCAGTCTCAAGTACTTCTGCATCAGGTGCAGAGTGGTGTGATGCAGAATACAGCTCTGCTGATTCTACCTAAACCTTATTTTTATGGTCCTGGTGAGAAATATGAGAATTAATATTATTTTTATATTTTTGGGGAATATAATGTTATTCTGTAGAGAAGGTTGGGGGTGGGGGTGGGAGCGGGAGTGTGTGTGTGTGTGTGAGATTTAATTTATCTGGCCAGGAGATTGATAGGAGTCAGATTGTCTGGGGGGTTTGAAACATGAAAAAGATAGAGGTGTTAAATTTGAGGTACAAGCAAATAGGTTAGATCTAACATCTGCGTTTTTAGATGAGTTGAGAGCTTGTTTGAATATCAAAGGGGAGCCAGAGGCATAAAGAAACATGTTTGCATCTTGCAGGATTTCCAGAGGTGAATAGTAGTGGGATTAGTATATCTTATTGACCTGAAAACAAATACAAGATAGAGACATATAAGATTTTATATTTGGAAGGATTTGAGTTTCAAAGAGGTGTGAGAACAATGGAACTGGAGATAATAGGGGGAAAAAAGATATTTACTGTGTTAGTTACTGTGGAGAGCTTAGCTTGAGATAGTTGGAGCTGTTTGAGCTGTTGAGCTATAGCTGTTAGCTCTGAGTTGGGAGGAGTTGCAGCTTAAATCAGCCAGACAGTCAAGCCAGAATAGCCTTGGGCTGCAACAAGCAGTTTGATTCCGAAATGGATTCCACTGCATAGTGGAAGAGCGTAGAGGTCATGTGGTATGCCTTTATTGAACCTACAACAGTTTGCCTTGTGTAATATTACTGGGTTTTTTTTATTGTTAATATTACTGAGTTTTTATTGTTAACATCTATAAGCGAGTGTTGCCTGGAGGTGTTTACTTTTGGGTTTGACCAAGTTGGGAATATTTTGTAAGACCAACCTTAATTGTGTAACTGTAATCTTGTGTGCTTAAGTTTTCTTTTTTTCTGGTTAATAAAACTTTTACTTTTAATTTTTAAAACCCCAAAAGCGTTGCTGGACCTCTTACTGCTGAGATCGGTATGTCTTCTTGTTTTCAGAATACCAAAAAAAAGGTTGTGGCCTGTAAACCAGGTTTCCCTCTGGGATTTGGTTTGCGCAGCAATTAATACCGGCTGTGGTCAGAACAGAAATGCTACTCATCTTTTAAATTCTTTCATGGGATGTGAGTGTCACTGGCAAGGCCAGCATTTGTTGCCCACCCTTAATTGCCCTTGAGAAGGTGGTGGTGAGCCGCCTTCCTGAACCGCTGCAGTCCATGTGGTGTAGGTACACCCACAGTGCTGTTAGGGAGGGAGTTCCAGGATTTTGACCCAGCAACAGTGAAGGAACGGTGATATATTTCCAAGTCAGGATGGTGAGTGGCTTGGAGGAGAACTTCCAAATGATGGGGTTCCCATACGTCAGTTGCCCTTGCCCTCCTAGGTGGTAGAGATTGTGGGTTTGGAAGGTGCTGTCGAAGGAGCCTTGGTGAGTTGCTGCAGTGCTAGTTGTGAATGATACACACTGCAACCAGGGAGCACCAATAATTG
This sequence comes from Cetorhinus maximus, assembly GCF_964194155.1. NCBI lineage: Eukaryota > Metazoa > Chordata > Chondrichthyes > Lamniformes > Cetorhinidae > Cetorhinus > Cetorhinus maximus. The sequence goes on along the minus strand of NC_135884.1, from coordinate 8,046,702 downwards.
AGGCAGTGAAGTTTAAGTTGCTGAAAGGGGTGTCAATCAAGTGGGCTGCTTTGTTTTGGAATGCGTTGAGCTTCTTGAATCTTGTTGGAGCTGCACTCGTCCAGGCAAGTACGGAATATTCCATCACACTGCTGACTTGCTTGTAGATGGTGGGTAGACTTTGGTGAGTTAGGAGGTGAGTAACTTGATGCAGAATTCCCAACATCTGACCTGCTTTTATTGCTGCAGTATTTATATGGCTGATCAGTTCAGTTTCTGGTCCAGGAATTCAACTCCATTACATATCTTGTATTGATAATTACAGCGGTCTGGTGTAAGTAAATTCTAAACTACTACTAACTAGAAAGGAAGTACTTCCCTTTACCTAATAACTTTTTATAGTACCTTTATCTTGTGCCTTTATATAATGCTGTTAGTATGTGTGTCTCAGATGTCTCATGATGCTTCTCATCCATTGAATTACTTTTCAAAGTGCGATCACTGTTATATGTGGAAGTGCAGCAGTTAATTTGTTCACTTTGCTCAGTAACAATTGTACAGGACTTTGGTGAGACCATACCTGGAGTACTGTGTGCAATTTTGGTCTCCAGATTTAAAGAAGGATGTACTTGCATTGGAGGCAGTACAGTGAAGGTTGACTAGATTGGTCCCTGGGATGAGGGGGTTGTCCTGTGAGAAGCTGAGTAAATTGGGTCAATGCTCTCTGGAGTTTAGGAGAATATGAGGCAATCTCAGTGAAACATTCAAGATCCTGAGCAGGGCCAACAGGGTAAATATTGAGGGGTTGTTTCCCCTAGCTGGGGAATTTAAAACACAGGGACACAATTTCAGGATAAATGGACGATCATTTAGGTCTGAGGATGAGGAGAAATTTCTTCACTCAAAAGGGTTGTGAATCTTTGGAATTTTCTACCCCGGGGGGTTGTTGGTGCTCTATCATATTTAACGTTGGGGTAAATGGATTTTTGGTCTCTTGGGGAATCAAGAGACATGGGGATCAGGTGAGAAAGTGGAGTTGAAGCCCAAGGTCACCCATGATCACACTGAATGGTGGAGCAGGTTTGTCAGGGTGTATGGTCTACTCCTGCTCCTCATTCTTATGTTAGACTCCACAAGCGGAAAATGTGCTGGATGAGCCAGTTTTAGTGGTGTTGGTTGAAGGAATGTTGGCCAAGACTCTGGGAGAACTCCCCTGCTCTTGAGTATTGCTGAAAAAATGCATTTTGATGAAACCTTTCGTCTTGTACCCATCAGGACAATCACAAGAATACCAATGTCAGGGGAAGCCAACAACTTTATACTGTATGAGTAGAGAGTGCTGACTGGTTGGCAAGTGGACTGTGATTGGTAGAGGCGTTACCATGGAGAATGCACCGCTTAATGGTGTCTGACAGTAAACTGCCAAGCATTGTTTGAAACTTAAACTGGGCAGCTTGGCTCTGATTGGTCAAGGCTTTGCCATGTGGAATGAACCAGTGAATGGCTATCAGTTATTTTGTTTGGGTGAATCAGGAGAAATGTGTGTCTACACAATGCTTGGCAGTTCACTGTCAGTCACCATTAACGGATGCATTCTCCATGGCAACACCTCTACCAGGGTCCACTTGCCAACCAATCAGCACTCTCTTCTCATACAGTATAAAGTTGTTGCTCCCCTGACATTGGTATTCTTGCGGTTGTCCTGATGAGTGCAAGACAAAAAGCTTTGACAAAATGTCTTTTTTCGCAATACTCAAGTTCTGTACTACCAGACGACATTCGTATCCCTTGCGCTTCTTTGAATTATACCATGGGGTTATTTCCTGGCTTAACTTCACCCTGGGCTGACACCAAACGTGCCTTTGTACCGTCAGTGGTCTCTTGTGACATGATGCCATCAATCTTTGGCCATTGCCATCCATTGGTTGGGGTGGGAATGCTTCTCAGGGGCTGGTGCTGATGTTCATTGCTGAGGTAGGGCATGAGGTAAATGTATTCTGTATCTCACTGCACTCTAGCTGATAAGGGAGGCTTTGATGCTGACACGGGATGCAAGTATTGTACAAATCATAATCTCATTGAATGGTGGAATGGGCACGAGGGGCTGAATGGTCTCCTCCAGGTTCCTGTATATTCATGCTGTGCTGAAGCACGGTCAATGCAAAGGAAGACCTTCCAAGTGTGCGACCTCTACCACCTAGAAGGACAAGGGCAGCAGAGAGATGGGAACACCAGCACCTGGAAGTTCCCCTCTGAGTCACTCACCATCATGACTTGGAAATATATCGGCCGTTCCTTCACTGTCGCTGGGTCAAAATCCTGGAACTCCCTCCCTAACAGCACTGTGGGTGTACCTACACCACAGGGATTGCAGCGGTTCAGGAAGGCAGCTCACCCCCACCTTCTTCAGGGGCAGTTAGGGATGGGCAATAAATGCTGGCCCAGCCTGCGATGCCCACATCCACACGAAGAAATGAAGAAATGCGTCTCGGAGCTTTCATTAATGCTTGTTGTATTTTTCTCTCCCCCTCTAGATGGTGACAATGAAAATGTGGCTCATGTTGGTTGTAGCGGCTCAAGCTGTTCTCATCACCCCCTTGGAGGCTCAATCACAGAAAGGTATTGCAAGGGTTGTTGCTGAACAGTCAGATACTCGGCTGTTCCATGATGCAGAAAAGATCCCTTAAGGAAGCCAGACCAGTCATAGCAGTTTGACAAGGAGCAGGAGCTGGTGACCTGCCGGCGCAGAGGGTTAAACCACCCGATAACCCAAACTCAACCTCAGTTGGCATTGGCGGGGTGAATGAAGCACGGCGAGGGCCTAGGCGAGGCCAGAGAGATTGGGCGAGGAAAGGTCACGGGGTGTGATCGGAGTTGGCAGAGCAACCCGCCCGCAAGGGGCAATTAAAGATAGTTAAAGGCCTGTTGAGGCCTATTGTGCAGGTCTGGCTGGAATATCCCCCCAGGCCTCTTTGCCATCAGCCATGGCCATAACCAGCCCTGTGAATGGGCTCCTACCTCCTCAATGGTGGCCTGGCTGCTGAAGACATTTTTAAATTTAAGAGTTTAAAAAGTTTGTCAGGGGCTGCCTCAAAACGGAGGTGCCCCCTCTCTCTCTCTCTCTCTCTTATCTGAACTGATGCATCTTCAATGCTGAAGGGCCTCCTATTGGTCCTGCAGTTTCAAGAGGCCACCTGCCATCTTTAAGAAGATGATGAGCCCGCCCTCTGACCTCTGATTGGCCAGCGGTGAGCCCACCCTCTGACCTCTGATTGGCCAGCGGCGAGCCCGTCCTCTGACCTCTGATTGGCCAGCTCAGGGTAGATTCCTGCTGGGTGACTGCTCCCCTTACACTTTTGACTTCCATTTGATCCTGACAAGGCACATTGACGCCCGGGGCAAAATCCTGCCCCAGATTTTTAATTCATGGCACTTGGAGGTGGGGAGGAGTCGGCGGGGGGGGTGTGTGTGTCCGGGTGTGGGATGTAACGTTGTAATCTCTCCCGCTTTCGCTTTCAGGGAGATTAAGTGCAGTTGTAAAGTTGTTAAAAAAAAGAAAAAAGTAAAATTATTCAGACTTGTCCCCTAGTGTCACATGAGCAGGGACATGTTTATGAATTTTGATAAAAATGTTTATTTCATTAATAAACCCTTCATGAAACCTCATCCCGCCCGTGGGTGAGGTTTCATGAAAAATGCAAAGGCCACCTGGGCTCTTTGCCTGCCCCCCACCAACCTTAAGGTTGGACGGGCAGCTTTCTCAATTGGTTTAATTGTTTTATTAATGGCCTTAATTGGCCTTTGCCAGTTCGGCGGCTGCGCAGCCGACTCTGGTGCGTGCCCGCCGAATGGAAGATCAGAATGACGCGTGGTGACGTCGGGACGCACGCCCGACATCACCGCGCGCCATTTTACCTGTCGGCGTGTGGGGGCTGGGCCCCGGACGCTGAACAGAAGATTCTGCCTGGATTCTCTGTGAGACCTTCAACCCTCTGAGATACCTGCACTCTCTAACTCTGCTCTCTTAAGCATATTCAATTTTAATGGTTTCACCATTGGTGGCCATGCTTTAAGCCCGGGCCCTAAGCTCTGGAATTCTCCGCTCCACCTTTCTACCCCTCTCCTCTCCTCTCCTTTAATCTGTCTCTTGGACAAGGCTTTCAGTCATCGCTCCTAAACTCTCCTTTTGTGGCTCGGTGTCAAATTTTCTTTGATAATGCTCTTCAGTGAAGCGCCTTGGGACAGTTTGCTGCATTGCAGGCGCTATATAAATTTAAGTTATTGTTTATAGTGCAGCAGGAGCCTGATTCATCTTTCACCCGCTGACCACAGCCCCACTCTTCAAACAGGGTTTTTAATCTGTTCTTGGGGTATGAGCATCGTTGGCACGGCCAGGGTTTAATGCCCATCCTTAATTGCCGTTGAGAAGGTGGTGGTTGCTGACTAGTAACCAGCAGCAGCAATCCTGGGTGGTTTTCACTTCCTCACTGAATGGCGATGAAGCTAAATGGTTTGCTGACAGCACTGACTGAAGATTTAACCTGAGATATTTCCTCCTCAGTCTGGCCCATCTAGTTGCTGGATAAACTTGTCCGAGCATCCCCATAGGTGGTGTGGTTTCTTCCCATCTTGGTCTAATGCCCATCGTGTAGGTGGCTCAGTGTTAGAGGATTTACAGAATGCTGCGGATGGAGGGGGTGAACAAAAACAGGCAGAACATCATTTTCCACCCACTGCATGACACATGAGATCATAAGAAATAGGAGCAGGGGTAGGTGATTTGGCCCCTCGAGCCTGCCCCGCCATTCAATAAGATCGTGGCTGATCAGATCTTGGCCTCAACTTTGCTTTCCTCTTTGTCCTCCGTAAACCTATACTTCCCTACAGTTAAAAATAGATCTAACTCAGCCTCGAATATATTTGGTGCCTCCACCTCCCTTCTGGATTGAGAAGCCCAAAGATACACGACCACCTGAAAGAAGAGACACCTCCTCAACTCCATCTTAAATGGGAGACTGTTTACATTTCAGCTGTTCCCCCTAGTTCTAGATTCCCCCCGTGAGGGGAAATATCCTCTCAGCATCTACCCTGTCAAACCTCCTTAGAATCCAATAAGATCATCTCTCCTTCTTTGAAACTCCAATGAGTATAGGCCCAACCTGCTCAACCTTTCTATAGAAAACAACCCCTGACGCACTTGATATCGAATTGAAGTCAATGAACCTGCATATCAGGGTGAGGGAGTGGGTATTGGGCCACAGATGCGATATCATTCCCACGTGTCCAACCAGCTTCTGCAACTTCTGAAAAACAGATGATAAACCCAAAGATCCTTCATGAGCTGGGCTCAACTTCAAAATCTAACAAAATCTTACACATATGTAGTCCATTTTCAAAAAGGCAATCTCCTGGTTCTGCCCTGTTGACTAATCTAGTTTAATAGCACCCATTGTCAGCCATTCCTGGAGAAGAGTTGGTACAGTTATAGCATTGTAGGAGAGATGTGCCAGTGCCCAGTTTTGGCTCTATACAGAGTAACATGTGTCTCCTTCATGTTTCAGTGATTTGCAGAAATGTCTTTGCTGCTGATATTGTCTACCTCGTGGATGGCTCCTCAAGTATCGGGAGAGTCAACTTTGAAGAAGTCAAAGACTTTATTGATGCAACTATTCATCCATTTGTAAATGTTATTAGCCAAAGTGCAGTCAGAGTTGGCCTGGTGCAATATAGCGATGACCCAAGGTAAGCCACTGTTCATTTATTATTACTTTTTTAAAAAAAAATGGTGGTTTTTGAATGTCAATGCAGAACAGTAAACTCACAGTCCAGTAGGAAAGCATGCTCAAAGCAAACGTGGGCTGGAGAATAGGTGCCGTAATGGTGTGGCAGTAACTATGACCCTTGGAGGCCCTTATATGACCTCTGTACATAACAAAATGTTTTACAGCCAATTATATGCTTTTGAAGGGCAGTCACAGTTGTAATGTAGGGAAATGTGGAGGCCAAGTTGTGCACAGCAAGATCCCAAAAACAGCAGCGTGATTATAAAGAAAAAGGAGGACTTGCATTTATATAGCGTGTTGCACAACCACCGGATGTCTCAAAGCGCTTTACAGCCAATGAAGTACTTTGGAAGTGTGGTCACTATTGTAATGTGGAAACATTATGACCAGGGAATCTGTTTTCATGATGTGAGCACCCAGTCACCCATCTGGGCGATGGTTTTAATCGAGTCCTGTTATATTGGTATTTCTAATCCTCTGCTGAATCCCCAGATAACCAGCAATCTTTCTGATTGGCAATCCTATCCCGAAACTGCACTCATTGTTTCTTGAAAGAAGCTTTTTTAAGATTTATTTTGCTTCTTGTCTTGTCATTAGGACATTCTGAAGTAATTCACTGCACTTAGCAGTGTAACTCTCCACTTGCCTGGATGAGTGCAGCTCCAACAACGCTCAATACCCACGACACCAACCATGACAAAGCAGCCCGCTTGATCAGTGCCCCAACCACCGCCTTAAGCATTCATTCCCTCCACCACCGACATACAGTGGCAGCAACTCGCCAAGGCTCCTTCAACAGCACATTCCAAACCTGTGACCTTTACCACCTAGAAGGACAAGAGCAGCTGTGGCAATGAATTCTATGGAATTCATTGCCACAGAAGGCTGTGGAGGCCAGGTCATTGAGTGTATGTAAGACCGAGATAGATAGGTTCTTGATTGGTAAGGGGATCAAAGGTTACGGGGAGAAGGCGGGAGAACGGGGTTGAGAAACCTATCAGCCATGATTGAATGGCGGAGCAGACCCAATGGGCCGAATGGCCTAATTTCTGTTCCTATGTCTTATGGTCTTATGGTACACAGGAACACCACCACCTTCAAGTTCCCCTCCAAGCCAGACACCATCCTGACTTGGAACTGTCGCTGGGTCAAAACCCTGGAACTCCCTTCCTAACAATACGGTGGGTGTACCTCCATCGGAAGGACTTTGGCGAGTTGCTGTGGGGCTTCTTGTAGATGTTACACACTGCGACTCGGTGCGATGCAAGTCATTTCCTTTCAGTATTCTGCCCATTAGCTTCCCCGAAACAAATGAAACATGCTTTAATAATTATAAGATATTACAGATGTTTTTGCAGTCTGGACACTTGCAAATTGCTCAACCACTTCCCATTCATCTGGTCATGGTCTGGTCAAAGATACTTTAATGATCTTTACATCTGCCCCGACTTTCCTCATACTTCCACTGTCATTTTTGTGGTTTGATTTAAAGCATGTTTAATCTAGAAAATGTGTCAGTTTAACTAAATGATCGAGTTAATGGCTGTACCGGCCCGACTGAGATCTGGAAAGTCTTATTTAAAAAACAAAGACGGAATGGGTTACTCAGAACTCCTGGGCTTTGGGGGAACATTTCCGACAGAAAGTGGCAATGAAGGATTTCATAAGGAGATAAGAGTGAGAAGCTGGGGTCGATCTTACAGCCCCTTGCGCCTGCTCCATCATTCAATACGATCATGACTGATCTTGTACCTCAACTTCACTTTTCCACTTCATCCCCATATCTCTTCGCTCCCTACTAGTCCAGAAATCTAATGGATCTTGAATATGCTCAAACTTGCCAACTTCCGATTTCACGCCCATTTGCAAAGGGGTGGCATTGTCCTTGCACTGGTGTCAATCTTTTTGTCAGTCAGTGGAAGTGAAATATCGGCTTGCTTTTTCTATAGCACCGTTTACAACCGCAGGATGTCCCAATGCGCTCCACAGCCAGCGAAGTACTTCTGAAGCGTAGCCACTGTTGTAATGTAGGAGACACGGAAGCCAATGTGCGCAGAGCAAGATCCCACAAACAGCACCGTGATAATGGCCGGGCAATCTGTTTGTATAGTGATGTTGGTTGAGGGATCAGTGTTGAGCAGCACAGTGGGGAGAACTTCCCTGCCCTCCTTTGAAATAATGGCCTTGGGATCTTTTATGCCCAGTGAGAGGGCAAACTTTTATGCCTTGAGAAAATCTTGTTTTGTGAAAACAGGAATTGAGTCTAATAACTAGCTTGATAAATGTGTGGACATGTCTGTATTCTAATGTAAGTTCATGGTGAGCTCCTGGAGTTCTGAGATCTGTGTACACCAGCAGACGTAAACTGTCCTCTGTGCATTTTCCCCAAAAGACTTGATTCAGGATTGCCTGCAAATAATTGTGTTATTGTAATTTTTGATTAAGAAAATGAGACCTTCAGTGCATTAGTTAAACATTTGACAGTCCATTGAATGACCTCAAAGGTTGGCCGATAACTGTTATTAAACATAGGAGCATAGGAATTAGGAGCAGGAGTAGGCCATTTGGTCCATCGAACCTGCTCCGCAATTCAATTAGATCATGGCTGATCTTTGACCTCAACGCCACTTTCCCGCATTACCCCCATACCCCTTGATGTCTTTACTACCTAGAAATCTATCGATGTCTGTCTTGAACATACTCAATGGCTGAGCCTCCACAGCCCACTAGAGCAGAGAATTCCAAAGATTCATCACCCTTTGAGTGAAGAAATTCCTCCTCATCTCAGTCCTAACCTACCTCTTATTCTGAGACTGTGTCCCCTGGTTCTAGACCTACCCTGCACCACCCCCCAGCAAGGGGAAACATCCTCTCTGCATCTTCCTTGTCAAACCCTAATTTTGTGCGTTTCAATGAGATCACTTCTCATTCTTCTCAACTCTGGAGAATATAGGCCCAGTCTCCTTAATCTCTCCTCATAGGACAATCCTGCCATCCCAGGAATCAGCCTGGTATATTGAGATTGTATATTGAAATGCCTTTAAGATGCTCCTTAAAAGCTACCTTTTTGACCAAACGTCACCTGCCGAATATCACCTTTGTGGCTTGATGTCAGATTCTATCTGATAATGTTTCTGTGAAGTGCCTTGGAACATTCTACTACATTAGAGGCGCTATATAGAACCAGGTTGTTGTTGAACGTGCCACCTGTGTTGCAATAGGGGAGCAGCCGGAATGTATGGAGATATGTAATAGAGTGGTGGAGGCAGGTTCAATTGAAGCATTCAGAGGGGAATTAGACTGTTACCTGAAAAGCAAGAATGTGCAGGGTTACGGGGAGAAGGTGGTGGAATGCCACTCGGTGAGTTGCTCACTTGGAGAGCAGACGCGATGGGCCAAATGGCCTCCTTCTGTGCTGTAACAATTCTGTGATTGTGTGGTTCTTGTGTTGGGATAAACTTTATTGGCTTAGAAGCATAGAAATGTAGAAAATAGGAGAAGGTGTTGGCCATTCAGCCCTTTGAGCTTGCTCTGCCATTCAACATGATCATGGCTGATCCTCTATCTCAATGGCGCTGGTCACTTCCAATACCCCTTGATGCCATTAGAGTCTATAAATCTAGCTATTTACTTCTTAAATATATTCAGTAACTTGGCCTCCATGGTTCTCTGTGGTAGAGAATTCCACAGGTTCGCCACCCTCTGAGTAAAGAAGTTTCTCCTCACCTCATCCCTAAATGGCTCCGTAACCTGAGACAGTGACCCCTTGTTCTAGACCCCCCCAGCCAGAGGAAACATCAGCCCCGCATCCAGTCTGTCCAGCCCTGTCAGAATTTTATACGTTTCGATGAGATCCCCTCTCATCCTTCCTAACTCCAGTGATACAGGCCTAGTCGACCCAGTTTCTCCTCATACGACAATCCTGTCATCCCAGGAATCAACTTGGTTACTTCAGGTGACATTAGTGGTGCACCGAGGTCAGTTTTGCCTGTTGTTGCTCTTCATAAACATCATAAACCTTTTCTTAGTTTAGCCCTGGAATTATTCATGTCATTTTTTTGTCTTTCAAAAAGGGTCGAGTTTTCTTTTGAAGACCACAGCAACGGATCCCAAGTAATAACCGCCATCCGCAATTTGCGTTACAAAGGTGGGAACACGAGAACAGGCGCGGGATTGAAATACGTAGCGGACAACTTCTTTGGATCAGCCAGGCTGAGGCGTAGTGTGCCCAAGGTGGGAGAACATTTATCATTCTGCATGTGCGTCTCTCTAAATATTTCATGGGCAGCACTTTGCTCTTGTTGGGCAGGCTCGGTGGGTGTGGTTGGGAAACCGACTGTCACCCGCGATCGGGGCTGGACCGCGATTTCACGCTGGTGGGCCAATTAAGACCCGCCCAGCGCTCAGCGCTATCTGTGCGGGGGTGGGGAGGGGTGGGAGGAGGGCGAGTGGGGGAACTTTGCGCATTCGCGCGAGTAAGCGCTTGCAAATCTCCCTGAGGCACAGAGCTGCCTCAGGGAGATGAAGAGTTTTAAACATTAGAAGTAAGGATTTTAAAAATGTTATAAAACATGACTCACATCCGTCTTCACCCAGGAGAATGAGGATGAAGGTATCGAACTCGGGGAGAGAGACTGCGAGGTTCTTGAGCAAATTGATATAGGGAGTGACAAGGGATTGGAGGTGTTGGCAGGCTTAAAAGTGGACAAATCTCCAAGTCCGGATGATTTGTGTCTCAGACTGCTGAGGGAGGCAAGGGAGGAGATCGCAGGGGCTCTGATCCAAGTTTTTAATTCCTCTCTGGCCATGGGGGAGGTCCCAGAGGACTGGAGAGCAGCTAATGTGGTTCTGCTATTTAAGAAGGATTGTAGAGATAAGCCAGGGAACTACAGGCCAGTGAGTCTCACGTCAGTGGTAGGAAAACTATTGGAGAAAATTCTGAAGGAGAGAATCTATCTCCACTTGGAGAGGCAAGGTTTGATCAGGGATAGTCAGCATGGCTTTGCCAGAGGGAGGTCATGCCTAACAAATTTGATTGAATTTTTTGAGGAGGTGACCAGGTGTAGCTGAGGGTAGTGCAGTTGATGTAGTTTATATGGATTTCAGCAAAGCCTTTGACAAGGTCCCACATGGGAGACTTATAAAGAAGGCAAATGCACATGGGATACAGGGTAATTTGATAAGGTGGATTCAAAATTGGCTTAGTTGTAGGAGACAGAGGGTGATGACAGAAGGATGCTTTAGTGACTGGAAGCCAGTGGTGTACCACAGGGATCTGTGCTCGGTCCGCTATTAGTTGTCATTTATATAATCGACATAGATGACTATGTGGGGGGTAGGATTAGTAAGTTCGTGGATGACACAAAGATTGGCCGGGTGGTTAACAGTGAGGTTGAGTGTCTTGGGCTACAGGAAGATATAGACGGGATGGTCAAATGGGCAGATAAGTAGATAGGACAGAGCTGGAGAGAACATGAAATAACTTGAGAAATGGTAACGAGAGCAGGCTAAAAGTTGGTCGTCAAAATCAATAGATACAGAAAGGAGGGAAGACTGGAATCCTGAAGGGATGCCAAAGAACTGAGAAAGAGCCGATTGTAACGGGAAGCAGGAGGTCCTTGAAAGCTCATGAGCTCGAGAAGGAGCTTGTGTGATGAGTCTTGGTCTCAACAGAGTGAGGTTTGAAAAGCAGGGGGTGCCTGAAGGATGAGATGTTTGGTGTTTAGAAAGTAGAAAGATTCAGAGGAGCAAAGTATAAGATAGTCACCAATAAACCCAGTAGGGAATAGAGGTGGGCGGAGGGTTCTGGAAAGGAGATATGTAGGCTTACAAAGCAAAAGGATATGGCAGCCTTGGAGGGCAGCTATTTAGGTAATGATATCCAGAGTGTGACAGGAAAGGACAGAGTGTACAAACATTAAAAACAGCAAATAGGGTCAAAGGGGGAAAAAATGTAAAAAGGCAAAATTAATGGCCCTTTACTTAAATGCACGTAGTATTCAGAACAAAGTAAATGAAGTAACTGCACAAATAGAGGTTAAATAAATAGAGGTATGATCTTTTAGCGATTATGGAGACATGGTTACAAGGAGATCAAAGCTGGGAACTAGATATTCAAGGGTATGTGACTTTTCAAAAGGACAGGCAGGAAGGAAACGGTGGTGGGGTAGCTTTGTTAGTACGAGATGGAATAAGCACGACAGCAAGAAAGGACCTTAGATCGGAAGATGTAGAATCCATATGGGTGGAGGTAAGAAATAACAAGGGGAAGAAGACACTGGTGGGAGTAGTCTATAGGCCTCTTGACAGTAGCTATACTGTAGGACAGAGAATAAATCAGGAGATAATGAGGGCATGTAAAAAAGGCAGTACATTAATCATGGGTGACTTTAATCTTCATGTAGATTGAGAAAATCAAATTGGTAGAGGTAGATATGAGCAAGAATTTATAGTGAATTTGGGACAGTTTCTTAGAACAATATGTTGTGAATCCAACCAGGGGCAGGCTATTTTGGATCTGGTAATGTGTAATGAGGAAGATTTGATAAATGATCTCAGAGTAAAGGATCCCCTAGGAAACAGTGACCATAACATGGTAGAATTTAGCATTGAGTTTGAGAGTGAGAAACTCAAGTCAGAAATAACTGTGCCAAACTTAAATAAGGGTAATTACAGAGCAATGAGGGCAGAGTTGGCTGGAGTGGTCTGGGAAAGCAGTTTAGCAGAAAAGATGGTTGATGAACAATGGCAGACACTTATAAAGGATTATAAAGGATGTAATAGCAGACCATTTAGAAATACATAATCTAATCAAGCAGAGTCAGGATGTCTTCATGAAGGGGAAATCATGCCTAACAAATTTATTCGAATTCTTTGAGGAGGTAACAAGCAGGATATGTAAAGGGGAACCAGTAGATGTAATATATTTGGATTTCCAAAAGGCGTTCACTAAGGTACCACAAAGGCTACTCAATAAGATAAGAGCCCATGGTGTTGGGGTAGTATATTGGCATGGATAGAGGATTGGCTAACTAATATAAGACAGAGAGTTGGGATAAGGGGGGCATTTTTGGGATGGCAACCTGTAACTAGTGGAGGGCCACAGGGATCAGTGCTGGGGCCTCAATTATTTACAATATATATTAATGACTTAGATGAGGGAAGTGAATGTATTATCGCCAAGTTTGCAGATGACAAAAATAGGTGGGAAGGCAAGTTGGGAGGATGACACAGGAAGTCTGCAGAGGGATATAGACAGGTTAAGTGAGTGGGAAAAAACTTGGCAGATGGAATATAATCTGGGAAACTGTGAGGTTATGCACTTTGGCAGGAAGAATAGAGGAGCTGAATATTACTTAAATAGGGAAAGACTGAAGAAGGCTGCAGCACAGAGGGATTTGGGAGTCCTTGTGCACGAATGCCAAAAAGCTAACATACAAGTTCAGCAGATAATAGGGAAGACAAATGGAATGTTGGCCTTTATTTCAAAGGGAATGAAGTATAAAAATAGGGAAGTCTTACTAAAACTATACAAGGCGCTAGTTAGATCACATCTAGAATATTGTGAACAATTTTGGTCCCCTTATCTAAGGAAAGATATTCTGGCATTGGAGGCAGTCCAGAGAAGGTTCACTCGGTTGATCTCGGGTATGGAGGGATTTTCTTATGAGAAGAGGTTGATTAGGTTGGGCCTGTACTCATTGGAGTTTAGAAGATGAGAGGCAGCCTTATTGAAACATATAAGATTCTTAGGGGGCTTGACAGGGTAGATGCTGAGAGGTTGTTTCCCCTTGTGTAGGACCAGAGGGCATAATCTCAGAGTAAGGGGGCACCCATTTAAAACAGAGATGAGGAGGAATTTCTTCTCTCAGAGGGTAGTCAATCTGTGGAATTCTTTACCGCAGAGGGATGTAGAGGCTGGGGGGTCGTTAATTATATTCAAGGCTGTGATAGACAGATTTTTAATCAGTAGGGGAATCGAGGGTTATGGGGAGAAGGCAAGAAAGTGGAGTTGAGAATTATCAGATCAGCCATGATCTATCTCATTGAATGGCAGAGCAGACTCGATGGGCCGAATGCCCTATTTCTGCTCCTACGTCTTGTGGTCTTATGGCCTAATCTCTTTATCAAGAGAGTGATGAGCATATGGAAATTGCAACCACAGAGAGCAGTTCTAGCAAATAGTATAGGTGAATGTAAGGAGAAACGCACGATGGAGAAAGGAATAGAAGGATTGCTAATAGGGTTATATGAAGAGGTGTGGGAGAAGGATCATGTGGAGAGACCAGCTGGGCCAAATATGCCTGTCCCATAGAATTACATGGGATTTAGTGCACAGAAATAGTCAGGATTTTCGGCTATAAACTCCGTGTAGTGTTGAGAAAATAAAGAATTGAGGGGGCGCTGTTAGTAGCTGAGATGGGTGAGGGACATTCCATATTGGAGCACACCTGGAGTTCTGTGTACAGTATTGGTCTCCTTATGTAAGGAAGGATGTAAATGCATTAGAAGTGGTTCAGAGAAGGTTTACTGGACTAATACCTGGAACGGGCGGGTTGTCTTATGAGGAAAGATTGGACAGGCTAGGCTTGTTTCCGCTGGAGTTTAGAAGAGTAAGAGGTGACTTTTAAAAAATTTATTCACTGGATGTGGGCATCGCTGCCAACCAATCAGCACTTTCTTCACATACAGTATAAATTGTTGTTTTCCCCCCTATATTGGTATTCCTGCGAGTGTCCTGATGAGTGCAAGATGAAAAGCTTAGACATGTCTCTTTTTTCAGCAGTACCCAAGTTCTGTACCACCAAACCACTAATTGTAAAATGTAGTAGTCAGTACACAAAATACTCAAAAAGATAAATGGAATGTTAACCTATATAACTAGAGGGTAGGATGCAATGGGGAGGAAGTTTTGCTACATTTACACAAAAGCCTGGTTGGGCCACATCTGGAGTACCGTGGTTCTGGGCACTGCACCTTAGGAAGGGTATATTGGCCTTGGAAGGAGTGCAGCACAGGTTCTCCAGAATGTTACGAGGAATACAGCAGTTAAATTCTTGGGAGAGAACACATACCCTAAGTCTACATCCCCTAGGATATATGAGATTAAGGGCTGGTTAGATTGAGGTTTTTGAGATTCTGCTAAGGAATTGACAGGGTAGATAGAGTTTCCGCTGGGGTGGGAGCCTAGGATAAGGGGGCATAACCTTAAAATCAGAGCCAGGGAGTCAGGAGAGAAATTAGGAAACATTTCTTCATGCAACGGGTGGTACAGGTGTGGAACTCTGTTCCTCTGAAATCAGTCGATGCTAGCTCAGGTAATCATTTGAAACCTGAGAGCGATAGATTTTTGCTAGCCAAAGATTAAAGGGATTAGAGTCAAGCTGGGTGGATAGAACTCAGCCATGATCCCATTAAATAGGAATGAAAGGCTGACTCCTGTCCCTGTAATAGACATGCATGACCCTCCTTGTCCAGTTTGCTGCGCTTAGGAGATTTTTTTACACTCGGGTACAATAAGAAGAAAATTAGTCCCATTGCGTGCGCCCCCAGTCAGAAAACATACCAGTTGTACTGCAACCCTCGTTAGTGTTGGTCCCCATCAGACAAGGCAAACGTCGCAGTTCCATTTGTTGGATGGTTCTGGCCTCCAGTGAGTGTACGCGCTTTCCTTCCTGTGGCTTAAATTTGCCCACGTGACAGGTTGTCATTTGGACGTTGGAAGCCGGACTGGAGCAGTAGTAAGTGCAAATGGTGCCAAAATGAATACGCTTTTAATGCAAACGCTCTCTTAAGATCTAATGTTTTGTGTTTAGATCGCTATCTTGATAACAGATGGAAAATCACAGGATAACGTTGAGCGACCAGCCTTAAAGTTACGGAGCCAAGATGTTAAATTATTTGCAGTTGGTATGTTCTGCTTGAAATTGTAATTGCGAGTGCGAAGCAGGAATAATTTCTGACTCTTGATCTCTTGTTTCCTAACATGCCAATGTCCACTCCTTCTCTCCAGGGATCAAGAATGCGGATAAAAAGGAACTTGACGATATTACCTCAACACCCGCAAAGGAATATTCGTTCTTTGTGAATGACTTCAAAATCCTACGTACTCTCACACCACTCATTTCACGGAGGGTTTGCTCCATTACTGGGGGAGCCTTGGATGTACCTGGTGGTAAGAAGCAAAGTCCATTGGGAGACTGTCTTAACTGTTTGGTGCTCAGTGTGATTAGCAATCCTTTGATGTAGGGTGTTTACCAGGCCATTGGGAACATAAAGGCACGATACGACTTTTGTCGGACTTGCTGGCGATTTGCTGGTCTCTGCCTTCCCCTGCCACGCATAATATATTGGAGGGTTCTCTGCAGCGGTTTGAATGCACCGAATGAACTTTCAGAAACCCAGACCCTATCCTCACCAGAACCTCACATTAGTGATGTTAGTCAATGGGCTAGGTGTCCCCTCCAACTGAAATGTCAGTCATGAGCCCAGCTACCCTGCAGTCGTGTTAGGCTGGGACCAGCCTTCTTTGTTTCAGAATATGGGGCTTCCGCTCCCACCTGGGAGAAGGTCCTGCCCGAAGGAGCTGCCGACCAACCTGATTGGCTGGCAGCTCAGTGCTCCCAGCAGCGCCAGGTTTGAGTGGTGGCCACTGCTGGGACTACAGGCAGCCCCTGAGGAGAAGTGAAGGAGCCCGGACGTAAAGGTCACAGAATTGTTACGGTGCAGAAGGAGGCCATTCGGCCCATCCTGTCTGCCCCGGCTCTCTGAGCATTTTAACTTCGTGCCAATCTCCTGCCTTTTCCCTGTAACCCTGCACATTGTTTCTATTTAGATAATCATCCAATGCCCTCTTGAACGCCTCGATTGAACCTGCCTCCACCACACTTCCAGGCTGTGCATTCCAGACCCTAACTACTCGCTGCGCCACAAAGCTTTTCCTCACCTCGCATTTGCTTCTTTTGCAAAACACTTCAAAACCGTGCCCTCTGGTTCTCGATCGTTTACGAGCGGGGACAGTTGAGGCTGGAATTTTGGATGGGCCTGGTTGGCAGGCACCAGCGAGGGAGGGAAGGGGGTGGTGGAGTTTGAGAGCACGGGAGGGAGGGTTAAAGTGGGGGCGGTGGTGGTATGATCTTGGGTGAGGAGTACGAACTTGGGGTGGGGTGCCTCCAATGGGCACAGAGACCCCCCCACCCACAAAGAGGCAACTCCCCCTCCCTGCCTGACAGCAGCCCGTACAGTGAAAGCTGCTGGGCTACCTGCCTGGTCTCTGCCTTCCCCTGCCGCACGTAATATATTGGCAGAGGCGGAATGAAGCCCTGACGTGGCCATTAATTCGGTGGGTGGGCCGCCTGATACCTTCCCCACCCATTGTAAATATGGGAGGCAGTTCAGCGGGCAGTGGGAAGGCCACCTGCTTTATTTTACAAGCCCCCCTGCCTTCAAATTGGCAGTAAGGGGGCCGTAAAATCCAGCCCAATGTCTGGTCCTCAAGATGGAAGTGATGCAACTTCTTAAAGTTCAACCAGTGTGTTGGGATATAACAGAGTGAGTGAGATCCTGCATCTGTTTTAACCGAGCATAGTCACAGGGATCCCATATGTTGAAATGGTACAGGCATTTTGTTTTAATAACAAATCATGACTAAATATTGAAAACAGACTAGGGGTGACAGCATCTGACGTCTCTCCCTCGTTTCCACAATGCTCTGTGCCAACTGAGGCACCGTCAGAGAGAAAGGATTTGTTTAACACGGGCAGTAAGCTCGGGCAACCATTGTTTATGTTGTATTGTTGGGGTGAGGCAAAGCTCTTCAGTTTGTCTCTTTATTTTCCTCCTTTCTCTGTATCACATGATGCTACCCATGCAAGGGGGCAGGTCAGTGACCTCGAAGGTTGCAGCTTTGTGAGTTTGCGGGTTTGTTTCTCCCCCTGTACTTGCGTAAGAAGAAATCCTGCCCAACAATAAAATCCATGTTCTGCCATAGCTTCTGTACACACGCAGCCCGTTGCACTTAAATTCCTCATCTTTCCACTTTTTTTTTGATTCAATCATAGGATGTGGGCGTCACTGGCTAGGCCAGCATTTGTTGCCCATCCCTAGTTGCCCTTGAGAAGGTGGTGGGTGAGCTGCCTTCTTGAGCCGCTGCAGTCCATGCGGTGTAGGTACACCCACGGTGCTGTTAGGGAGGGAGTTCCAGGATTTGATCCAGCGACAGCGAAGGAACGCCAATGTATTTCCAAGTCAGGATGGTGTATGACTTGGAGGGGAACTTCCAGGTGGTGGTGTTCCCATGCATCTGCTGTCCTTGTCCTTCTAGGTGGTAGAGGTCGCGCATTTCGAAGGTGCTGTCGAAGGAGCCATGGCGAGTTGCAGTGCATCTTGTCGATGGTACACACACTGCTGCCACTGTGCATCAATGGTGGAGGGAGTGAATGCTGAAGGTGGTGGATGTGGTGCTGAACAAGATGGTTGCATTGCCCTGGATGATGTTGAGCTTCTTGAGCGTTGTTGGAGCTGCACGCAGCCATTTCCCAACACAGTCCCTTTCTCCTTTAAGGTGCTGTGATAGACATCTCCTAATCGGCACCCTGTGTCCCAACTCCAAATCAGCTCACTGTCCTTGATCCAATAAGTAACAAAAATTACTCGGGTTCCACTATGAGCCGTCAGGTTGCCCTGCTGCACTCACCGCCTGAATACACCCACCCGATTAACACTCAGAACAGAAATGGCCGCTATGCCCTTTGAATGGTACTTCCCAATGCAATGTTAGGCTCTTCATTTGCATCTGCAGATGATCCTAGCCCCTGTTTCTAGCGTGTTTCTTCATCCTTTCCCAATACAGAAATCATAGAAACCGTCGAAAATATATGACACAGAAGGAGGCCATTCGGCCCATTGTGTCCATGCCAGAGTGCCAGAAGCGCTTCCAGCCAGAAGTGTGTGTGTGCACTCCCGAAGCTATTTTGGGGCTTAATAGGCTCTTAGAGCCCAGAAGTGAAATAATTGCGGTTTCTTTTCTCCTGTGCTTTCAGCTACTGAAGTGCCTGGTGGCCCTTCAAGATTGATCTTCAGCGACGAGGGCTTTGAATCGATGCGAATTCGATGGACTGTGGCGGTGGGGCCTGTGATGGGGTACAAAGTTCAATACACTCCCCTTAACGCGCTGGGCCTCCCAATCGCAGCTGAACTCCGAGAGGTTAGTGTCATACTTTGTTATACTAGGGGCAACTCCCTGGCTGGGACAGAAAGATTCCTGCTGGTTTACAACAGCAAAGAGTACAAATGAAGCTGGATCTATAAGTGGCTTCAGTGCGTGTTGTTATAATTGGCGAATTGTGCTCCATTCTGGCCAATCCAATTATAAAAAGAATGTTGGAGCCATCGAATGGGTATAGTGAAGATTCACAGGACTAATACGTTATTGTATTTATATGGCCCCTTTCATGAACTCAGCGTCCTGGAGTGCTTTACTGGTAATGAAGTACTTTGGAAATGTAGTCACTGTTGTCAGGCAGAAAATGCAGAAGCCAATTTTTGCACAGCAAGCTCCCACAAACAGCAATGCAATAATGACCAGATAATCTGTTATAGTTTTTTTTTTATTCATTCGCGGGGTGTGGGCTTATTGCCCATCCCTAGTTGCCTTTGAGAAGGTGGTGGTGAGCTGCCTTCTTGAACTGCTGCAGTCCATGTAGTGTAGGTACACTCACAGTGCTGTTAGGGAGGCAGTTCCAGGATTTTGACCCAGCGACAGTGAAGGAACGGCGATATATTTCCAAGCCGGCTGCATTGTCCTGGATGATGTTGAGCTTCTTGAGCGTTGTTGGAGCTGCACACAGCCATTTCCCAACACAATCCCTTTCTCCTTTAAGGTGCTGTGATAGACATCTCCTAATCGCACCCTGTGTCCCAACTCCAAATCAGCTCACTGACCTTGATCCTCATCCCCACTTCTGACCTTTAGGATGGTGAGTGACTTGGAGGGGAACTTCCAGGTGATGGTGTTCCCATCTATCTGCTGCCCTGGTCCTTCTAGATTGTAGAGGTCATGGGTTTGGAAGGTGCTGTTTAAGGAGCCTCGGTGAATTCCTGCAGTGCATCTTGTAGATGGGACACACTGCTGTTACTGTGCATCGGTGGTGGAGGGAGTGAATGTTTGTGGATGTGGTGCCAGTCAAGCAGGCTGCTTTGTCCTGGATGGTGTCAAACTTCTTGAGTGTTGTGGGAGCTGCACTCATCCAGGCAAGTGGGGAATATTCCATCACACTCCTGACTTGTGCCTTGTAGACGGTGGACAGGCCTAGCCCCTGACCTGCTCTTGGAGCCACAGTATTTAAATGGCTAGTCCAGTTCAGTTCTGGTCAATGGTAACCCCCAGGATGTTGATAATGGGGGATTATCCATTGAACGTCAAGGGATGATGGTTAGATTCTCTCTTGTTGGAGATGGTCATTGGCTGGCACTTGTGTGACATGAATGTTACTTGCCACTTGTCAGCCCAAGCCTAGATATTGTCCAGGCCTTGCTGCATTTGGACATGGACTGCTTCAGTATCTGAGGAGTCGCAAATGGTGCTGAACATTGTGCAATCATCAGCGAACATCCCCACTTCTGATCTTTATGATGGAAGGAAGGTCATTGATGAAGCAGCTGAAGATGGTTGGGCCGAGGACACGACCCTGAAGAACTCCTGCAGTGACATCCTGGAGCTGAGCTGACTGACCTCCAACAACCACAACCATCTTCCTTTGTGCTAGGTATGACTCCAACCAGTGGAGAGTTTTCCCCTGATTCCCATTGACTCCAGTTTTGCTAGGGCTCCTTGATGCCACACGTGGTCAAATGCTGCCTTGATGTCAAGGGCAGTCACTCTCACCTCACCCCTGGAGTTCAGCTCTTTTGTCCATGTTTGAACCAAGGCTGTAATGAGGTCAGGAGCTGAGTGGCCCTGGCGGAACCCAAACTGGGTGTCCGCGAGCAGCTTATTGCTAAGCAAGTGCCACTTGAAAGCACTGTTGATGACCCCTTCCATTACTTTACTGATGATCAAGAGCAGACTGATGGGGCGGCAATTGGCCGGGTTTTACTTGTCCTGCTTTTTGTGTACAGGACATACCTGGGCAATTTTCCACATTGCCGGGTAGATGCCAGTGTTGTAGCTGCACTGGAACAGCTTGGCTAGGGGTGCGGCAAGTCCTGGAGCACAAGTCTTCAGTGCTATTGCGGGAATATTGTCAGGGCCCATAGCCTTTGCAGTATCCAGTGTCCTCAGCCATTTCTTTATGTTGATGTTGGTTGAGGGATTTATGTTGGCCAGGACACTGTAAAGGACTCCCCTGCTCTTTTTTTTCATCCACCTGAGAGAGCAGACTTGGTTTATCACCTCATCAGAAAGACAGTACCTCAGACAGTGCAGGACTCTCTGTGTACCGTGCTGTAGGGCTGGTGGAGGCGGCTGGTCAGCCTGGATTTTGTGCTCAAGCCTCTGGTCTGGGAAATGAACACACAACCTTCTGACTTAAGGGTGAAAGTGCTCCTACTGAGCCACAGTTAAATATGATTGTGAAGAAAGGCTCGAGTAGTTTTGTCTTTTCTTACTGGAACTAAGATGGTCAGAGTGGGGGACTTCGTTATGAGAGGGATCAGTAGTGAAAGATTATTCGCACCAGTTGATGAATCGGTAATGAGGGACATTATCATTTGAAGAATGAAGGAGGGAGTCTGAAGAAATGGTTTCACACAAAGGGATATTAGAACATGGAAGATTCTACCCTAATTAGACATTAAGAGAGAGGTTGTGGAGGCCACTTTCAACTGCTGGCCGGAGGTGCCAGCTGTGGCTCAGTTCATAGCACCCTCGCCTTTGAATCAGAGGGTTGTGGGTTCATGTCCCACTCCCGGAAACCAAGAACTGTGATTGTATTTGAAAGAAGTTGCAATCTGTGACTGTTGATAACTTGAAAGAATTTCAACTGCTGGCCACTTAATGCTCGCCTGCTGGCCCTCCCATTACTAAATTGGCAATTGCACCTCCCACTGGGAAGAAACAGCAAAAACTGAGAAACGAGTACTGGTCCGAACTGGTCTTGTACACCTGACAATGGAGTGCCGGTTAGGACCAGTACTCTTATTCCCCAGATTTGATTATTTTCCCATTGACACCCCTTTACCCCAGAGCCTCATTCATTGAACGGCCCTAATATGCAGTCCAAATTGATTGAGGCCACTTTCTTCTCATTGGCAAGTGAAAACATTGTGCTGAAATATCAAAGGAGTAACTGAATTGATTTCCTGGTCTGTGTGTTAACGTATTGGTGGAGAGTAGAAACACACTGGGGCGCAGTGCGGTCTGTTGGTGCTATCCTGCTGCGGACGGCGATTAATATTTGTATTGAATCCTTTCCGGTGCTTGTGAGAAATTTGTGTGGTGCTATTTTCACAAAGTTTAACAGGGGTCTCTCATAAACACTTTTAACAAAGTGGTACAAGCAGCAAAATTCCAGCTCCACTTTTTAATGTACTTAGATTGACAGACCTGGAACCAGTGGGTTTTATGGTGGGAGTGTTATACTGAGATTGGAACTTGCTTTTTTTTTTGCTGACTGTTGCGTATTGACATCTTGTTTTTGACCAGATTACTGTTCGCACAGGTGAGAACTCGGCTTTTTTACAAGGACTGAAGCCTGCAACTGAATATCTGGTCACGGTGATAGCTCAGTACGCAAACAGCATTGGGGAATCCACCTCAGGAAAAGGGAAGACAAGTGAGTATCATCGGTCGATTTTATTTGAAGTCCTGTTTGTCTGAGTTGCCCCACCACCACCCCTCAAGATGGTTTGCTTGAGGTCATTGGACCCAATCCCATGTATGTAGGAATGTTTGATGAACCTCCAGTGAGACGTGGCCTCAGGATGCAATTTTAGCGCCTTGTTCAAAGGCCAAAGGCTAAAGGGCTAAATTCTGAGGACAAGCCTTCTAACCCCTTGAATGTAGGAGATTAAGGGGTGATTGAAGTGAGGTGCTTAAGATGATAGGGTAGATCAGGAGAAACTATTACCTCCATTTTACCTTGAATTAAAGAAGACAGTTTAAAAGATAACCATCTTATAAGGCGGGAGACAGTTGGAAAGATCTTAAAAGTCTTATAAAGTCTGCCATTCATAATACTTCTCTTGATCTTATGTTCCTGTGATTGAGGATTCAAAAGTTTCTCTCTGGCAGTCCAGAGCAAGGGGGCCATAACCTTAAAATTAAAGTTGGACTATTCAGGGGTGATGTCAGGAAGCACTTCTCCACACAAAGCCTCGTGGAAATCTGGAACTCTCTCCCCCAGAAGCTGTTGAGGCTGGTGGGCCAAACTGAAAATTTTAAAACTGAAATTGATGGATTTTTGTTAGAAGGGAAACCAATGGTTACAGAACAAAAATAGTTTGTTGGAGGTAAGGTACAGATCAGCCGGGATCTAACTGAATGGTGGGTCAGACTCGAGGGGCCAAATGCCCTCCTGTTACAATCCCTGTAGAGACCGATACCTTTTAAAAAGAGGTATGTATTTCCTAGTGACTGACATATAGGAAATCTCACAACAAGATGTCACATTTTAAGACATACTGTAATTATTTAGTAGTACCATCAGAGTCCACTTGCCAACCAATCAGCACTCTCTCCTCATACATTATAAAATTGTTGCTTCCCCTGACACTTGCGGTTGTCCTGTTGAGTGCAAGACAAAAAGCTTTGACAAAATGCCTTTTTTCAGCAATACATTTACTGTAACAAACAAACTAAATCAACATTGACTAAGTATTATTTGGTAGGCAACTAATGCACCAAACTGCAAAAAATGTACTCCCCATTAACTTCCAAACACAACCAAAAACCCCACACCACATTTATACACTACACTGCACTCTCAGCAGAGGAGTAGTCTTGTATATTAAGTTCCAAGTTCCTCCTGGCTTCATCGGGATCTCTTCTCCCTGCCACCCAGAGTGAATCTTCCAGTGTCCTTTTAAACAAAGTCTCTTCGCTCGATCCTCTGAGTATAACTGAATGGGCTTCCGGTGGGAAGGCACATTCTGCCGACTCCATGGTCCATAACTCTCCACAAGCCTTGGTTCTTCGAATCGTGTATGCTTTCTCACCAGCACCTTGCGCGGTGGTTAACCCAAAAAACAGTTTTTCTACTGTCTGGCATAGCAGCACCTGTTTGGGGTCTTCTTCACCAAACCTCTTTGTCTGACTCTTGAGAGTTTGGGCACAGCAAGGCTTCCTTCTCTGTGTTAGCTGGTAAGACTTGCACCTTACTCTCAATAAGCCTTGACCTGGGCCTCTGTCCTCGTGACAACCTGGCCACATGAGTTTTCCTCCGGGCAGATTTCGTAGGTCAACAGCCCCCTTCTCCAAACCACTGCGTTTAACCTTGAATTAAAGAAGACGGGTTAAAAGCTAAGCATTTTATAAAGTTTTGCATTCGTAATACTCTTTATGTTCCCTGGATTGAGAATTCAAACGTTTTCAAGTATGAATACAAACCTGATTGTAGTAGGCACAAGTCAAGAAAGACTTGGATTTATATAGCAACTTCCACAGCCTCAAGATATCCTAAAGCACTTCATACAGTCAATTAACAACTTTTGAAGTGTAGTTACAAGTACGATTATAGATAACATTACCGCCAATTTGTACACAGCAAAGCCCCAGAACAAGATAAATGATTAGATTATCTGATTTTTTGTGATGCTAGTTGGAAGGATAAATATTATCCCGGACCTTAGGAAGAACACCCCCGGCTCATCTTCAAAGGAATGCCACGGGGTCTCTGAGGGGCGATGGGTGGACTCGGTTTAAGGTCTCACTGTTGTGTGTTGTGCTGTATAATGACACCAGTCATTGGTTTATTTTGTATCCCTTGCAGAGACCTTGCCTGGAGTTTTGAATTTCCGAGTGGCGAAGGCGGAACATTTCAGGCTGAAGCTGATATGGAAACCACCCGCTCTTTCTCTGCAAGGATATCGGCTTAGCTACCAGCCTCGAGGTCAGGGGAAAGTCATATCGTCGAGTGTACACGCACCTTGTTTCTCTTTTTTCCCTTTGTTGGATTAAGGAGGGAGATCGTGGGAAAATTTGAGAGTCCAGCAGTAGAACTGTTGAATTTCTAGCACTTTTTTTAAGATAAAGTTTTTAAGAGTAAGAGAAAACTCTTCCATTCATTTACAAGATGACGGCAGTGATCGTACTGAAGTGCATTTGCCTGTTTGTCCTGGAAAGGACCACAGTAGACGTCATTATGGCCTGCCCAGCAAGCAGTGGCACTCACAGTTGAATAGGCTGGTAGCACTCACTGCTCAGGATTATACATGAGGAACGGCCACTTAGGCGAGAGAACAGAAGTCACTGAGTGCCCATGGGGTGAGTGTGAGTTCACTGGCAAAAGCGGCAGGCGACATCTCTGTCTTCTGTTCTTCATAGATCTTCATAGCTCTCTGTGGAAAGTTGTGCTTTGAAGGGTGCAAGAGTTGAGCAATTGCAAGCTGTTGTAGCCTTTTGCCGTCTCTGAGAATGCAGGAAAACTTACCCTTTCATCTCTAACTTTCCATTTTAGTCAGTTTTCTCCACTTTCCTTCTGAAGGTGTTGACTTACGCAGACCATAGGATTCCATGGGCACCCTTCCCTTGCTTAAGTGGTCGTTCCTCATGAGTAATCCTAAACAGTGAGTACAACCAGCCTGTTTAACTGTGGACACCACTGCTTGTTGGGCAGCCCCATAATGACATCCAGCTCTTTCCACACCCAAATAGGCAGTTGGAGCTTTGCCAACGGCAGCATTAGTACTGGATGAGTCGGTACATGTTTCACTGTAACTGTGACCGTGCGAACATTTCTTATGGCAGAGACATGTCCTGTATCTTTATCTCTGAACTGCTGAGTCTCTGGGCGGAACCGTCCCACGTTTGCACTAAGTGCGCTAACGAGCGTGAAAAGAGACGTTTTACCCGCTGGTCGCAATGGCGGGTTTTCGCGCCGTATTGTCCCGTTCCCGGTGAGTCCCGCCTCATTAATAATGAGCTCACGAGAAACACTCCGGATCGCTGGCGAGCGAGCTCAGATTTGCCCGCCACGCTGAGATCTCGGTGCTTCCTTGCTCTGGGCGCTATATTTACAGCGCACCAGAGCGCAGCCTACTTCATATCTCCAGGCCGGGGCTGCTCCAGGCAACAGAAAGCAAAGAAGATGGCAGCCCCTGCATTTATTGACCGCTGTCTGGGGTGCCTGCTGGACACAGTGGAAGCTGCCGTGATGTCCTCTACCCCCGCTTTGGCTGTAGGAGGTCCACCAGAGTCACCAATCTGGCCTGGGAGGTGGTGGCAGTGGTGGTCAGCGCCACTGGAGCACAGAGGAGGTCAGCCATCCAGTGCAGGAAGAGGATGAATGCTCTCAGCCGTTCCGTCCGGGTAAGTCAACCACCTTAGTATCCCCCCTCTCAACGTGACTGTGAGTGCACTTGCTGCTGCTTTTGACTCTGCTGCCATGCGCTAAGTATCTCTACTTTGGTTTACAGCGAGCTCTGCCAAGCACTCGGAGGACTGCTGGGGAAGAGGCATCGGTGAGGTCCGAGCCAGATGACGAACCTCTGGATTCACCCTTCCAACTCATCCTGGAGAGTCAGCAGAAGGTGGGGGATTATCACGCAGAGCTTTTGGAAGCCTCAACAGAGTGGCACACAAGCTGGGAGAGTGTGCCCACCTGCTCTCTGGTGAAGTGATGTCCACATGTGCACGCATGGAGGTCCCAATGGGAAAGATGGTGGATGCCATGGAGACCCTGGTCCAGCAGAACACAGACCTGCACTCCATATGGTAGCCACGTGTGACTTCCTGAAGTGGCGACGCGAGAAGGAAATGGGGCACCTCGACTTCGTCAAGGTGCTCCTTCCCCTCAAAGAATCAGGCCGGGTCCCTCAAGCACCCGAAGGGAGGAGGAGTGACAGCTGGACATGCCTGGGTCATTGACTCAGGAATCTCAGAGGCTGTTCTCTCCCTCCGAGTCCCCTTTGCCCGTGACCCCCTCAACACCCTCCTCTGTCACCTCAGAGGGGGCAGCTGGCCCACAGGAGGACAGCCAAAGCAAACCGGGGCCTACAAGAACTTGGCTTTCCAGATGACGAGGCAACAGGGCCAACCATTGCACAGGGCCTTCCCACCCCTGCTGCAGATGTCAGGGCAGCACCTAGAAGATGTGGTAGACCTAGAAAAGTTAAGAAGTTCTGACCACAAGTGGGTAGCATGGATCAACACATTTTGTCCCTCTATAAACTGAAAATATATTCACTTTCACTGAATAATGTGTGATGTTGCCTTTCAGCTTCATTGACAGGCTTTGCGAGTCCTCCCACCACCGCCCCCACTAGCAGTTCAGCTGCAGGCAGCTGGACCACGAGTGATTCTGGAGGGAGAAGTGTGTGTGTGTGTGTGTGTGTGTGTGGCAGGATCTTTCAGAGCCTTGTGCAAAATACTCTCCCACACACGCACACGGAGCCTTCATCCATTGCACTCATCTCACTGTCGCAAGCATTTTGAACACTGCCTGCTGGGGTTCTCTTTCAGTTGTCCATCTGAGCTGAGCTGCATCTCCGCCCACCCACTGATCTCACTCCCAGGCTGCACCAGGGCCTGTCCAACACGAGACTCCGCTCATTATCGATTCCTGCGAGATGGTAGTTGTCAAGTTTATCGTCAGCTCCCCCAGTCCTTTCCCCTCCCCCAGTCACCCATATCCTTTCCCCCATCACTGCCGACCCCCTCTTGGCATTACCCTCCACCTCCTCACCGTCACCTACCAACCCGAACCCTCGTCATTCCAGGATGTCCAGGTGAATGTGCACATTCCCTACCTTCCTGAGAATCCCACCCTCATCCACATTGACCTCCCCGACCTCCTCCTTCCCAACCCCCGGGGTCCACGTCTGCCTCCGAGTCCCCACCAACCACCTTCGCCGCCCCTTCTGCCGCTACCCACCCACCCTCTCCCTCCCACCCTACTGCTCCCTCTGCCCCCCTCTCACACTCACCATTCCATACCACCACGCCTACCCTCAGTTTGCTCCCCAGAAGATAATCATTGACTCCACAGACCCCTCCCTTGCATGTTCACCTGGACAAACACCCCCTTATTCCCTCCGAACTCCCTCCTCCCCCTGGACACCTTCCCCCCTCCAAACTCCTTCCCACCTCCGAACTCCCCCCTTACACCTACCTCTCCACTTGCCGCATTCTCCCCCATTACACCCTCCTCCCCGGTACTGCCCCCTCCCAACCTCACCCTCCGACATCTTTGTCTCCAACCTCCCAACCTCACCCGCCCCCTCACCCACCCTCCTGACACCTTCGTACCCACCCACCCACCCCCCCCCCCCCCCACCCCCCCACAATCCCAACCTCAGCTCCCCCAGGACGCCTTCCTCCCCCAGTCAAACCTAGACATTCCTCTCCCTCTCCCCCCCTTCCCCCATCCCCCCGACCTCCCCAGTACACTTTCCTCTCCCACTCACGGCTGGATCTTCCTCTCCCCACCCCACACCGGTCATCCGTAGCAGCCCATGGCCAAGACTGTGATGTTTCGAAGCATAATGGAAAATTGGGCATGTGTGAGGGGGTGGGGGGAACAGTTCTGGCCGGGCCTTACTCTGCATCCCATGACCGGGATGTCAATCAGGTTCACGCCGGCCTCCAGCGGGATTGGCGTTCCACCATGGCGGACACCATCGGATGATCCCGCCGTGGTTTCACACCGTCGTGAAGCCGATTTCTGCCCCTCGCGCCGAATTGTCCCCCCACCCCCACACCCACCCCTCCCCCGCCCGCCATTCCACCAAACGCCCGATGCCAACAGGGTGGGAAAATTTGAGCCTCTGGTTGCTGTGGAGGAGTACAGCAGTGTACTGATCCTCGAGGCTTTCTGCATGGGGGAATCCCTGCAAATTTTGGCACAATTTCGGGGAACCCTGTATAAATAGTGACACATTTCTGGGAATCCCCTGCAGATATTGATACAGTTCTAGAAAGCCGGTGCAAAATATTGACCCAGGAATGCCTCTACAATGATTGATCCACGCCTGGGAGCACCCTCCAAATATTGGCCTACACCTGTTCACTTCCTGTAAATGTTGACATATTACCTCAGGACCCCCCCTGTAAGTATTCTCGATAAGCAGTGGGGGGTGAAGGGTTATCAGGGGTAGGCCGGAATGTGAAGCTGAGGTTAAAATTAGATTAGCCATGAATGGTGAAGCAGTCTCGAAGGATCGAGTGGCCTACTCCTGCTCCTCATTCCTATGTCCATATTAATACACTTTCAAAGAGCCTTGTAAATAGGAAAAACACTGCCCGGGACTCCCTGTGCTAACTTCCAAAAGGAGTGCCAGATACCCAAAGGGAAAATGTGCTGTCAATGTTTCTATCAGCATATGGCTGGAGGAGAAATGTGCCAGTAAATTAAAGGATTTAGAGTTCTCCAGGTATTGCACAGGCAGCATGTGGTAAGCTCTCTTGGCTGTGCAATAAGCCCCACTTGGAACATTTTCGGTGGCGGAGAGGTGTAAAGTCACTCCCCACCGCTCCTGGGGCTGAAACTCCTTCTCCCCTTCACTTCCACTTGTTGAGAGGCCTCAACATCTCCACCTTTAAAACGTGAGAGTGTTTATTTTTTTCTCATTTATGGGATGTGGCTGGGCCCAGCATTTAATGCCCATCCCTAATTGCCCCTTGAGAAGGCGGTGGCGAGCTGCCCACTTAAACCGCTGTAGCACATGTGGTGTAGGTACGCCCACAGTGATGTTAGGGAGGGAGTTCCAGGTTTTTGACCCAGCGACAGTGAAGGAACGGCGATATATTTCCAATATACTTCCAGGTGGTGGTGTCCCCATGTTTAAGACTAAGATATATTGCAGGCAGTGTTTGAAATAGGTATCGGACAGGGAGGGTTTAAAACTGGGATAAAAACAAAAAACTGCGGATGCTGGAAATTCAAAACAAAAACAGAATTACCTGGAAAAACTCAGCAGGTCTGGCAGCATCGGCGGAGAAGAACAAAGTCCTCATGGGGACTCGAAACGTCAACTTTGTTCTTCTCCGCCGATGCTGCCAGACCTGCTGAGTTTTTCCAAGTAATTCTGCTTTTGTTTTAAAACTGGGATACTGGGTGGAGGTAGTGAGAAGTCTCCAGACTTGAATATTGTGCCTGAGGAGATACTTAATCCCAACATCTGAATCACAGAATGTCAGCATGCAGGCACAGCAAGTAATTGGTAAGGCAATTAGAATGTTGGCCTCTATTGCAAGGGGGATGGTGTATAAAAGTAGGGAAGTCTTACTGCAACTGTACAGGGCAGTGGTGAGACCACACCTAGAGTACTGTGTGCAGTTTTGGTCTCCTTACTTAGTGAGGGATTATACTTGCAATGGAAACAGATCAGAAAAGGTACACCAGGTTGATTCCTGGGATGAGGGGGTTTGCCTTAAGAGGGAAGGTTGAGCAGGTTGGGCTATACTCATTGGAGCGTAGAAGAATGAGAGGTGATCTTATTGAAACATATAAGATTCTGAGAGGGTTTGACCGGGTAGGTGCTGAGAGGATGTTTCCCCTTGTGGGAGAATCTAGAACTAGGGGGCACAATTTGAAAAAAAGGGCTCTCCCATTTAAGATGGAGATGAGGAGGAATTTTTTTCTCTCAGAGGGTCATTGGCCTTTGGAATTCTCTCCCCTAGCGAGGGGTAGAGGCTGGGCCATTGAATATTTTCAAGGCTGGGTTAGGTATATTTTTTGACTGACAAGGATGTTAAGGATTATTGGGGGGCAGGCAGGAGAGTGGAGTTAAGGCCATGGTCTTATTGAATTCCAGACCAGATTTGAGGGGTGAATGGCCTCCTGGTTCTATCTCTCCTGTTTTTTCTTGCTTGAATGGACAGGATAAAGTTTGTGTCACCTCTGACCACCAGCTCCTGCCCCCCCAATAAATAATAATAATAGGGAACCAGGAAATGGCAGAGGAGTTGAATAAATACTTTGCATCTGTCTTCAAGGTAGAAGAGACTAATAGCATACCAAAAATACTAAATAATCATGGGGCAAAAATGGGGGAGGAACTAAGTACAATAATTATCACTAGAGAAAAAGTACTAGGGAAACTAATGGGGCTAAAGGCTGTTAGGTCCCCTGGACCTGATGGGTTGCATCCTAGGATATTAAAGAAAGTAGCTGCAGAGATAGTGGATGCACTGGTGGTGATCTTCCGAGATTCCTTCGATTCTGGAAAAGTCCCAGAAGATTGGAAAACTGCCAATGTAACAACCCTATTCAAAAAGGGAGGGAGACAAAAAACAGGTAACTATAGGCCAGTTAGCTTAACATCTGTCATTGGGAAAATGTTGGAGTCTATTATAAAGGATGTAATAGCAGGGCATTTAGAAATGCATAATCTAATCAAGCAGAATCAGCATGGCTTCATGAAGGGGAAATCATGCCTGACAAATTTATTATAATTGTTTGAGGAGGTAACAAGCAGAATAGATAAAGGGGAACCAGTAGATGTAATATATTTGGATTTCACAAAAGACACTCGATAAGGTACCATACATAAGGCTACTTAATAAGAGCCCATGGTGTTGAGGACTGGCTAACTGATAGAAGACAGAGAGTTGGGATACAGGGGGCATTTTCAGGATGGCATCCTGTAACTAGTGGAGGGCCACAGGGATCAGTGCTGGGGCCACAATTATTTACAATATAAATGAATGACTTAGATGAGAGAAGTGAATGTACAATTGAATGTACTAAGTTTGCAGATGACACAAAAATAGGTGGGAAGGCAAGTGGTGAGGATGACACAAAGAGTCTACAGAGGGATATAGACAGATTAAGTGAGTGGGCAAAAACGTGGCAGCTGGAATATAATGTGGGAAAGTGTGAGGTTATGCAGTTTGGCAGGAAGAATAGAGGAGCTGAATATTATTTAAATGGAGAAAGACTGAAGAAAGCTGCAGCACAGCATGAATCCCAAAAAGCTAACATACAAGTTCAGCAGGTGATAGGTGAGGCAAATGGAATGTTGGCCTTTATTTCAAAGGGAATGAAGTATAAAAATAGGGAAGTCTTGCTAAAACTATACAAGGCACTAGTTAGACCACACCTGGAATACTGTGAACAATTTTGGTCCCATTATCTAAGGAAAGATATACTGGCATTGGAGGCAGTCCAGAGAAGGTTCACTGGGTTGATCTCGGGGATGGAGGGGTTTTCTTTTGAGGAGAGGTTGAGTAGGTTGGGCCTGTCCTTATTGGAGTTTAGAAGAATGAGAGGCGACCTTATTGAAACATATAAGATTTTTAGGGGACTTGACAGGGTAGATGCTGAGAGGTTTTTTCCTCTTGTGGGAGTGTTTAAGACCAGAGGGCATAATCTCAGAGTAAGGGGTCACCCATTTAAGACAGAGATGAGGAGGAATTTCTTCTCTCAGAGGGTGGTGAATCTGTGGAATTCTTTACCGCAGAGGCCTGTAGAGGCTGGGTCATTAAGTATATTCAAGGCTGAGGGAGACAGATTTTTAATCAGTCAGGGAATCAAGGGTTATGGGGAAAAGGCAGGAAAGTGGAGTCGAAGATTATCAGATCAACCACGATCTCATTGAATGGCAGAGCAGATTTGATGGGCCGAATGGCCTACCTCTGCTCCTACGCCTTATGGTCTTATAGCTTCTCTCTCGCCGTTTCTCACCTTGTTTGGTTTGATCACGGGCTGGTAGACAGTTGTTCCTTTGAACATTGCCGCCCCCTACCTCCTGTGCCTCCCGGGGACATAACTGGGAAATGTCTCATCACCTGTTGCATCAGCTTTCACCAAGGTGTGCACCGTATCTACAGAACAAGTCTGTACGTCCCGGCTTATTTAGCCTGAGGCTTTTGATTCTAAACCAAAGGGGGGAAAAAAAAAAAGAAAGATAATATTTTCTTTGCAGCTGTCTGAAATGATTGCTCCAGAGGGAGCGCTTCTCCCGGGAGGCAGGACTTAATCATCCCGGTGTGTGTGAAAACACTGGGTGTGCCCTGGATTCATCCCTTGCCAAAAGAAAGGAGAAATTAATAAAAGTGCAAAAGTTTCAGGTCCGATGCTGACTGCACCTGTGCCAGGTGTGTCGCTGAAGCAGGTAAGTGTACAGTTTAAAAAAAAAAGAAAAGTACACCCCTTTCAATTACAAAGAGTAAGACCACTACAGATTAGCATTGTCCTGCTGACATGGAAAAGAAAACCCCATTATAATATTTGCAAGAGGTTGTAGTTCTGTTTTTCCAGCCAGTGCTGGTGTATAAAGCTTTGTTTGTGGGCGCAGTGTGTGCAGAAACTCTGTTTCCTGCCTTTCTTGCTCACCTTTATCGGTGTTTGTGCTGCCTTGTGGTAAGAAGGCAGGGTTGGAACGCAATGTGGGTAACAGTTCACCACAGCCTGTTACCTTAGCAAGTGCGTTGCTTCGTTAATACTGTATCAAGTGGAGAAGTGCCAACCTGCATTCTTTTAAAAATATACATCGTTCTTTCCTATTTAGTCAGCTGAGGTGGATAGTCAATTCGGCAAGATTGTTAAAAGTCAGTGAGAGGATGAGGTTGCGACTTAGAGAAACCCAACTTGGGGTTTGAAAGGCGTTAAAGTAAAGCAATGAATTTCTGTTGTTCTGTTGTGTCTTAACTTGCACTAAGTCCCGTTTCCCTATCACCCTGGTGCTCACTGACCTACATTGACTTCCGGCCAAGCAACATCTTGATTTTGGAATTCTCATCCTTGCTTTCAAGTCCCTCCCTGGCCTCAGCCCCTCCCTATCTCTGCAATCTCCTCCCCCCTGCCCCCACAACCCTCCGAGACATCTGCGCACATATAATTTTGGCCGCTTGTGCAATCCCCATTTTGATTGCACTCCCATTGGTGGCCGTCCCTTCAGTTGCCTCGGCCTCAAGCTCTGGAATTCTCTCCCTACATCCCTTCACCCCTCTGCCTCACTTTCCTACTTTGAGACACTCCTTAAAGCCTACCTCTTTGACCAAGCTTTGGGCTGACCCAATAACTCCCGATGTGGCTCGGTGAGGAAAAACTTTTTCACACAGCGAGTGGTTCGGGTCTGGAACGCGCGCTGCCTGGAAGTGTGGTGGAGGCAGGTTCAACCGAGGCATTCAAGAGGGCATTAGATGATTACCTGAATAGAAACAATGTGCAGGGGTGCGGGGAAAAGGCAGAGCGTTGGCACTAGGTCATAATGCTCATTTGGAGAGCTGGTGTAGACACGATGGGCCAAATGGCCTCCTCCTGTGCTGTTAAAATTCTGCGTCATACTTTGTTTGGAATGCCTTTTTGTGAAGCGCTTTGGCACATTTCATCGTATTAGAGGCGCTATATAAACACAAGTTGTTGTTGTATCACAGCATCAAGCCATCCCAAAGTGCTTTGCGTCCAATGAAATATTTTTGAAGTGTAGCCACTATTGTGATGGAGGAATAGAGTTGGTGATAGCTGAGTTGACCTTTAACACAAGTTCCGCAGACGTCCTCCCCGCTGCTCCAACCCTGCTCATTATTTCTCTCCTCCTCATTTCGTTGACCAACCCTGTCCATCAGTTTCCTGATCCATTCATGCTTGTTTTTTTTAAAATTTATTCTTCCATGGGATGTAGGAGTCGCTGGCAAGGCCAGCATCTGTTGCCCATCCCTAATTACCCCTTGAACGGAGTTGGCTTGTTGCTAGGGCCATTTCAGAGGGCAGTTAAGAGTCAACCGCATTGCTGTGGGCCTGGAGTCACATGTAGGCCAGATGGGTCTTCCCCAAAGGGACAGTGGTAAACCCGACGGGTTTTTAACCACATTCAGCGATGGTTGTCACGGCCGCCATTACTGAGCTGAGCTTCAATTCCAGAGTTATTCATTAAATTTAAATCCCACCAGCTGCCACAGTATCTTTACAGTGCAGAAGGAGGCCATTCGGCCCATCAAGTCTGCACTGGCATGGTGGGATTTGAACCTGTTAGCCTGGGTCTCTGGATTACTAGGCTAGTGACATTACTACACCAGCATCTCCTCGACCCCCTTCAGATGAGGTGCCCTTGCCGCACAGACTCTCCCTTGTTCCGGCAGGGCAGCAGCTGAAACATTTTGCCTTGATCTCCTGCCTCTCGTTCAGACGGGTGTTTGCGTTTTCCTTCCCCCTCCTTCGAACACATCATTCCTTCATGGTGGTTCAAGTCCGCGGCCAGCACCGGACTTTTACCTTTGAGGATTCTGTTTTTGAATAGAGAAAGAATTTGCATTTAAATAGCATCTTTCACGGCCTCAGGCAATGATATACTATTGAGGTTTAGTCACTGTTGTAGGGCTGGATTTAGTCAGCCAAATGGGCCCTAATGCCCACTGTCCGGAGCACTGGCAGGGAATCCCTATCAGCTCCATGGAGGGGGCACAGTGGTGTTAAGTGTAGGGTAAAGGGCATCAGAAACATACATGATGCTGATGTAATAATGATGCCAGATCATACGACTGAGAAGTAAGAGAGATCTGGAAGGAGGAGAAGCTCCAACCTTGTCTAGAGGTCCAAATATGTAAATACTTGTTGCAAATAAAGAGTAACGGTTTTACGAAACTACACACTCGAGCAGCATACTTTGGGAGAAGAGACAATCCCCCCATCCCCTCTAGACCCCGACCACACAACGAAACATCAAATGCCCTCAAGCGGCCACTGTTGGGCCTTCTGCAGGCGATACAAGTCCCGCCCACTGGGAGCTGCTGGCCAATCAGAGGCTGGCAGCTCCTCATTGCTTGTCAGTGCCAACAGGAATGGTGGCAGCTGCCAAAGGTGCACCCACGAGAGAGCCAGGGATGCCAAGGGAGGGACCCGCAGGTCAAAAGTGAGTGGGGATGGGCTGGGGAACATGGGATGGGTGTTGCCTGAGAGAAGGGTGTGGGGTCGTTTGGAGGCGAAGGCAGGGGGTGTGACTTTCAGTGGCCATTCACCCCCCCACTGCCCCCTTCCCAATGCTGCAACCCTTGATCAGGCACCGAGTGAGGGACACCTCCTACCAGGCTGTTGGCAAACCTTCAGGAGGTGTGGGAAAGCCATGCTGCCCCTATTTAACCTCCGAGCCAGCACTATGTTGCAGTGGGCTCAGGGATAATGGGTGTCAATTGGCTCATTAATGGGCCTAATTGAAATCTCGGCAGCGGTTGGGCATCCTGTGTCAGTCCCTTCCACCCTCTGACTCAATCAAGGGTGATTTTGCCGTCGCTGGGAGACTGACGCAGGAACTCTCCCGCGATTAAGTGGACCTGGCCACCATTGTTCTTGATACAATGGATTGCATCAGATCAAGCCCGTGGTTGTGTCTCAGTGGGTAGCAATTTTGCCCCATGTTTCAGAAGGTTGTAGGTCCAAGTCCCACTCCAGAGTTGCAAAAATGTGGCTGACACTCCAGTGCAGTACTGGGGGAATGCAGCATTGTTGGAGGCGCTGTGCTTTTGATGAGATGTTAATTTGAGACCCTGTCTTCTATCTCAGGGGGACCATGCTGAGCACAAATTTTCTGCCACATGGCATACATTACATTAGTGACTACACTTCAGAAGTGCACACTTCAAGCCTTGGGACATCTGGAGTTTGTAGAAATGCAAGTTTTCTTGTAGGGGACACACAGCAGTCAGATTTTGCCTAACAAGGTTCCACAAACAGCCACGGGATAAATGAACATATCACCTGTGTTTTGATGTGAAAGAATAATTGTTGGCTGGGACACTAGGGGAGAACTCCCCTCTTGGAATAGTGCTGTGGGATCTTTTTTATCCAGTTGAGAAGGTAGATGGGACCTTGGTTTAGCGTCTCCGCTCTCTGATGTTCTTGGCTTGACTATCTTCTCTGTTCTCAAATGGAACTCGTGTCACCCCCTCATTATTAAAGCTGTCTTCCATGAAGCTTTGGGGCCAAGCATTTCCTCGTTCTCAGTAACTGCTGACGTTCTACTATGCCTAAGGCTTGGAGATTGCTCCATATAAGGGAAGGCTTCTTCAGACCTTTTTCTTTGTTGCACTCTAAGGAGAATAGAAGAATAAAAATACTTGTTGCTTGATAGGTGATCCTGCTTTCATCCCTGTCCTTGAATGCCTTGTCCACCCTTGTAATCTTCCTCCTTTACTTTATCATATTGAAAATAACATGGTCAGCGACTCTTAACTTTGATCTCTGGCACCGAGTAGGGTTAAGTCTTGGCGGAGTACGTGACTGGCAGGGGCAATGCCCATTATGACTATTGTTCTTGCACCATGCCAGTAGGTTATTGACCAGGGAGCAAGCAACTGTGAACCTGACCCCATCCTCACCCAGCATTTGCAGGTGGAGCATGATAGTGGCATTGTGGTAATGTCACTGGACTAGTAATCCAGAGACCCAGGCTAATGCTCTGAAAATACGAGTTCAAGTCCCACCATGGCAGCTGGTAGATTTTAAATTCAATTTTTCAAATCTGGAATTATAAAGCTCGTCCCGGTAATGGGAACTAGAACACCATTGCCTGTTTGTCCCATAAAACCCATCTGGTTCACTAATGTTGACTCTTAACTGCCCTCTGAAATGGCCTAGCAAGCCAGTCAGTTTAAGGGCAAGTAGGGAGGGGCAACAAATGCTGGCCTTGCCAGTGAAGCTCACACCCCATGAAAGAATAAAGGAAAAAAAATTATTTGGAGCTGCTCAATAATGAACCTTTGCTGATCATAACTGGCGCAGCCCAAGGTGAGTTGCGTGCTAGAATTGTGACCAGTGCATCTCTTTAAATCTTCACCTGTTCCGCTGGAAAGATAATTCATTTGTACTTTTCAAAGGAAAGTATATTTTTCTTGAAATGTCGAATGTTGGTTCAACATAAACTCAGGTGAAAAAGCAAAAGACGTTTCATTTATGGAGCAGCCAGTGGATTATCTTTGAAGAGCAGTCGCTGCTTATGGAGTTGGCAGGAGCAATGGGAATAGGAAGAATAACACACCTCAGTAGAGAAACAGCCATGTTCGCACTGAAAGTGGAACAAGCTCGAGGGGCTGTTCCCATGAGTGATTACTGCTTTTAACTCAGGGATGCCTTCGTTTCTCACCTGCATGTGTTCGGCTCTTTTCAAGTTCAAATTTTAGTGATTCCGGTGTTGGTGAAAAGGGAGACATGCTGCCGAATGTTTTCATCTTGCAATCATCAGGACAAATGCAAGAATGCCAAATTTCCGACAGTCGCAAAAAATGATACTACAGGAGAAAAGGGTGCTGGTTGGTTGGCAAGTTGACTCTGATTGACCGAGGCATTGCCATGGAGAAAGCAACAGGAAACTATAGGCTCCCAAAGCTCCCGGGTAATTAAAAAAAATGCAAGGTTTGAACATATTCCACTTGTTTGTAGAGAACAGGTCCCTGTGCATGAATGTATGTGCTTGTAGAAGGCATAAATGAGCCACATTACAAGCTCAACTGATTATCCTAAATTGGTTGTTAGTGTAACTAACTATTAGCACATTCAGGATTGTTCAGTAAATGCTGCTCAATCATAGAATCACACCTAATAGTAGGTGTGTCTTGTGTTTTGCAAGTGTGGGCTGGCTGAGTACGGTCTGTACTTGGCCTATTATAAATAACCAAAGGAATATGCTGTTTGATTCGAGTGTTCCAGTGTCATCACTCTTTTTCAGCAGAAAACTCTTCATTAGACTACTATGGATGAAAGCAAAAAAAAATTGCAGGACTATTGGGAAAGAGGGGGTGGTGGCATTGG
The DNA here is from genome assembly GCF_964194155.1 of Cetorhinus maximus. NCBI lineage: Eukaryota > Metazoa > Chordata > Chondrichthyes > Lamniformes > Cetorhinidae > Cetorhinus > Cetorhinus maximus. Next base: position 8,008,100 of record NC_135884.1, on the reverse strand, counting down.
GGACCGAGCTGATTGGATAGCTGTTTCAAAGAGCCAACACAGGCAAGATGGGTTGAATGGCCTCCTTCTGTGCTTTATGATCCCCTCATTTCAAACAAAAATACACTGATGCTCATTCGATCTCTCGTTTCAAAATGTGTCCTGATGCCAAGGCTCCCTTGCTGGGGGTTGCAAGTGGATGTGGTTAATGTGGGATGAAAGTGTTTGCCTCTGGAACCAGATCACAGATTCAAAGTGACTTTCCTGTAGTTTGCTGAAAGCTGTAATTTTGGGGAGAGATGCAATACATTTTCCTAATTTAAGGGAAGAAACATTGTGTAAACATTAATTAACACTTTGAGGCAGGATAAACAGCTTTATTGTGAGTAGTATGTTAGAAAACACAATGAACATGAAATTGGGCTTTTATTTTGGCTGCCTTGATGTCAAGGGCCGTCACTCTCACCTCACCCCTAGAATTTAGCTCTTTTGTCCATGTTTGGACGGAGGCAGGAATGAGGTCTGGAGTTGAGTGGCCCTGGCGGAACCGAAATTGATCATCAGTGAGCAGGTTATTGCTGACTAAGTGCTGCTAGATAGCACTGTAAATGACACCTTCCATCACTTTGCTGATGATGGAGTGTAGACTGATGGAACGGTAATTGGCTGGGTTTGATTTGTCCTGTGTTTTGTGGACAGGACATAATTGGACGATTTTGCACATTGCCGGGCAGATTTCAGTATTGTAGCTGTACTGGAAAGGCTTGGCTAGGGGCACGGCTAGCTCTGGACAACAAGATTTCAGCACTACTGCCAGGCAAGGTCTAACTTGGGTTTTATAAACCTTTAAAGAAAAGAGAGAACTTACATTTGTATAGTGCCTTTCATGACCTTGAGATGCCCCCAAAGTGTATTGCAACCAATTAAATATTTTTTGACTTGTGCCTTTTGCAATGTAGGAAATATGGCAGCCAATTTATGCACAGCAAGGTGCAACAAATAGAAATGTGATAATGACGAGATAAATTGTTTTTTTAATGCTGTTGGCTGAGTGATATATATTGGCCAGAGCACGGGCTTTCCTTTGACGTAGTGCCATGGAATCTTTGCCATCCATCCAAGAGGGCCCCTCATTTGAAAGATGGCACCTCCGGCAGTGCAGCACTCCCTCTGTACTGCACTGTTAGATTGCAACCAGAAGGAATAGTTCGGAGATTTAAAGAGTTTCATAATTTTGAGGTCCAGTAGTGCGATAAGTCTGGATTTCAACGCACTGAGGATGCAGAGAGGAGAGAGCAGTGAGTAGCCTGGTACATCTTTAGCAATCAGTTCTGCGTTATCCTCCTCTGTGTTTGGAATTCATCTTTCTACTGGAAATAACTAATCTCCAAATGCAGTGGGTTTCTGCAGAGGATAGGGTGGAATACCTGTTCTTTTAATTCTTTCACAAGACGTGGGCTTTGCTGACTAGGTCAGCATTTCTATTGCCCATTCATAATTGTCCTCGAGAAGGTGGTGGTGAGCTGCCTTCTTGAATCACTGCAGTCCCTGTGGCATAGGTACACCCACAGTGCTGTTAGGGCGTTCCAGGATTTTGACCCAGCGACAGTGAAGGAACGGCGATATAGTTCCAAGACAGGACGGTGTGTGGCTTGGAGGGGAACTTCTAGGTGGTGGTGTTCCTATGCATCTGCTCCCCTTGTCCTTCTAGGTGGTAGAGGTGGGTTTGGAAGATGCTGTTGAAGGAACCTTGGTGAATTCTTGCAGTGCATCTTGTAGATGGTACACACTGCTGCTACTGTGCGTTGGTGGTGGAGGGAGTGAATGTTTGTGGATGTGGTGCCAATCAAGCAGGCTGCTTTGTCCTGGACGGTGTCAAGCTTCTTGAGTGTTGCTGGAGCTGCACTAATCCAGGCATGTGGAGAGTATTCCATCACACTGCTGACATATCCCACAGTAGGATTTATTGGCCCACCAAGTTTTATTTCAAGTTTCCTCCAATAACTCCTCAGCCTGATCAATCTTTCCAGATAAGTATATTCTCTTGGTACTCTTATCACTCTAGCAAATTTTTTTTTGGACTTCCTTCAATGCCTTTATATCCTTTTGATAAAATGGAGACCAGACTGTGGGCTGTGCTCCCAATTCAGGTCTAACCACAGTTTGATGCAACTCTAACATGAATTCCCTGCCTTTTACTCCTATCCCTCTAGAAATGCCGGAGTCTTTTTCTTTGCTTTTTAAAAGATGCAATTTAAGGGGAGGGTGTTCAATGCTCGGAAGTGGATCAATTTTTGTAATTTCCACACTCTCCTCCTCCAACACACTCCCAGTTTATATTGTCGCTCTCACCCAACCACATCCCCCTCCCAGTTAAAGCTGCCAAGCTCTTCCTCTTTGTCCAAGGTGGGCACTTCGCCCCTAATTCAGGTTGGCACTCTCTCCAATTTGAGCTAGTACCACCCACACCGCCCCACCCTCCCACCGTGCCACCCCCCCCCAACCATTTCAGATTGCCACGCTTTTCCTCCTTCACCCACTTCAGAGCGCCATCCTCAGCTTCTCTCTCCCCCCCTTCCCAAAATCTCATGTCAAGCCTCTGCCCCTTTCCTTCTCCCCTTCTCAGCCCCCATCCTTCAGTCTGAGGGACCCCCCCCATCCCTCCCTTCAGCAGCTATTCGGCCTGAGCTACCCACTGCGGAGTGTGACTCCTGTGTTGGTGAGGATCCCTGCCAACAGTGCACTGCAGTGGGAAGCAGCGAGGGGAGAGATCCTGAATCCGTGCTCAGTTACGTTGCCAAACACCGACTTAATTTGTTTACAGGCTAATAACAAAAATGCATGTGCTGCATATTATAATGTTACAACCCCCAGCTGAGGTTACCCCTGGACAAGCCTGATCCCAGAATGGAACCCAGCTGGATAGATCCTAACTTTTGTTTGTTTGTTTAGATACGTGGAGCGTGGCTACTGAACAGAGTCACAGGAGTCAGCTGATGAACTTTTATCAAAAACATAAAACATTTATTAAACAAGAAAAGATGAACTATATTGCAATACTCCTTCACCCACAACTATTTCTTTACAGATATATACAGATTTGTAAGGATAACAAGTAGCAAAAGCTATCATATACTGTAATGTTCGCAGTAAGCACACAGTCCATGTAAACCAATAAGCAACTCGTGGTCAGGCACACCACCCTCTGAAACCAAGGGCAGGATTTTGAGTTCGGCATGTAGGCCCGGTTGACAGGCCTGGGAGCGGCCAGGAAACAGGCCACCACCTGTGATCGGCCCCTGATCGTGATTTCATGCTGGCTGGCCAGTGAACGGCCAGCTGGTGTGAAAGGCGCGCTGAAATGCTCAGCGCTGCCGCGGTGGGAGCGGAAGGAGGACGAGCGCTGAAGTCAGCGCAGGCACGGGGGAGTGCGGAATGAAAGCTCCCTGAAGGCAGAGAGCTGCCTCAGGGAGTTGAAGAATTCAAGAGGCATAAATAAAGATCTTCAAATGCTGAAAAAAATGTCTACACATCAGTATCAGTCACCTGAACATAGGGCTAATGTAAATTCTGTCCAAACATTTTTATCTTTTAAAAAAATTATCGGGCACCATATCCCGCCCTTGGATGAGGTTTCCTCAAAAAGGCAAAGGCCGCCTGGCTGATTCGCCCGCCCGCCAACCAAAACGTTGGACAGGCAATGAAAAATCACCATTGATTACTACGTTAACGGCCTTACTAGGCCTGTTAATTGTTGGCGGGTGCGCTGTCGACTCTCGCGTGTGCCCCAAGTGAAAGATTGCATGAGTGTGCGATGATGTCGGGCGCTCACCTGATGTCGTCATGCGCTATTTCATGCTCGAGTGGGTCGGGTGCATGCCTGCATGCCGAGCGAAAAGTTCTGCCCCAAGCGACAGATGCCACCCCAGGCCAATGCTATGGATCTCTCCTCAACTTCCCCCAGACGCTTGTCACACCATGAGCCAACCAGTCGCACAAAACTCCGTCTTTCACACGTGGGTTTCCAATCTCCACTTTCCAAGAACTTGCCTTGGAATCTTCTCCTAAACTGATGCTTTCTGGCAGATACCTTCCGCTAGGGGTCACCTCCAGGGTTTCGAACTCTCCTTCCGATTTTCCTCTCCCCTGGGTCACCACATGCGTTCAAGCTTTATTCCACCCTCTCTCCCTCTCTGACTCAGCTGTCAACAGAACATAACTGCTTCACATGCCCATAGCAAAAGGTTACAGGCCTTTTGCCGTCTCTTTGGACCTCCTGGCCTCTTGCAAGCTGTCCTCGCTTTAAATCTGCTTTCTGCAGCTTTTGTCTCTTTAGATCTGAAGCTTGGATACTTTCTTTCTGCTCCTCACTCTAAACTTCACTTAATAGGCCCTTTTCCAAGTTCTTGTTCTTCGTTTTTACTAAAAAGGATTGTCTCCTGTTCCATTCCCTTGGACTTTGGGGTCTTGACTTTAGCTTGGGACTGGCTACCTGTCCCTTCTAGGCTGTTTATGCCTGGCAGCTGTCTTTAAAACCAAAACAAAAAATGCTGGAAAAACTCAGCAGGTCGGGCAGCATCTGTGGAGAGAGAGACAGAGTTAATGTTTCGAGTCCGTATGACTCTCCTTCAGAGCTAAAGGGAAGTAGAAACGTGGTGAAATATATACTGTTTTGGGGGGTTGGTACAGGGACTCGAAACATTAACTCTGTCTTTCTTTCCACAGATGCTGTCAGACTTGCTGAGTTTTTCCAGCATTTTTTGTTTTTGTTTCAGATTTCCAGCATCCGCAGTATTTTGTCTTTGTCTTCAAAACCAACAAAACTCAAAGAGCTTCCAAATCAAACTGCTGTTTCTAGTTTCTTCTGTGTGTGTCTGTGGGAGGGACCTGCCTCTCTGGACCCCTGTTGCTAAGCAACAGCCCAGTTTCTCTACTTTTGTTTGTTTAACTTAGCTGAAACAGTCGTAAAACTCCCATTAGAAATGCAGACACCTTATAAAGTGAAATTAAAACTCAATTTGACCATTTCTTAACATACAGATACAGAAATACAAATCAAACTTAAACATTAAAGCTAAAACTCATTCCTAATTCTCATAAATATAAATATAACTTGCTTAAATTAATTATATGTCCTAACAATAATAATTATAGTCAGTTTTTTTCATTCATTCACAGGGCTTGGGCATTGCTGGCTAGGTCACCATTAATTGCCCATCCCTAATTGCCCTTGAGAAGGTGGTGGTGAGCTGCCTTCTTGAACCGCTGCAGTTCATGTGGTGTGGGTACACCCACAGTGCTGTTTTGACCCAGCGACAGTGAAGGAACGGTGATATATTTCCAAGTCAGGATGGTGAGTGACTTGGAGGGGAACTTCCAGGTGGTGGTGTTCCCATGTCTCTGCTGTCCTTGTCCTTCTAGTTAGTAGTGGTCATGGGTTTGGAAGGTACTGTCTAAGGAGCCTTGGTGAATTCCTGCAGTACATCTCGTAGAAGGTACACACTGCTGCTACTGTGCGTCGGTGGTGGAGGGAGCGAATCTTTGTGGAGGCCTGCTCTTGTAGCCACAGTATTTATATGACTAGTCCAGTTCAGTTTCTGGTCAATGGTAACGCCCAGGGGGATGTTGATAGTGGGGTATTCAGTGATGGTAATGCCATTGAATGTCAAGGGGAAATGGTTAGATTCTCTCTTGTTGGAGATGGTCATTACCTGGCACTTGTGTAGCACAAATGTTACTTGCCACTTATCAGCCCAAGCCTGGATATTGTGCAGGTCTCGTTGCATTTGGACATGGACTGCTTTAGTATCCGAGGAGTCGTGAATGGCGTGTTTCCTGGGAATGCTTTATTAATGAGGCAGGACGCGCGAGGAAGGGGACAATATGGCACAAAAACTCGCCATTGTGGCCGGCGGGTAAAATTACCTTTTTTCGTGCAAATCTGGGACCATCCTGCCCCCAGTCTAGCAGCTATGTCCTTTAGGACTCGGCCAGCTTGGACAGTAGTGGTGCTACCGAGCCACTCTTGGCGATGGACATTGAAGTTCCCCACCCAGAGTGCATTCTGCGCCCTTGCCACCCTCAGTGCTTCCTCCAAGATGTTGGTTGGGCATTTTCCTCCTAAAATGAGGCTCAGGGCAATCGGAGCAGCTTCTTTTTTTGCAGTGGGATTTAGTCCACAGTATGATATTAATAAAGAGAGCTGGTGAATGGGGCCAACTGCAATGGAAGCGTCCTCTTGTGCTTGAGATGAAGAGTGTTAAAGGAGCAATGTGGTAGGAGCTTTAATATGCACCCTGCCTGTGCTTATATATGACCTGCTGGTACTTGACGTTAGCACTAAAAGAACATAAGGAATAGGAGCAGGAGTAGACCACACGGCCCATTGAGCCTGCTCCGCCATTCAATACAATCATGGCTGATCTTGGGCTTCAACCCCGTTTTCCCGCCCACTCCCCATACCCCTCGATTCCCTGAGAGACCAAAAGCCTGTCTAGCTCAGCCTTAAACACAGTCAACGATGGAGAAGCCACAACCCTCTGGGGTAGAGAATTCCAAAGATTCACAACCCTCTCAGTGAAGACATGTCTCGGTCCTAAATGATTGACTCATTACCTTGAGTCCGTGCTCCCAGCTTCTTCACCCAGAGAAAACAATCTCTCAGCGTCTACCCTGTCAAGCCCCTTCAGAATATTATGTGTTTCAATGACATCACCTCTCATCATTCTAAACTCCAGAGAGCCCAATTTACTCAACCTTCCATCGTGTGACTAGACACTCATCCCAGGAACCAATCTTACTTACCTTCGCTGTACCATCTCCAATGCGAGTACATCCTTCCTCAAGTATGGAAATCAAAACTGCACGCCCCATATCCAGATGTGGTCTCACCAAAGCCCGGACACTTGGTGCCAAAAGATGGAAAATGTTCCTTTCCCTCGCACTGACATCCATTATATGGATCACAACATTTTCAAGATCGGTGGAGTGGGTTTGCAGGTAGTCCCTTCAACAGCAACAACTTGCATTTATATAGCACCTTTACTTAAGTAAAGACCTCCCCCCCAGGCCCTTCACAGGAATGTTGTCCAACAAAAATCAACACTGAGGAGGTATTAAGGCAGGTAACCAACAGCTGAGTCAAATAGGTAGGTCTTGAGGAACCTCTTGAAGGAGGAGAGCGAGGGAGAGAGGCAGAGAGGATTAGGGAAAGAGTTCCATAGCTTTGGGTCTCGGCAGCTGACGGCATGGCTGCCAATGTTGGTGCATTGGTTTGATTTTTTTATATATGCTGAGATAGCTGATCGTAGTTATGAAGCATCGCTGGGGGAGGGGTGGGGTGTTGGTGGGGATGGGCGGGGAAAGTGTAGGGTGGGGCACTGCAACAATGGGCTCAGTGTCCTGGGTGAAAGTTGAGCAGTGCAAGCTGGAGTTACCTCTTCCGACAGCTCACCAGTGACCCCTGCTGGAAAGCGTGGTATTTGGCAGAGAACCAAGCTCGGGTTGGGTGGCGATGCTCTTCAAAGTCAAATAGATGGCTGACGCTGTCTGGGATCACACCTGAGGAACACCACTCCCATGTGAGGCAAGGGAAGTGAGCCATTCCTCAGCAGGAGAAAGGAGTTAATGGAGGAAATAAAACCTGGTAGGCCAATAAAACCTACTGTGAGATATGTCAGCAGCGTGATGGAATACTCTCCACTTGCCTGGATGAGTGCAGCTCCAACAACACTCAAGAAGCTTGACACCGTCCAGGACAAAGCAGCCCACTTGATTGGCACCCCATCCAGAAACATGCACTCCCTCCACCTCCCTCCACAGTAGCAGCAGTGTGTCCCATCTACAAGATGCACTGCGGGAATTCACCAAGGCTCCTTAGACAGCACCTTCCAAATCCACGACCACTACCATCTAGAAGGACAAGGGCAGCAGACACATGGGAACACCACCACCTGGAAGTTGCCCTCCAAGCCACACACCATCCTGACTTGGAAATATATCGCCGTTCCTTCACTGTCACTGGGTCAAAATCCTGGAACTCCCTCCCTAACAGCACTGTGGATGTACCTACACCACATGGACTGCAATGGTTCAAGAAGGCAGCTCACCACCACCTTCTCAAGGGCAATTAGGTGGGGCAATAAATGTTGGTCCAGTCAGCTATGTCCACATCCTGTGAAGACAAAAGGTTAAAAATTTGTGTTTACTGAATTTAGATGACCTTTAGATGAGTTCACTGAAATGTGTATAATTCTTAGAGTACTTGATAGGATCGATGCTGAAACACTGTTTCCCCTTTGATGTGAAGAGTGTTTGGCATAAATACAAGTTGCTGCTTATGTTGTACACTGACTTTTATGGCAATGCCTCAAAGAGCAGTTGTCCGATGACGTGAAATAAATTCTGATTGAAGTATTTTTTTTCTTTTCTGGCTTGTTGACCTCACCACCCCTCCACCTTCCCCACCCTTACACCCCCCACCTCCCCGAGCAGGAGATGCAGACACACAGCTGGAGGAGAAAACCCTGAGTGCCGACGCCACATCCTTCACCCTCGAGGAGCTACTGCCAGACACGGTGTACGTCTTCACCATACACCCCATCTACCCGAGGAATACAGCAGCCCCGACCTCCATCTCTGGCAAGACGTGTAAGTACCTGCAGCTTCGGTTAGAGGTTCAACGTGTCCGACAGCCCATCGGCATGCCTTGAAGGTGATGTTGGATAAAACATCTAACCTGTGGCTTGAATATTGCTGAAGAGAGAGAAATAGCCAAAACTTTTTGTCTTGGACTCATCGGGACAAATGCAAGAATGCCAAATTTCAAAGGATCACAACATTTTATAGTGCAGGAGAAAAGGGTGCTGATTGGTTGGCAAGTTGCCTCTGATTGATTGAGGTGTTGCCATGGTGAAAATGATAGGGAACTATAGGCTCCCCAAGCTCTCGGGTAATTTGGGAAAGGCGCCAGGCTGGAGTGTATTTGTAGCTGCCCCTTTGCGAGTGTGTCAGTGAGGGGGGGGTTTGCTATGCTTGAGATGATTTGTGTGTTAATTATTAATGGTGATGTGTGTGTATATATGCCTTGTATCTTGAGACCCAGTGTTGAGTGTTTCCTTCCACTCCTATAAAAAGCCCTTCACAGAATGGTGAGGCACATAAGACGGGCACTCGGTCCATCATGTCTGTGCTGGCTCTCGAAGAACTATCTAATCTCTAGCCCCACTCCCATTGTCCTTGCAGCCTTACAATTGCATCTCTTTTTAGGAATTCATCCAATATCATTTTTGAATGCTGCTATTGAATCTGCACCCACTGTTCTTCCAGGCAGTGCATTCCACATTGTAACAACTCGCTAACTAAAACAAGTTCCCCTCGTCTCACACTGGCTTTTGCTGATTATTTTGAATCCGTGGCCACAGGTTATCAATCCTCCTGCCAGTGGAGACAGTGGGCTCGGTTTTCAACCTGGGTTCAGGACCCTGACCCTCCGATGATTCCTGGGTCCCAAGTCCACACTGTGTCTACATTGCTCAAGTGATGTAATTTTCAAATGTGGATTGCCCCCATTGGTCTGGCGGTGAGCTGGGTGCCCCGTTAGTGGTGTTGTGCGTTGCCTGGGGGAGGGAGCTGCCTGTAGAGTGTGAGTGGCAAAGAGAGATGGCAGCCATGATGGAGCCTGCCGCATCCTCGCAGAGGAAAGGAGGCAGCACCTCTGAGGTCCAGAAGCCTCATGACATAGAGAAGTGGCAAACGGCAAACTGAAGGGTACCGCACCCGATCTGAGACAAAAACCCTAAATGGCAAAAAGCTTTCCCTCATTAAAATAAAATTGGTTCCCCTGCATTGAACCCAACAGCTGTGCACTAACATACATCAGACTGCTCAGATTTGCCTGTGCTTTGAAAATTGCCTTCCCAGCCTGTTAACAAGCTCCTCCAGAATATAAAAGCAAAATACTGCGGATGCTGGAAACCTGAAACGAAAACAAAAATAGCTGGAAAAACTCAGCAGGTCTGACAGCATCTGTGGAGAGGAACACAGTTAACGTTTCGAGTCCGTATGACTCTTCATCAGACCTCTGAGTTTTTCCAGCTATTTTTGTTTTTGTTTCCTCCAGAATATAAATGGGCTGTTAAATGAAGGTGAGCAGATCTTAGAATGACTCATTTATGGGATGTGTGCAGCACTGGCTAGGCCAGCATTTGTTGCCCATCCCTAATTGCCCTTGAGAAAGTGGCAGTGGGCAGCTTTCTTGAACACTGTAGTCCGTGTGGTGTAGCTACACACATAGTACTGTTAGGAAGGGAGTTCCAGGATTTTGACCCAGCAACAGTGAAGGAACAGCGATATATTTCCAAGTCAGGACGGTGTGTGGCTTGGAGGGGAACTTGCAGGTGGTGGTGTTCCCATGTATCTCCTGCCCTTGTCCTTCTAGAGGTCACCGGTTTGGAAGGTGCTGTTGAAGGAGGCTTGGTGAGTTGCTTCAGTGCATCCAATAGATGGTACACACTACCACCATTGTGGGTTGGTGATGAAGGGAGTGAATGTTTGTGGATGGGGTGCCAATCAAGCGGGCTGCTTTGTCCTGAATGGTTTCGAGCTTCTTGAGTGTTGTTGGAGCTCATCCAGGCGAGTGGAGAGTATTCCATCACACTCCTGACTTGTGCCTTGTAGATGGTGGACAGGCTTTGGGGAGTCAGGAGGTGAGTTACTCGCTGCACGGTTCCCAGTGTCGGATCTGCTGCTTTAGCCACAGTATTTATATGGCTAATCCATTTCAGTTTCGCCCTCATGACTGTTTTATTTTGAAAATTCCAGACTGACCGGATTGCTCTACAGAGAGCTGGCACAGAGTCTCAACCACTCCCTGTGGTAGTGAATTCCCCTTTCAACTCTCTTTCTGCCCATTCTTCTCAATTCCATGGTGGATTTATAAGTGACTATCTTATTTTGATGTCCCCTGGTTTTGGTCTCCCCACAAGTGGAATCATCTTCTCTGCGCCCATCCTTTCAAGCCCCTTTATAATTTGCAACAGTAAGACTGGTGGTACCATCAGTAATACTAGTAGAGTGGCAGTAGTGACCTTGTAGCAGTAGTAACTAGTATCTGTGGTCGTTTTAATCACATGGATGTAAAAGGTTATGGCTGTTGAACCATTAAGAGAGCGACTGGTAGAGGGGGAGACTAAGGCTTGGAGTTTTGAAGTGGTTCTTGAAGAGGAGAGAGAGGGAGAGAGAGGTGGAGGGCAAAGGAATTGCGGGAGGGATTTCTACTGAGCAGCTGTGAAGCAAAGTGAAATGAGACCTGTTTTGTGCTTTCAGTGCCTCTGGAGTCGGTTCAGCAACTGACTGTTCAAAGTGTGACTCCACAGAGCGTGCGAGTCATGTGGAGAGGTGTGAGTGACGCTACCGGCTACCGACTGAAGTGGGGCCCATCCACAGGTGAGAGTAAGAACATAAGAAATAGGAGCAGGAGTAGGCCATACGGCCCATTGAGCCTGCTTCACCATTCAATAAGATTATGGCTGATTTGATTGTGGCCATAACTCCGCTTTCCTGTCCGCCCCACCCCACCCCACCCCCCGCCTCCCCCCCCCCCCCCGCCCCCCACAACCCTTGACTCCCTCATCGATCGAAAATCTGTCTCCACCTTGAATATATTCAGTGACCCAGACTCTCCGCTGCTCTCTATGGAATAGAATTCCCAGGACTAACAACCCTCTGAAAGAAGAAGTTCCCCCTCATCTCCGTCATTAAAGGGAGACCCCTTATTTTGAAACTGTGCCCCTTGGTTCCAGATTCCCCAACGAGGGGAAACATCCCTTCAGCATCAGAACATTGGATGAGACCAGGACAGTAAAGAGAAAATCCTCTTTTTCGTAGCTGTTCAATCAAACAGTTTGGACAAAACGGTCAGGCCTGGTTTCCGTGCTCCAGCTCATTATCCAGTGAGCAGTGCTTTGAGGAGATGGGATTTGGGCATGCCAGCGATGCTCTCCTGTGGCTGTGTTGCCAACCGTAACTTGCCATCTTGGCTCACCGGTGAAGCATTCCAGGCGGATAATGTGCCTCAATGTGCCCAATGCACAAGGAATCAGCTCCAAACCAGACCCAGCACTTTCAGGATAGGAGGTTATAAAACTGGGAGGATGGTCGGGAGTGGGGAAGGGGGGATGGGTGAGTGGGGGTTAGAAGCCGTGGTTGAACTCAGCCTGTAGAAAGACAACGTGTCAAACACTGAGAAATCCCCTCAAACAAGTTGCACAATTGCAAGGAGCATAAAATGAGCAAAACAGAAAGGAAATGATGCTTCTTTTTACTTCTGGTTTTGGTGCGAGGGACAGAACTTTCTACTTGGATGAAGGGACCGAAGGTATGGATGCTAAATTTGCCGATGATACAAAGATAGGTGGAAAAGTAAGTTGTGAAGAGGACAGAAGGAGGCTACAGGAGAACATAACATAGGTTAAGTGAGTGGGCAAAGGTCTGGCAGATGCAGTATAATGTGGGCAAATGTGAAATTGTCCATTTTGGCAGGAAGAATGCAAGAAGAAGTTTATTATCTAAATGGTGAGAAATTGCAAAGCTCTGAGATTCAGAGGGATCTGGGCGTCCTAGTGCATGAATCACAAAAGGTTAGTGTGCAGGTACAGCAAGTAATTAGGAAAGCTAATAGAATGTTATTGTTTATTGCAAGGGGAATTGAATATGAAAGTAGGGAGGTTGTGCTTCAGTTGTACAGGACGCTGTTGAGACCACATCTAGGGCTACTGTGTACAGTAATGGTCTCCTTATTTAAGGAAAGATGTAACTGCATTAGAAGCAGTCCAGGGCAGGTTTACCAAACCAATACCAGGAATGGGCGGATTGTCTTATGAGGAAAGGTTGGTCAGGCTAGGCTTATATCCACTGGAGTTTAGAAGGGTAAAAGGTGACTTGATGGAAACATATAAGACCCTGAGGGGTCTTGTCAGAGTGGATAGAATAGGAGAATCTAGAGCTAGGGGGTCACTGTTTAAAAATAAGGTGTCGCCCATTTAAGATAGAGATAAAAGGCACTTTTTCTCTCAGAAGACAGTGGAAGCAGAGTCTCTGAATGTTTTCAGTTTTTGATAAGCAAGGGGTGAAAGGTTATTGGGGGTGACAGTCAGATCAGCCACGATCTTGTTGAATGGTGGAGCAGGCTCGAAGGGCCGAGTGGCCTCCTCCTACCCCTGATGTGTATGCTGGTCAGCAGTCCTTATTTTCAAGTTCAAAATAGTAACTGTCAGCCTCAGCGAATACTGAAGACTTTATTGTCTGATGAAAGGCTGCATGAGGCCAGAGTTGGCATGAAAATTCAGGGAGGCCAACCTCGGCCCTTGTTGAGTTTGAAAACTGGAATGTTGCTGCTTCAGGTTTTTTGCACAAAGAAAACAGAATCCTTGTTGTTGCAGCACAAATCCTTTCGTTCTGTTCCATCAAACCACTGTGACCCTCATTGTGCCTTGCCGATTGCAGAGGTGGGATTTATTGGCAGCTGTTTCCCCCCACCCCCCCACCGCCATCTTCTAGCTGGTGTACAGTTTAAAAATGTGGGTCAGGGTTCGGTACTTCACTGAATTAACCTCATATATCAACTGTGATTTGCACCAAGCCCCATTCACCCATCACCCCGCCACTTTGCGCACGCTGCTCTACATTGGTTTCTGCTGCTGGGAATCTCAATTTCAAAATAATCACCTTGATTTCAAATCTCTCCATGTCCTGCCCTCCCCACCTCCCCGTCCTCATCTCTGTAACCTCCTTTGGCCTCACAACCCTCCGAGCTCCCTGTGCTCCTCTAATTCTTTTATTTATTCTTGCATGGGGGGGTGTGGGCATTACTGGCAAAACCAAAATTTGTTGCCCATCCCTAATTGCCCTTGAACTGAGGGGCTTGCTGGGCCATTTCAGAGGGCATTAAAGACTCAACCAAAAAAGCTATGGATCTGGAGTCACATGTAGGCCAAACCCGGCAAGGACCAGCAGATTTCCTTCCCTCAAAGACATTAGCAAACCAGATGGATTTTTAAAACACTTAATGGTAGTTTCATGGTCACCGTTATTGAGACTGGCTTTCAATCCCAGTTTATGTTTTACTCTTTAAGAATTGGAATCTAAATTTCTCCAGCTGTCGTGCTGGGATTTGAACCCATGTCCCAGACAATGAGCCCGGGCTCCTGGGTTACTAGTCTAATGATATTACCACTCTACCACTGTCCCCTGCAAATTCGGGCCTCTTGAGCATCCTTGATTTTAATTGCTCCACCGTTGGCAGCTATGCCTTCAGCTGCCTGGGCCCTAAGCTCTGGAATTCCTTCCCTAAACCTCTCCGTCTCTTTCTGCTTCTTTAAGACGCTCTTACGACCCTACCTCTTTGACCCGGCCTAATGAACCCTTATGTGGCTCAGTGTCTCACGTTGTTCGATAATTGTGCTCCCGAGAGCACTTTGAGTTGCTTTGTCCCGTTAAAGTTGTGAATACAAAGTTACCCTTCTTGATATGGTGGTGAACATCGGTTCGGCTAATTGAATGCGGGGTTTGTGATCACAGCACAATACTGTCTTTCTTTCATGCCACTATTTTTTTTTTAGTTAGGATTGTCGGATAGTGATCAGGAAGCAGGAAACACAGCTGAATTTTGTTCCACGTTCCTGAACGCAGGGCAAGGTTGCTAATGGCAACTGCTAAGGTCAGGGCATCATCCCTGGGCGAATCTGAATGCGCATCTGTACTGGGCCGCCCGTGATACTGCCGTTTAACTCTTCTAACTTTCTCCGTATTTTTTTTTCCCCATTGTTTTGTGCCCATCTGTGGCAAATGTTTGTTGGTTATGGTGGCTGCGTGGTAATGCTACTGGGGAGTAATCCAGAGGCCTGGCCAAATGATCCAGAGACCTGAGTTCAAATCCATGGGAGCTGGGGAATTCAAATTCAGTTAATTACATAATTCTGGAATTTAGAAGCTTGTATCAGTAATGGTGACCGTGAAACTATCAGAGCTCACTAAAGCCCTTTAGGGAAGGAAATCGGCCATCCTTCCCCTGTCTGGCCTACATATGACCCACATGTGCTTGATTCTTAACTGCCCCCTGAAATGGTCTAGCAAGCTATTTAGTTGCACTTAAGAAGATGACCCACTCAAGGGCAGTTAGGGACGGGTAATAAATACTGATCTTACCAGCGCTGACCGCATCACTTCAATTAATGAAAAAACAAATGATGTGCTGTATTTTTGACACTCACTTGCTTTATCTGTTTCTCATTAGGAAGCGATGTCTTGGCAGTTACCCTGGAACCATCCGCTAAATTGTACCATATCCAGGGTCTTTTACCAAACACTGATTATACAGTAACCATAACGGCATTATACGGAAGAATGGAGGGTCCCCCTGCGAATGCCAGGATGAAAACAGGTACCAGCCCCAGCCTTAACCATCTTGGTGGGGGGTGGGGGGCAGTGAAGCTACACATACCCCAGACTCAACAACAACAACTGACATTTCTGTCATGCTAGAGTTGCCAGCTCTGCTTGGGCATATTCCTGGAAATTTCATCACGTGACCTCTGTCCTCTCCCCGCCATTGGTTGCCCGACATGGCCTCGTGCCATCCCTGCCAATCGGAAAATAAAGAGAATCCTCATTACCAACTGGACAACTCTTTACTGTCAGTCATGAAGCCTTTTTGCTCATTTTATAACTAGAGTGTCTAAAAAGGAATGAAAACACGCGCACACACCATTTTGTTAATGCCCCCGTGGTTTTGTTTGCAAAGGTGACGTGGAGATTAATTTTAAATTGCTGGAGACTCCAGGCCAACCCTGGAAGTTGGCAACCCTTATAATCTCCTGTCAGGTAACGTAATGGCCCAAAGTGCTTGACTTTGACTCCAAGTAGGGGTGGGGGTGAATGTTTTTCAACAGTTAGTCATTCCGTGAAAGTGTTAACAAGATCACATCGCAAGTTCCCTCCAAGACCAACGTATGTGATTTGACTCTGGGCTGGCTGAGAAGTTAGAGCCATGGGGCAGAACCTTCCATTCGGAAGCCTAAGTTCAGTGGTGGGTGCGGAAATGCAAGTGATACCCGCTAGAGAGGCGGCACAGCTGAATAGGTGCAATCTTGCGCTGGTCAGCTCGTTGCTTATTCATCCGTGCGGAGCACGATGAATCTGGTGGCAGGGCAGTAAGTCGCCCATCCCCCCCGCCCCCACCCCCACCCCGGCCATTACCTCATGGCTCAAAGGACCGGGTGCCATATTTAAAGGGCACCTGGACTGCCTCCCTCCCTTTCCCCCTGAGCCCACCTCCCAGGTCCACCCTTCCACCCTAACCCTCCCCACCCCGTTCTAATTACTTGCCGGCGAGTACTTTGGTGGGGGACCTTAATTCAGGTGAGTTGGCCCTTTAATGAACGTGCATGACATGCTAATGCACGCAAAAGGGCTTCCCAACAGTGTTTGATGGGAGGCTTGACCCACCTTTAAAGCCCCAAGAACAGGATTCCTACAGTTCTTCCCGACTCCAGGAAACTGATTTTTGGCACCCTGCCAAATTAAGTTCCCCTGCCCGCCACACTTCCCACTGTTGGCAGGACCGGAAGATTCCATCCATGGAATCATAACAGCACAAAGGAGGCCATTGGACTCATTGAATCCATGCCAGCTCTCCGTCGAGCAGTCCAGCCAGTCCAGTTCCCTCGCTCTATCCTTGTAGCCTTGCAAGTTTCTTCCCTTCAATTACATTTTGTTATCATTGATTATCTCTGCTTCCCCCGTCCTCACAGGCAGCGAGTTCCAGGTTCTTAGATATCTTTCTCCTTTGGTGCTTGCTGTTAGAATTTGCCTGGGTCCCTATAGTTAATCACAACGCAACGTGATAATCAGAGTTTGAATTTGTGTTGAGATCAGTTATTGGCCAGAGCAATGGGAGTAGACACTAAGGCAGACATGTTGGCTACATCCCACATCAGGTGTGAGTATTGGGTATTGGTCAGGACAATGGAAGCCCCCAAGCAGTTTCTCATACTTAACTATTTGAGAATGTCTAGGTCATCCTGTTCCTTGTATGATATTAGCTGATTAACAGTTAAACCATCAAGACGGCCATTGTGTCAAGTCCGGAGATTGGACGAGAAGGAACTCTTTTCAGTGTACATTCCGGGCATCATGAGCTATAATGCACAGAGAAAAGCTGCACAATGTATCAGGGAACAGCCCCTTTAAGCTCAGAAATCACAGGACAGCCAAAGGAACCATATCTGCAGAAGCCAAGTTTGATTACCTTGGGTCTGCAAGAAATCAAGGTGTCTGAATCCAGTGAATAACTATAATGGTTATTATACTATTGACTTTGAAAAATTTATTCATTCATGGGCTGTGTGCGTTGCTGGCTAGGCCAGCATTTTAATTGCCCATCCCTAATTGCCCTCGAGAAGGTGGTGGGGAGCTGCCTTCTTGAACTGCTGCAGTCCCTGTGGTGTAGGTACACCCACAGTGCTGTTAGGGAGGGAGTTCCAGGATTTTGACCCAGTGACAGTGAAGGAACGGCCGATATATTTCCAAGTCAGGATGGTGAGTGACTTGGAGGGGAACTTGCAGGTGGTGGTGTTCCCATGTGTCTGCTGCCCTTGTCCTTCTAGGTGGTAGAGGTCGTGGATTTGGAAGGTGCTGTCGAAGGAGCCTTCATGACTTTCTGCAGTGCATCTTGTAGATGGTACACACTGCTGCTACTGTGCGTCACTTGTGGAGGGAGCAATAAATTTGCATTTAGATACTTGAGCCTGAATCATGAGGGATCATTTAACTGTAATTAAAATATCTCCAACACTTCTCTTTAATGGCTGGCTTTTGCGGTCGGTGGTGAAGGAGCTTGCTTGTCATTCACCATCTATACAGCCGCCCACAGACCACAGTGGAATTGCTGGAACTGGCTACTAAATACCTGAGGCATGGGAGGGGCTGCAGCTGGCGGGGGAGGGGGGAGAGGGCAACTCATCAGCCAGGAGTTTCTGCATCTGCCCTATGGCCCATGGTGGGATGACAGGATTGGGCAAGGCCAGCACAAGGCTGTCATGCAGTTCAACTTCGAATAGTGTGGTGGCATTCGCTACTTAGGATCGCGCGTTAAGGATGACCACTTGGGGGTTGAGATGACCCGAGGGCCACTGGCGGGGCTATCGAGCTGTCGGCCCAGTTCAGCGGCCTGAATTTTTCGTTCGTTGGGCGCGCGCGTGCGATCGACAGGCCCGGAAGCGGACAGGAAATGGGCCTCCGGCCGCGTTTGGCCCCTGACTGCGATTTCACGCTGGCTGGCTGTTCATTGGCCAGCATGAAGCGAGAGCACGCGTGTGCGCTGCCGGGGGTGGGGGTGGGGCAGGAAGAGGGCGGGTGCCCACCTAACCGAGGGTGGGGGCGGGCGGGCGCTTCTAGTGAGCTCCCTGAAGGCAGACGGCTGCCCCCAGGGAGCTGTAGACCTCCACAGACGGCGTCTTCAAGGATGAAAAGGGGAAGAACAAATTCATTCTTCAACATTACAAATAAACGGCGAGCAGCATGACATGGGGGTCGCAAATAAGCTTGCAGCGCTGGAGAGGAGCTGGGAACGCTGGACGGGGCCCCAGCGCCGAGTGAGACATTTGCTCCGTCTGGTGGATCGATTCATCCGCCTGGTCCTACAGTAGAAGCATTTTAGCCCTTCGGCTGAAGAAGACCCGAGTTTACCATGTTTTTATTTTTAACTGTGCGAACGATTTACGGACCCTGTAATTATTTTTTTGAGGCTTTTTTTTTTTAGGGATGCGAAAGGCAAGTTCAGGACACAGGATGGGGAATATTCCTTTCCCGAGGAAGAGGAGCTAGGAGCTGAACAGGGAGAGTTTGTCCCGGCCTATTTACCACCGAGAGGGGGCGAGTTTCCATCTCGCCCCATCAAAGTTAAAATCAGGCCAGGGTATCCAGAGCTTGCAAATTTTGGACTAAAATCTGCGAAGCTTCAGCCTCTCAAGGCAACATGACTCCTTTAAATGTTAAGTTAACGCACAATATTTCCTGCTCAGTACAGCCAGCTCGTGGGCTCCTTCAGGCATTTTATTATCTGCAACAGATTCATCTGCGGAGCTTCCCTGGCTGTTGGACACTCAATTTCCCTTCCAAGTAACCACAAGAAATGCTTTTCTTTTTTAACCTTTTGCACATGAATCCTGACCAGCAAATAGTTACCCTGCCAAAAAGCCAGCTCTGGTTTTCCCCCGGCAAAATAAGAGATCAGATGCTGCAGATTTAAAAGAATCAGTGCAGAAATTGCAAAAGCCATTTCATCCCTGCCTCAGGAATTCAAAACTGAGCGAAGACACATTGAGAGTCCCCCAGTCGTGATTGCGCGCGCTGTACAAAGGTGGATCTGAATGTGACTGAACAGGGTGGTCTTAGACCAGGGATGGTGGGGTGGGGGGGGGTCGGATTTGATCCACAGGAATTCTATAAACGCAAGTGAATTTAAAAAAAAAAAAATTCATTCACGGGATGTGGGCGTCGCTGGCTAGGCCAGCGTTTGTTGCCCATTCCTAATCGCCCTTGAGAAGGTGGTGGGGATGAGCTGCCTTCCTGAACCGCTGCAGTTCCTGTGGTGCAGGTACACCCACTGTGCTGTTAGGGAGGGAGTTCCAGGATTTTGACCCAGTCATGGAATTCTATACAATTGAGTGAATAAGGTGGACAAAGGTAAGCTGTTCCCGTTAGCTGATGGTACAAGGACTTGGGGCCTCAGAGTAAAGTTTTTGGGCAAGAGATACAGAGGGGATGTGCAGAAGAACTTTGTTATCCTGGTAATGACCGGTAATGACCTGGAACTTGTTGCCTAGGAGGGCGCTGGAAGTGAAGGTGGGAAGCTGAGGAAAATAAACTCGCAGGGCGACAGGGTTAACGGGAACGGGACTGGCTAGATTTCTCTACAGAGAGCCAACACGGACTCGATGAACCGAATGGCCTCCTTCTGTGCCGTAATGAATCTTTGGCTCTTTCAATGTGTCGGAGATTGATCCATTTTAAATTGGATTTGATAAGAAGGAATGGAACAGGAACTATTCACCAAAACTGGGAGGCCAACCACTCAAAAATGTCAGCTCTGTTCCGCCCCTCACAGGCACCGCCTGTCCTGCTGAGTCTTTCTGTTTATATCTCCCATTTCCTGAATCTGCGGTATTGTGCTTTCGTTTTATGGGTCAGGAGGGTTTTGGGAGTTGATGTAGAGGGTTGGCCGAATTCAGCTTTTACCACGTTTACGTGACTCACCCAAACCTTTTCTTCTGTTCTCGGTGAGATGTGGCAGGAGGGCTGGTTTTAAGGATCCTTGTGATTAGTCCGACCGCTATCCGTGTGACATGGAATCTCCAGCCGGATGCCAACAGCTACAGGATAGAGTGGAGAAAATCTGCAGGTAAAAAATCCTTCAAAGGAATGCCCTATAACAGAGAGGGAAGGTTAGGGGAGATTCATCTTCCATCACAGAAGTACGGGACCCGGGAAGTCCATGTTTAATGGCGAGAGCTGATTTTTTCCCCCCCAGTTCTCTGTTTCCCGGCAACAGCTAACCAGGATGGTAGGTGGGCGGCTGCTGGGTGGGTCAGCCTATGATAACAGGAACCTGGCATCGGTATGTAACCTGCAGCCATTGGCAGTGGCGGAGGATGTGATTGGGAGGAGTCCAGACAGATTGGACAGGGGGATTTACAGAGGTAACTTGTCCACCCGGGCTGGGGGTGGTGGAAGACTTCCGCTTCCTTTAGCCCACAAGCAGTGCAGTAAAGACCCCCTCATGCCTCCCTTCAACCCCCCCCAGGTTTTGGATGGCCTCTGAAACTCATCCTGCAGCCGGTAAAAACATAGGTTGGGCCACCCTAGAGGCTGAGAACCTTTTTTAAAATGTTTTATTACCCAAACCGCCTCCTGAGAGTGTCCTGGTTGCCCAGAAGTTGGGGAGGGGTCAGGATGTCCATAAGCTCACCTGCCCTGAGGGTTTAAAATTTAACCCCTAAAGGTCCGAGTGGCTGTGCGGACGATGGTTGTGATGAGGCAGATGGTCCTGATCACTGCCAGGTAGACTGAACGTGGGATCAAATTGTCACTCATAGTCGCGTGCTGGCCTGTACTTAGAATAGCCAGTGTCCTGCCACCTCTGACCCCTAACTCGCACCAAATCCCCTTCACCCAACATGACCACCGGGTCTGAAGTGGGAAAGTGACCTTATTTCTCCCCCCCTACACTAACATCCCTCTCCCCCCGATTGGTTCAAAACTCTCCAAAGAACGATGACGTGAAGTGTGAGATCTGAAGTGTCGGTTTGAACTCCCTTCCTGGACCCGTGCCTGTAAATTGAAAATAAAAATCTCTTTGCTTTTCACAGCGGACTTGAAGCAGTCTCACAAAGCTGTGCTCTCCGCCACCACCAACAACTACGACATTATCAACCTTTCACCTGGCACGGAATATGCCATAACACTCTACACTCTGTACAATGGCAGGGAAGTTGCAACGCCAGCAACCATGTCAAAGACAGGTACGTCCAGAAAGGTACACTCAGGAATGCTGGGAAACCATGACCCTGCCATGCCTAGAGGGGGCTACCCACAGGGTAGATGTGGAAATGCTGTGTCCCTGGTTGGAGAGCCTTAGAAGTAGGGGGTCATATAGTCGGAGGATAAATCCATTTAGGACCGAGATGAGGAGAAATTTCTTCACGGGGAGGGTTGGGGATCTTTGGAATTCTCTATCCCAGGGAGCTGTGGCCGCTTAATCGATGAGCTTATAAAAAATTGGGTTTGATAGATTTTTAGTCTCCCAGGGAGCCAAGGGGATGGGGCGAAAAAGTGGAGTTGAGGTCAAAGATCAACCATGATCTTAATGATTGGTGGAGCGAGCTCAAAGGGCCGAATGGCCTCCCCCATTTCCTATTTGTTATGTTCTTCCATTCAATCTATTGGAAGACTCCATGCAAACCAATGTTGGAAGTGCATGTTTGGCCTTACTGAGTACACGTGCCAAGTGTCTGTCAGAGCCCAGCAATATGAGCAACATACTCCCGGTTCAGGACGATGTCCTGTGACCTCAATTAATCCCTTGACCAGGAAACCGGTGAGGTAGGCTAACGCCCTGGGGACACGGGATCAAAACCCATGATGCCAGCTGGTGGAATTTAAATTGAATTAATTAATGAGAAGAATTTTATTAAAAGATAATCTTGAATTGAAAGCTAGTCTTAGTAATGGTGACCATGACAACTATCATTGATTGTTGTAAAATCTATCTGGTTCACTAATGTCCTTTAGGGAAAGAAATCTGCCATCCTCACCTGGTCTGGCCTATGTGTGACTCTAGACCCACACCGCTCAACTGCCCTCAAAGGGTAATTAGGGATGGGCAACAGATGCTGGCCTTACAGCAACAGAGTAGAAAAAAGAATAGTGACCCAGTTACAATGACCACCTGCAACACTTTGCCTCCGGAAGCGAGGAATGAACTCACCTCAAGAGATGAAGCTTTGTACCTCCGGTGTCAGGCATTGCCCCTTTGGGCCTATCCCTGCTGCCATGGTGACTATCGGAGACTTTCCTGAGTTCACATGAGGTATACTGAAGAATTCCCAAGGAGAAAATGAGCTCCTGGCATGTCAATTGTAGAGGGGAAAGGAGAGGATTTTACTGTAGACCAGGCCCTTTAAGGAATGGGTTGTATCTCGATGATGACAGGAGTTAAATGGGGGAGATGTGCAGCTTCCAACCTCTGGATAGTTGGCGAAATTGTTAATTATTGGACCCTGTGATGAACCCCACCCCCCCAAGTAAAAAAAAAACTTACCTTAAGTTTAAATCAGAGTTCGGGATCTACAGTTTGCAGTGGGCCTCAGGGTTTCTGCACATGCGCCGCTGGGAAAGGGCCACACGCGCATGGCTCATCCATTTTTACGTTCCTCAGATCGGGAAACCAGCCCTGCGTGTCCGCGCGAAAGGAAAATAACTACAGAAGAGAAAGGGCACAAAACCACAGGTCAGGTGGCCTGAGGAGGAGCGCCATTCCAGAGAAGGTGTCCCGCGGAGCAGGACGCAGGGTTGGGGGAGCAGGGAGAAGGCCATTGTCTTGTTTCGTATTTGAGTGTGTCCGATATTCGCTCTGTTGTTGGTATCATTACTTTGTGGGAAAAAAAAAAGCTTGCATTTACATAGCACCTTTCACCACCACAGGGTTTTACAGTCAATGCAGTGCAGTTGCTGTTGTAATGAGGAGACGCGCCAGCCAATCTTTGCACTGCTCTCCTGCCACAGGATCTCTAGCATCCACCTGTGGAGACAGATGAGGCCTCAGTTTAGCATTTCATAGAAAGACAGCACCCCTGATAGTGCAGCACTCAGTCAGCCTAGATTCTTATGCCCAGCTCTCTGGGGTGGGTCTTAAACCCACAAGCTTCAGACTCAGGGGTGAGAGTGCTACCCACTGAGTCACAGCTGACCCTTGAGGTTGGGAATGGCGATTTTTTTTCTCCCTTTATGTGGGCGTCACTGGTAAGACCAGCAAGTCTGGAGCGACATGTAGGCCAGACTGGGTGAGGATGGCAGCTTCCCTCCCCCGAAAGGACATTGGTGAATCAGATTGTTCTTTAAAAAGAAAGAACGATGATAGTTATCATGGTCACCACTACTGAGAACAGCTTTTAATTTAAACTCCACCAGCCACTACAGTGAGATTTGAACTGTGTTCCCCACAGCATTCACCTGGACATCTAGATTCCCAGTAGCTAATAACATTACCACTGCACCACCATCTCCCCCTAAAGGATTCAGAATGCTATGTCATACAGATGCTCTACTCCCTCTGATGGCATGTGTTGTATTTAAACTGTATATTCCTAGACGCCTTATGAGACAAGTGGATCAATGTTCTTCCTACACCTTGTACAAAACACATCTGCTGTGAGGTTGACGTGAAGTGGGTAGATCAGGCAGTCGTTGACATGATTACATGGAGCCTAAACTCTTGTTGGAAAGGAGGGGGTTTAATGGTAATTTTTGTTTCCTCATATTGTCATCATTTTCTATTTTCCAATTAGTGGAAAAAGAAATCGCACTGGGCTCTGTTACAAATCTGAGGACGGTAGAAACAACAGGCAGCCGGATTCGCATCAGCTGGACCGGAGTGGCCGGAGCAACGGCTTATAAAATTGTGTGGCGAGGTCAAACAGGTATGTCTCGGAAGCTGCTGGAAGGAAGAGGTTGTGCTGGCGCACAGAATAATGCTGGCGGTGCAGATAAACAACACTGGCAGCACAGCCAACATTGTGTAGATAAAATAACATGTGGTAGAATAACACGGATAAAACAACCAAAATGAAATTGGTGGAGCAGGTGAAATAATGCTGGTAGAGCAAACAAAATTGATAGAGATGATGATATTGGTAGACAGACAGAATAGAATGCAGCGTAATGAATTCTGCAGTACTGATCACTACCATGCCTGACATGTTACCAACACAGGGGCCGTGCTAACTTTGACATTTTCACCTGTGACATCCATATATCCGAGCGCTCGCCTGACACACAGATATTCTCTCATTGCCTGACTCTGGGTTTTAAGCACAGAATGAGGCCATCGAACCCGTGCCAGCTCTCTGTGGAGCAATCCGGTCAATCCCATTCTGTCCTCTTTACCCCCAATTGCCCTGCAAGTTTGTTCCCCTCAAGTGTCTATCCAAATTCTCTTTGAATTTTTTTAAGCCATTGACTGACTCCATTTGCGGAGGTACCAGAGGTTAGTTGACATGCTGAGACTGGACCTCAACAACTTGTTGTTCTCAAGGTTAGAGATTTGTAGGGACACTGCGTATAGAACTATGGACTCATAGGCTGGGATCTTCCGGCCCTGCTGCGGTGAACCGGTCAAAGGTCCAACGACTTGTGCGACACCGGTAAATCCCACCAACGAGCGGGACCAGTGGAACCCGCTGATATAATGGTTACAGCAGAGGAGACCGCTCAGCCTGTCATGTCCTTGCCAGCCCTCTGCAAGTGTAACCCACCTAGTCCCACCCCTCCACCTTCTCCCTCTGGCACTGCAGAGTCCTCCCTTCAGGTAATGACCCAATTCTCCTTTGAAAGCCGCCATTGAGTCTGCCTCTGCCACACTTCCATTCCAGATCCTAACAAATCGCCGTGTAAAAAAAAAGATTCTCCTTGTGTTGCCGTTGTTTCTTTTGCCAGTCACCTCAAATCGGTGTCCTCTGGTTCTGGATCTTTGCGCCAAATTGAACGGTTTCTCCCTATCTACTCTGTCCAGTCCCCTCATGATGTTGAGTACCTCGATCAAATCTCCTTTTAATCTTCTCTTCTCCAGAGAGACCAGCCTCAGTTTCTCCAGTCTATCCTTGCAACTGAGGTTCCTCACCCTGGGAACCCTCCCCCAATACCTTCACATCCTTCCTAAAGCGTGGCGTCCAGAACTAGACGCAATACCCCAGTTGAGGCTGAACCAGGGTTTTATACAGGCTTACCACAACTTCCTCGCTTTTGTACTCTGTGCTCTTATTGATCACGCCCAGGATCCTGTTTGCTTTATTAGCCATTTTCTCACCCTGCCTTGTCATCTTTAGTGATCTGTGCACATGTACCCCCCCAAAGTCCCACAGCTCCTCCACCCCCTTTCGAGTTGGACCATTTATTTTGCATTGCCTCTCCTTGTTCTTCCTTCCAAGATGAGTCAATTCACACTTCCCTGCGTTAAATTTCATCTGCCACTTGTCCTCCCTTTCCACCATTCCCCATGTCCTTTTAAAGTTTAACACTATCCTCCTCACAGTTCACAATACTTCCAAGTTTCGCGTTACACGTGAACGTATGAATTTGGAGCAGGAGTAGGCTGTTCACCCATCGAGCCTGCTCCGCCATCTGATAAGATCGTGGCTGACCTGACGGTGGGCCCCTACTTTCCTGTTTACCCGCTAGAGCCTTTGATTCCCTCGTTGGCCAAGAATCTAACTAACTCAGCCTTGAGAGATACCCAGGGACCGCATGTTTATCTGCACATTTTGAAATGGTGGCCTGTAGGCCCCGAGCCGCAGTGTAATATTTAACCTGTTCTTTTCCTCTTCAGGTTATGAGTTAACTAGGATCGTGTCACATGACATAACCTCATTTGACATTGACCGTGTGCACCAAGGAGGAACGTACTACATCAAAGTGTCCCCAGTCTCTGGAAACAGGGAAGGGAATTCTGTTAGCATTGTGGTCCGAGCAGGTAAGAGATGACAGTGGCAACGCTCTCCTTGAGCTTACCCTTTCTAAGTCTCAAACGCACAGCCCGAGAAGCTCTTACTGCCCCGGGGACAGAGTACAGGCCCCACTAGGTTAAAAATGTGCGGAGCTCGGGTAAAGGAGCATGAAAGCGAGTAGAAACAAAACTGTGAACACAAGGGGCAGTATTTTCCCTGCAGTCTTCTGAATCCTCCTGTCAGACTCAAATAGGGATGAGAAACCCTGCACAGTGTGGGGGAAACAGTCACTCATTAAGGTTTTCCCCCGGGGTGTTGCCAGTTAAGGACAGTAGGTGGGCTTTCGAAGAGTTGGAGAGCCAACCAGGGGCCTTCCAGTTTGAAAGCAGCCGCAGGGTGCCATGGCGGGTAAGTGCGAGAGAGGCCACTCCAAAATGGAGGCCCTCCCCCTCTCTCTCTCTCTCTCTCTCTCCCGCTTTTCAGAACGTCAAATAAAAAAATGGCCTTTGCAGCCAGGCCGCCACTGTGAGAGGGCCAGGCCTGGGGGCCGGCCCCTTCACAGTGCGACTGGACCCACCCACCCACCCAGGCAGGCAGGGAGGGAGGACCCCCGAAGTCTGCCTGGAGTGCTGGCCACCCCAATCCCCCCACCAGGAGACAGCCTCCAGGCAGCTCAGTCTGCCCCTGCCAACTCCGGGGACCTGGAGGGCCGCTGGAAAATTCCGGTTGACCTCCATTAACAGGCCTTAGCGCGCCCGGATCAGGGCGGAGCCAGGGAATAGGCACACGGGTTGGCATTGTGGCATTCTGCACTTTCCTGCTCACCTCTTTCCCCGGCCCTGGCACGGACTCGAAATCCAAGCCGAGGTCCTGAACCGTTCGCTGTGCTTGAACTCAAGATCCCTTCGGTGAACCAAGAAAGTTACAAGTGGCCAATGCGGAAGGGTATCGGCTGACTGCAGAACTTGGTAGCAAATGTTTAAAAACTCCACTCAGGGGATGTGGGCGTCTCTGGGGGGGTGCTGTTGTTTATAGCCCCAGGTAGCCCGGAGAAGGTTGGCGATGGGCGTCCTTCACGATCAGCCTGTTGGAGGGGGAGTTCCAGGGTTTAGGCCGCAGCCTAATGAAGGAACGGAGGAGATAGGTGCCCAAGTCAGGATGGTAGCTCGCTTGGTGGGGGTGATGGTATCCCCATGCACCTGCTGCCCTTGTCCCTCTTGATGCTGGATACCGTGGGTTTAAGGGATACTGCCAAAGAAGTCTTGGCAAATAACTGCATTGCACCCTATGGATAGTTTGCACTGCATGGTGCACTGATGGTGGAGGGAGTTGACATTTTAACCTGTGGATGGGGTGCCTCTCAAGCTGACTGGTTTGTCCCGAATGGTGTAACTCAATGAGCAAATTCATTGGCCCCACTGTAACAGGCCAAG
Organism: Cetorhinus maximus; assembly: GCF_964194155.1. Classification (NCBI taxonomy): domain Eukaryota; kingdom Metazoa; phylum Chordata; class Chondrichthyes; order Lamniformes; family Cetorhinidae; genus Cetorhinus; species Cetorhinus maximus. The sequence continues at coordinate 7,980,412 of NC_135884.1, read as the reverse complement.
TTGGTTTCCTTATATTTCCATTGCTTGTTGTAGTGAGGGCTAGCAGTGATGCCTGGAGTAAGGTTGGTCTGTTGTGTCTGTTCAAATAGCGAGCAGGAGGTCTTGGCTTTGTGACCTGGCATGATTCCCTCAGCATTTCATCCTACAGCTGTTAATAAAATGACTGCTACGTCTGAGGATGTGTGAAGTAAACAGGAAATTGCAGGAACAGATCAGTGTTTGCCAATCTGTTTGAAGCCCCCTTCTTCATATTTCACAATAACACCCAATAAATACTCAACATCTCAAGGACGTGGAGGCCTCCAGGTGACCTTTCTTCAGTCAGGAATGTCCATGTTGCTTCCTGACTGACGGAATGACGGTCTGTCGATGCCTTGACGCAGGTCGTGGTGGAAGCAATGGATGGACATTGTTTTGCCAAGTCTCCCGTCCCTGCCTCCTCCTCCTCAAATCTGGAACCTCAGTTCTGTTTGTGTGTTAAGCTGAGAGCTAACTCACTCATCTCAAAGCAATGGGCGGATTTGATTGCTCTGAGGTCCTGCCACGTCAACACTGGCATCCGGAGAAAATACCCGTCAATGTGAGGAAATTCAGTTGTGGGTACGCCAGGTCTAAACCGTTGCATCATTTTTACGGGTGTAGAATGCAGAGTGCTTATTTCAGCTACCTCGGGATTTGCCAGGGCCTTATTTTTAGGCGAGCCTTGTATCTGCCTGCATTTGAGCCCAGATCTGGTTCCCATCATCTGAAAATGTGTTAAGACTAAGCTGAGCTTGTGCTGTACAAACACAGACTCGTGTTCCCAAGTTCTGTAGCAGTAGCGTTAAAGGAGGCCCCCAGAAAGATGCCTAAGGTTTACCGGTTTCTGGTTGTCTTCCTGGCTCATTTGGTAGCTTTCCCCTGCCTTTGCACTCGAAGGACCTGTCTTCAGGTCCCACTTCAGGGTTTTTTTTTAATTTGTTCATGGGGTGGGGGTGTCGCTGAGTGAGGCCAGCATTTATTGCCCGTCCTTAATTGCCCTTGTAGGCCAGACCAGGTAAGGACATTCGTGAACCAGATGGGTTTTTTTTTAACCATTTTATTTCATGGTTAGATTTTTACTGAATTCTATCTGCCATGGTGGGATTTGAACCCAGGTCCCCAGAGCATTGCCCTGGGTCTCTGCATTACTAGTCCAGTGACAATGCCAGTACTAAAAATAAAAACACCCTACTTAGTTCTGTTGAAGGGTCATGAGGACTCGAAACGTCAACTGTGCTCTTCTCTGCCGCTGCTGCCAGACCTGCTGAGTTTTTCCAGGTATTTCTGTTTTTGTTTTACAATACCAGTACTGCCTGGTGGGGTGGGGTGCGGTGGGGGGGGCGGGGGGAGACGGCATGTAGGAGTCTTCATGTGGCTTAGAGTGGGTTGCAAAATCCTTCTTCAACTTCACACCATTCTTCCAGGGTGAAAGTTTGCACAACTTACCTCATTTCCCTAAAGGCAAAATACCGCCGACACTGGAAATCTGAAACAAAAACAAAAATTGCTGGAAAGACTCAGCGGGTCCGACAGCATCTGCGGAGTGAAAGACAGAGTTAGCGTTTCGAGTCCGTGTGGTTCCTCTTCAGAGCCAGAACCTCAGTTACTTCAGAACCTCACATCCAGCCAGATTTGCTTCCAAACTGGCCAAAATGTGACTGCCAACTTCCACTGTGCTGTTGGATTGGTGCTCACCGGATTTATCCCAGTGAGGCTCTAGGACATTTGTCTCGCTTGTATCCACTAGTGTGCTGGAGTCCAGTGCGCCAGGCGTTTTGGGCCCTCTATTGTGCGCTATCAGATTTAAGATTCCCTCCCCCCCCACCACCACCACCACCAATCCTGCTAAGCGTCAAAATCTCTCTGTTACAATAAACTGATGCACCACCAGAGGTCCTCACTGAGCAATTTATATTATCAAGCTCGCCTAGCGACAGATACCTGACACTGCACTGAATCAGCTAAATACTGAATGCCGGCAGCGTTAAAACATTCTGTTTGTAATTCTTGATCCAAATCTGAAATGTTAGCCTTTCAGGTGCTGATTGAGCAACATTTTATGCATTTTAGATCAATTCCCTATGCTTTTCTCAAGGTGTTGAATCTTGCTGGGGTATAGTGTAGATCCATGGACACTGGGGGCTATGATTAAATAGGCTGTGCTTCAAATATTGCAAAGCACTTGTTACTTATGACACCGCTAATAGCAGCGTGAGCACATTTCAGTATGAAGTTTGTACCCAGTTAATGTTGAGGCTGATAATGTTATATTAATTATTTATTTGGGAGGTCTTGTGGTGCCGTGGGAAGCATCTCTGCCTCTAAGCCAGAAGCTCTGGGTTCAAATCCTACTCCAGGACTTGATGGTCAAGGAAGGTGCGTTCATAACGTGTCCAAACAGGTTGGGTGTCGACCTGTAAATCCTTCCAACGCACACCCACGGCAGGTGGTAAGAGTGGGGGAGATTCCTGGTCAGCTATGTTGTAGGAAGGAAGTTGGAGTCTCTACCATTGCTGTCTATAGCTGTGGTCTACAACATGCAAAAGTGCACGTTGCCACAGCAAATACCACCCCCTGAGTAATCTGTAACACACCACCGCCAATAATAGGTAGAGTGTCTCAAAACCGGTAACCTCAGGACTGAGTTTGTGCTGGATTTTTGATCTTGGTGGTTTTTGGAGGCAAGGTGATGATTGTCTTCAGCCTCATGCATTTTGCAACATGTCTGCCCCTAGTGCTTATCCCTCCCTATGTGCCTTGTTCGGTCCTAGAGTCTGGCTATTTCCCACTGCTATGTTGCCTCTTTTCACTCTAAAGGTCATTAAGACCCAGTTCCCATGGGTGGTATAGGTGCTGCTTACCTGTCAGTAACAGAGAAAGCTGCCGTACAGTACTTTCACTCACTCGCCAGCGATACCCGCAGCGGTGCACGAGTGGTGAGACTGGCATCACGTTGTGACCACGGGTCCGGTCAGGTCAGGCCGAGGTGGGTCAGGTGGGGTCAAGGCTCGGTCCGACCACTCAGAGCACGGGAAGTGACAGGTGTGCGATACTCCATCAAATGTACATTTTGCTCTTCATTCTACCATTGGCCAGAGGCCACGTTTGGAATTTTTGCCTTCTACTGTGGACTTGAGGTTAATTAAGTAACTAAAACTAACAGACTAACACCAATCTTCTGGGTAAAAGCAAAATACTGCGGATGCTGGAAATCTGAAACAAAAACAAAAACAGCTGGAAAAAGTCAACATTTCGAGTCTGTATGACTCTTCATCGGGTCTAAAGAAAAATGGAAATGAGGTGAAATATAAACTGGTTGAGGGGGGGTGGGACAGGTTGAACTGGATAGAGGGCCAGTGATAGGTGGAGGCAAAGGAGAGATTGCCAAAGCTGTCATAGACAAAAGGACAAAGGGGTATATATATTAGCTAAAGGATGTGCTAATGGTGACATTAAGGGTAGAAAGCAGGACGAGCAAGTGACAGATGGCCCTAGTGGGGGTTTTGGGAGCCAAATTCTTCAATTACTGAACTTTTATTTATGCACTTGTTAACATGGGATGTTCTTGCCCGGCACACTTAAAAAAAAATCTGGTATTCGGACATTGCTGGCTTTTGGATAGCTGGATTCAAGGTACTGTACCTGTATATATTTATTGAGGTGCTGTGCCTGTATATATTTATTGAGGCGCTGTGCCTGTATATATTTATTGAGGTACTGTGCCTGTATATATTTATTGAGGCGCTGTGCCTGTATATATTTATTGAGGTACTGTGCCTGTATATATTTATTGAGGCGCTGTGCCTGTATATATTTATTGAGGTACTGTGCCTGTATATATTTATTGAGGCACTGTGCCTGTATATATTTATTGAGGCACTGTGCCTGTATATATTTATTGAAGTACTGTGCCTGTATATATTTATTGAGGCACTGTGCCTGTATATATTCATTGAGGTACTGTGCCTGTATATATTCATTGAGGCACTGTACCTGTATATATTCATTGAGGTACTGTGCCTGTATATATTCATTGAGGCACTGTACCTGTATATATTCATTGAGGTACTGTGCCTGTATATATTCATTGAGGTACTGTACCTGTATATATTCATTGAGGTACTGTGCCTGTATATATTTATTGAGGTACTGTACCTGTATATATTCATTGAGGCACTGTGCCTGTATATATTCATTGAGGTACTGTACCTGTATATATTCATTGAGGCACTGTGCCTGTATATATTCATTGAGGTACTGTACCTGTATATATTCATTGAGGCACTGTGCCTGTATATATTCATTGAGGTACTGTACCTGTATACATTCATTGAGGCACTGTGCCTGTATATATTCATTGAGGTACTGTACCTGTATATATTTATTGAGGTACTGTACCTGTATATATTCATTGAGGTACTGTACCTGTATATATTTATTGAGGTACTGTACCTGTATATATTTATTGAGGTACTGTACCTGTATATATTCATTGAGGTAATGTACCTGTATATATTTATTGAGGTACTGTACCTGTATATATTTATTGAGGTACTGTACCTGTATGTATTTATTGAGGTAATGTACCTGTATATATTTATTGAGGCACTGTACCTGTATATATTTATTGAGGTACTGTACCTGTATATATTTATTGAGGTACTGTACCTGTATATATTTATTGAGGTACTGTACCTGTACATATTCATTGAGGTAATGTACCTGTATATATTTATTGAGGTATTGTACCTGTATATATTTATTGACGCACTGTGCCTGTATATATTTATTGAGGTAATGTACCTGTATATATTTATTGAGGTACTGTGCCTGTACATACATATTGGAAATCCTCAATGTTTTTTAAGAAGGATCTGTTCATTACTCAGGGCGAGTATAACAGGGAGTCTGCAACAATCCGTGTGGCTGTGGGTTAATTATAAAATCTTGGAATTGTAAACACAGAAGGACGCCGTTGTACCTGTGCCAGCTCTTTTGAAAATTATACAATTAGCTTGTCTGCTGCAATCATTCTCAATAGCCCTGCAGGCATGTTCCCGTCAAGTATTTATCCAGTTCTCCTTTTGAATGTTACTCATGAATCTGTTCCAGAGAGAGAGTGTTATTTCATTCTGAAGCCAGATGGTGAAGTTGGAAACCAGGCACAAATCTTTTATTTAATACTAGATTTATTTACAGAATGCAACATTAAAAAAGTCTGCCTCCTCCCTAAGCAACACCTAATGTCCCAGAAGTCTCCCTTTATACTCTTTTGAGTATATCAGTTAAGCAAATTAATTAACAAATTAACAAATTTACAGCCCCTAAAAGTGGCACTGTAACTAAAAACAAAATCTTCAATGGAAATTTAAATTGGAATGTCAAGTCTCTCTTTATATGTGCTCAAGGTACTTAATCAATTAATGTCTTTCACGTGTCTATCATTGACCTTAATAATACAATTAACATATCATTAACACAGTGCATTCCAGATAATAATAAGTTGCTGTATAACAGAACTTTTCCGGAACTACCCCAAATGTGTCCCCTCCAGTACTGACCAACCCCTAGTGAAAGCAGTTTCTCCTCCTTTACTCTATTAAAATCCTTCATAATTTTGAACACTTCTTAAATATTTTCTTAACTTTCTCTGCTCAACAAGAACAACCCCAGCTTTTCTAACCTCTCCGTGTTGCTGTAACCCCTCATCTCTTCTGTACTCTCTCCAAAACCTTCATCTGGGGCCGAACTAGTTTGTTTTTACATAGGTTTGGCATAATTTTCTGGCATTTGCATTCACCACATCACCAACAATTTTTACTGTAGGAGAAAAGGGCGTTGATTGCTTGGCAGGCGGACTCTGATTGGCTGGGGAATTGCCATGGAGAAGTCAATGAGGAACCGTAGACTCCCCTAGCTCCTGGGGATTTCAAAGAACGTGCAAGGCTTGAACATATTCCTTTTGTTTGCAGAGAATGTGTCCCTGTGGATGAATGTATGTCACTTCTAGCAAACATAAATGAGTCATGTTATGAGCTTGACTGATTATATTAAATTGGTTGTTAGTGTAGCTATTAGCGCACTCAGGATTGTTTAGCAAGTGCTGCCCAATCACAGAATCGCATCTAACAGTAGATGTTGCTTTCTCTATGGCAATGTCCTGACCAATCCGAATCGGCCTGACAACCAATCAGCACCTTTTCTTTTCCTGTAGTATAAATTGTTTTGATCGTTTGAAATTTGACATTCTTGTGTTTGTCCTGATGAGTGCAAGATGAAAAGCTTCAGCAACATGTCTTTCTTTTCAGCAGTATTCAAATTCTGTGCTACCAAGCAACTGATTTATAAAGTCCAAGATCCAATATGTTTATTAACCACTTTGTTAACCTCTCCTGCCGACTTCAAAGATTTCTGCACTTAAATCCCGAGGTCTCTCTGTTTTTGCATCCCCTTTGAAATTGGAGCATTTAGCTTATACTGGCTTCCTTCATTCTTCCTACCCGAGGTCCATCATCCCTGGTACCATTCTGGTTAGAGATCACACTTCCTCGGTAAATGAATCTTTCAAATATCTTTCCCTTTCTCCCCAATCGGCACTTAAGATACAACTATTGAACATGTGTCGGAGCTACGTGCCGTGGAGACGCGGAGTAACCTAATCCGGATAACGTGGAGAAGGGTGCCCCAGGCGACGGCGTACAAAGTCACGTGGAAAGGTGCTGATGGTAAGTTCCCAGTTGTTTAAACTGTTTTAAGGTAGCAACCTCACCTCAGCGACGTGCCCCGGGACTGTGGTTGCTACATTTTAAAGGCAACTGTGCGAACGTTTAATGGAGTACCGCCTTCCAGATTTCACTTACTGACTGTGGCTCAGTTGGTGACGCTCCCAAGCGCCAGTACTGAGGGAGTGCTGCACTGTCGGAGGTGCCGCCTTTCAGATGGGACATTAAGCCAAGGACCTTGTCCACCCTCCTGGGTGGATCTCCTGGCTATTTTGAAGAGGAACAGGGGAGTTTTCCCTGGTGTCCTGACCAATATTGACTGCTCAACCAACACCAGTAAAACAGATAATCTGGCTGTTATTTCATTTTTGTTTGTGGGATCTTGCTGTGCACAAATTGGCTGCCCCAGTTCCTACATACCAGCAGTGACCTCACTTCATAAAGTATTTCATTGGTTGTAATGCGCTTGGCTGTCCTGAGGTGATAAAAACACTATATAAATGCAAGTCTTTCTTATAGATTGGGAGATAGTTTGCCTGGGTGAACTTTATTTTTATCCATACTTGTTTGTGACCGATTACTTTCGGTTAACTCCAGAGTTTACCCTCTGCTGCACTGTACATTTTTAACTTGCGTCAAACTGATCTAAGGTTTATTTGTGCCAACATTGTTTTACTCTGAATATATAAAGCGCAGAAACATGCCGTTCAACCAAAGTAGCCTCTCCTTGTTCTTAAAATTTAAAATTCTCATCCTTATTTTCAAATCTTTCCAGGGCCTCACCCCTCCCAATCTCTGTAACCTCCTCCGCAGCGTTCCCAGATATCAGAGCTCACCACCAATCCTGGCCTCTTGAGTATAATATCTCCGATTTTAATCGCTGCGCCATTGGTGGCTATGCCTTTAGCAGCCAAGGCCCCAAGTTCTGGAATTCCCTCCCTAAACCTCTCCCCCTTTTCTATTTTGCTTTTTTCCTTTAACACATCCCTTATACCTACCTCCTGACCAAGTGTTACAGCCATCCGCCCCCTAATATTGTCTTAGGTGGCTTGTCTATTTTTTGCTTTATAAGATCATAAGGTCATAAGAAGTAGGAACAGGAGTAGACCATTCAGCCCATTGAGCCTGCTCCACCATTCCATAAGATCATGGTTGATTTGTGGCCTTAACTCCACTTTCCTGGCTGATCCCTCATAACCATTGACTCCCTTGCCAATCAAAAATCTGTCCCCTGTGAGGGGAGACATCCTCTCAGCATCCACCCTGTCAAGCCCCCTCAGAATCTTATATGTTCCAATAAGACCACCGCGCATTCTTCTCAACCCAAATGAGTGTAGGCCCAACCAGCTCAACCTTACTTCACAAGACAAACCCCCTTCATCCCAGGAATCAGCCCAGTGAACTTCTCTTTATAGTACTCTGTGAAGCACCTTGGGACGTTTCATTACATTAAAGGTACTATATAAATATAATTTATTGTTGTTAAGTTATTGGTTGCCAGGCAATTGAAGACATGACCACCAATGGTGGAGATATTATAATCAGGGATGTGCAAGGGGGTTACGGAGATAGGGAGAGGTGAAGCCATGGGGGCCTCTGGACACAAGGAGATTAGAATTTTAAACTCCTGCGTTTCTGCACTAAATTAAGTGTGAATTAAGCTTCTGATCTGAGCCCCACTCTGTGCTTCAGCCCTTTCTTAAGCTGAGATATGAGTGCAGTATTGCGGGAGAGCCGCATCAATGGATGAGCAGCCTTTTGGTTGATGCATGAAACTAAGTTATCATTCATCCGTCCGGGTAGTGACACCATGACACTTCTTCAATGAGAAGGCGAAGATCTCCAACCAACAATAATTTTGTTTTTGTTCATTCAGGGGATGTGGGCATCGCTGGCTGGGCCAGCATTTATTGCCCATCCCTAATTGCCCTTGAGAAGGTGGTGGTGAGCTGCCTTCATGAACTGCTGCAGTCCATGTGGTGTAGGTACACCCACAGTGCTGTTAGGGAGGGAGTTCCAGGATTTTGACCCAGCGACAGTGAAGGAACGGCGATATATTTCCAAGTCAGGGTGGCAAGTGACTTGGAGGGGAACTTCCAGGTGGTGGTGTTCCCATCTATCTGCTGCCCTTGTCCTTCTAGATGGTAGTGGCCGTGGGTTTGAAAGGTGATGTCTGAGGAGTCTTGGTGAATTCCTGCAGTGCATCTTGTAGATGGTACACACTGCTGCCACTGTGTGTCGGTGTTGAGGGAGTGAATGTTTGTGGATGGGGTGCCTATCAAGCGGGCTGCTCTGTCCTGGATGGTGTCAAGCTTCTTGAATGTTGTGGGAGCTGCACTCATCCAGGCAAGTGGAGAGTATTCCATCACACTCCTGACCTGAGCCTTGTAGATGGTGGACAGGCTTTGGGGAGTCAGGAGGTGAGTTACTTGCCACAGGATTCCTAGCCTAGTGGAATAGTCCCGCGTATATCAAGCATGTGATAGAGTGGTGGTATGGTTTTGGAGTAGCAGCTCAATGATTGGGAGATCAACGCCCAACACAAACTGTTTAAAGTAAAAGCAGATCCATTGATGTTGTTCAAGAAAGGAAGCATGTCACCCCTTCCTGGTCTGACCCCATCATGCCCACATGCAGTTGGTCTCAGTGCCTTCAAAGGTAGTCTAATAAAGATGAAGGCCCATTGACATCTTCCCAAACAAAGAAAGAAAATTCCATGATTTACCTCACTCCTGCTGCAAATTGGCTTCTGTGTTTACCTAACAAGTAACAGCAACCGTGCTTTAAAATATAAGAAATAGGAGCATAAATAGGCCATATGACCCCCCCTCGAGCCTGCTCCATCATTCACTGAGACGGTGGTTGATCTTCAGCCTCACCTTCACTTTTCTGACCCTATCCCTATATGCGTTGAATTGTCTGGAGTCCAGAACCCTTATTGATTTCGATCTTGATTACACTCAACGACTATCGGGGGTAGAGAAATCCAAAGATTCACAACCCTCTGAGTGAAGAGGTTTCTTTTCACCTCCGTCCAAAACGGCTGACCCATTAGACTGAGACTAAGGTCTCTGGTAACTTATTGGCTGTGAACTGGTGTGACACATCCTGAGGTGCCGAAGGTTGCTATTACGAATGCAAGTCTTTCTTTGCCACTGACACAGCTCCACCTTTAATTTAATTCTCCTTTGTTCGAATTAGGAATTGAGGAGAGCAGAGTGTTAAGTAGCGCTGTTAGTACGTTTGATGTGGAAGGATTGCAGCCGAATACAGTGTATGCCATTGGTGTTTCGGCGATGATAGGAAACAGACAGGGGACCCCTGCCACTGTCATGGCGAGAACAGGTGAGTGTCTAATTATCTGTACGTCGGTATGTTGGGGCGAGGTTTTCAGAGCTGACGAGCTCCTTAGGGTAGAAATCAGTCTTTTCTTTTTGTGTGGAGCCGTCATCAGAGAAATTCTAGATGCTTACAACGCAGCAGGAGGCCATTTGGCCTGCTGCTGCTGTGCTGGCTCCTGAAGGAGCAGTGGTGCTTAGTTCCACACCTCCACTTTTTGTCCACAACCTTGAAAGTTCCATGTTTTTTCTATTCATTTACGGGATGTGGGCGTCGCTGGCTGGGCCGGCTTTTATTGCCCATCCCTAGTTCCCCTTGAGAAGGTGGTGATGAGCTGCCTTCTTGAACCGCTGCAGTCCATGTGGTGTAGGTACACCCACAGTGCTGTTGGTATCTCTCCAATTCCCTTCTAAGGTCATTTATAGAATCATCTTCCAACACCCTTTCAGGTAGAATGTTCCAGATTCTGACAACTCTCTGTTATGCGTGATTGGTCTTTTCACACAAAGCAAAACAAGTGTTGGACCTGAAACAGTGATCCCAAAAAGCCCCTCCCCCAGATCCCAGAACAAACCCCTCCTCCCCATCTCGCTGGTCACCCTGCTCCCAGGACAACCCCTCCCACCACCCTGCCATCTGCCTGGTTTGTGCTGAGCTAAAGGCCACAGAAGAAACAGGAGCAGGAATGAGCCATATGGCCCCTCGAGCCTGCTCCGCCATTTCATAATGCCGTGGCTGATCTGACCTTGACCTCTCTTCCACTTTCCTGCTGGACTCCTCTATTGGTCATGAGTTTGTCTAGCTCAGCCCCGAATACGTTCATTGACCCGGGCTCCACGGCTCTCTGTGGTAGAGAAATCCAAAGATTCACAACCCTCTTAGGGAAGAAAAAAAATAAAAACAAAAAACTGCGGATGCTGGAAATCCAAAACAAAAACAGAATTACCTGGAAAAACTCAGCAGGTCTGGCAGCATCGGCGGAGAAGAAAAGAGTTGACGTTTCGAGTCCTCATGACCCTTCAACAGAACTGAGTAATATTAGGAGAGGGGTGATATATAAGCTGGTTTAAGGTGGGGGGTGGGGTGGGTGGAGAGAAGTTGGGGGGGGTGGGGGTGGTTGTAGGGACAAGCAAGCAGTGATAGGAGCAGATAATCAAAAGATGTCACAGACAAAGGAACAAAGAGGTGTTGAAGGTGGTGATATTATCTAAACGAATGTGCTAATTAAGAATGGATGGCAGGACACTCAAGGTACAGCTCTAGTGGGGGTGGGGTGGAAAGACTAACAGGGCATTAAAGGTATAGATTTAAAAATAATGGAAATAGGTGGGAAAAGAAAAATCTATATAAATTATTGGAAAAAACAAAAGGGAGGGGGAAGAAACGGAAAGGGGGTGGGGATGGAGGAGGGAGTTCAAGATCTAAAGTTGTTGAATTCAATATTCAGTCCGGAAGGCTGTAAAGTGCCTAGGCGGAAGATGAGGGAAGAAGTTCTCTTCAGATCTGTCTTAATTGGGAGACCCCTTATTCTGAAACTATGACTCCTAGTTCTAGATCCCCCACAAGGGATTTGTGCATTAACCATGTCAAGTCCCTTCAGAATTAAGGTTCCCGCTGATTCTGCTAACCTCAAATGACCATAGGCCCAACCTCAACCTTTCCTCCGTTCAGGAATCAACCTAGTGAAGCTTCCTAGAATTGCCTCCAGTTTAAGTATCTCTCTCCTTAAATAAGGAGAACAAGTTTATGCACTAATCTAGGAATGGCCTCACCAACACCCTGTACAGTCGTGCCATGGCTTGTGTCGGTGTGACTTTAGGGTTTTTTTGGCTGGATGCAAATTACAATATTGATTGTCCCCCGATCGCACTCTTGCCGAAGCTGTTGTTTCAACAGCTACAGTAGGAAGGAACGGTGACGGAGAATTTGAGCATGTTCGATCGGGACTTTGGTAGCTTTGGAATGTTTAAAGACCTCTCTCACAGCGATGAACTAATACCACCCCCGTACCAGTTTTATTGAAATCAGTGCCAGGGGTGTGGGTGTGGGTGAGAGAGGTTAGTGAAGGGTCTTTCACCTTTCAGGTCTGGGTTTAGATCCAGCCAGACTGATGGATGAACGGTCTCAAGAATCCCCAAGATAAGCAAGTTGGGCTGTTTTAATTGGGTCTTTAGGGGTCATTCTTGAATGAACTAATCTTACTCTGTATTTGATTTGACCTGAGAATGTCCGAAGCCAGTTCAAAAGGCAGTTGAGTGATTACCTGAAGAGAAAAGGCACTTGGTGGATTTGAACCTTCTAAAAAAAAAGCTTGGTGGGCGGAATGACCTCTCCTCACTAAATATCATCTGTTTCTTTGTCTTAAAAAAAACCCAACTTTCTCTTTATAAGAATCTCTTGTGGGAGGCGTGACGAATCTTCAAGTTGTTGAAACCCAGAGCTCTCAAATTCGTATCACCTGGTCTGGATTTCCCAGGGCGACAGCGTACAGGGTCACATGGAGGAGAGCTGATGGTAGGTGTTCCACTTTATTTACTGTTCAGGTTTGTTCAATGATGTGTGAGCCTGTGAGGTTCCAGTATTGAGCATGTGAGGGATGAGGGGCTTCATTCCTATTTCTCCCCCGCTCAAATCTATTCGTTGAATTACATCCAGTTTACAGCACAAGTGCCAGGCAATGACCATCTCCAAAAAGAGAGAATCTACCCATCGCCCCTTGACGTTCAATGGCATTACCATCGCTGAATCCCCCACTATCAACATCCTGGGGGTTGCCATTGACCAGAAACTGAACTGAACTAGCCATATAAATATGGTGGCCAGAGGAGCAAGTCAGAGGCTAGGAATCCTGCAACGAGTAACTTAGCTCCTGACTCCCCAAAGCCACATCGACAAAGCACAAGTCAGGAGTGTGATGGAATACTCTCCACTTGCCTGGATGAGTGCAGCTCCAACAACACTCAAGAAGCTTGACACCATCCAGGACAAAGCAGCCCACTTGGTTGGCATCCCATCCACAAACATTCACTCTCTCCACCACCGATGAACAGTAGCAGTAGTGTGTACCATCTGCAAGATGCACTGCAGGATCTCACCAAGGCTCCTTAGACGGCACCTTCCAAACCCACGACTACTACCATCTAGAAGGACAAGGGCAGCAGATGGTGCAGTGGTATTGTCACTGGGCTAGTAATCCAGAGACCTAGGTTAATCCCTCCAAGGCAGATGCTGGAACTTGAATTCAATAAAAATCTGGAATTAAAAGCCTAATGATGACCATGAAATGTTTGTCATATAAAGAGAAAGTTGTTTTTTAAGGCAATTCACTAATGTCCTTTAGGGAAGGAAATCTGCCGTCCTTACCTGGTCTGGCCTACATGTGACTCCAGACCCACAGCAATGTGGTTGACTCTTAAATGCCCTCTGAACTAGAGCAGCTAGGGATGGGTAATAAATGCTGTCCTGGCCAGAGACACCCACATCCCATGAACGAATATGAAAAAAAAAGATGTATGGGGACACCACCACCTGGAAGTTCCCCTCCCAGTCAGTCACCATCCTGAATTGGAAATATATCGCCGTTCCTTCACTGTCGCTGGGTCAAAATCCTAGAAGTCCCTCCCTAACAGCACTTGTGGGTGTACCTACACCACATGGACTGCAGCGATTCAAGAAGGTACCACCTTCTCAAGGGCAACTAGGGATGGACAATAAATGCTGGCCCAGCCAGCGAAGCCCACATCCCATGAATGAATAAAAAAAAAATGAGGCCCCAGCTTAACTGTTTTGGGCTGGCATTTTTGCTCTACATGAGCCTCCTCCCACGCTACTTTACCTAACGCTATCAGTATTTCCTTCTATAATGAAAGCAAAATACTGTGCATGCTGGACATTTAAAACAGAAAGTGCTGAAAATGCTCAACAGATCTGACAGCTCATGTGAAGAGAGAAAGAGAGTTAACCTTTCAAGTCAAATAATCTTGAAGAGCCATATTTGACGAGACAAGTTAACTCTGTTTCTCTCTCCGCAGGTCTCTCTCTGCCAGGCCTGCTGAGTATTTCCAGCGCTTTGCATTTTTATTTCAGAATATCCTTCCATTCCTTTCTCCCTCATGAGCTTATCTAGCTTCCCCTTAAATGTATCGCTGTTATTTGCCTCAACTACTCCGTGTGGTAATGAGTTCCACCTTCTCACCACTCAATGGGTAAAGAAACCTTTCTGAATTTCCTGTTGGATTTATTAGCGACCATCTTATATTTATAGTTTTGGATTCCCAGACAAATGGGAAATTCCACCTACTTTGTCAAACCCCCTCCACCATCTTAAAGAGCTCTATCGGAAAAGAGCCTCGACATTGCCCAGCCTTTCCCGATATGTATGTCCTCTCAGTTCTCATTTCCTTACAGTTCAGGCCTGTTCCCCCTCTCCATCCAGACTCCTCCTTGCTTCTGCTGAAGGCCTCAAGTCAAGCTGCACTATGTCTCCAACCCTCACCCCAGTGATCATTCTCCATAAGTGATCCTCGACACCGAGGGCCGGATTTCCCCATCTTCAATACCTTTATAATTAATAAGCGAGTGTACTCAAAATGGGGGGAAAAAAAAAACCTGGAATACTTGTTGCCTCTGCTGTGAGTTTTTTTTTTGGTGTTGCTTGCGCATTGACCTGAAGATTAACCATTAAAACCTGGAGACTCTGGAGGGTTGGCAACCCTACCAAGTTAAAAATCAAATTTTAGGGAGTCCTCGCTTTTTTAGAAAGCTCTAATTCAGGCCTGTTGAGCATTCCCGATTTTAATCGCTCCACCATTGGTGGCTGTGCCTTCAGCTGTCTAGGCCCTGAGCTTTGGAATTCCTTCCCAAACCTTTCCATCTCTCTCTCTCTTATTTTAAGACATGTCTTAAAACCTGCTGGTTTTACTGTCTCCTTAGGTGGGCTCGGTGCCACATGTGTGGTAATCGCTCTTGTGAAGGGCCTTGGGGTGGTTCACCACACTAAGGTGTTATATCAATGCAAGTTGTTGTTGCTGCACTCTCAGGTCTCCATTTTATTGCTCCTCTGTCCCTCAGGCGTTAAGGACAGTAGACTTCTGAGCAGAGACACCACCTTGTTCAACATTGAAGGGTTGCAGCCCAACACCATGTATGCGATTGAGGTATCGGGACTGGTTGGGTCCAGAGAGGGAAATGTCGTCACAGTGACTACAAAGACCAGTAAGTGCCAATCCTCCATGGACCGAGTCGGCTGGCTAGTTATTACTTTTCGGGTGAATTTTGTGCTCCTTCGTTGTCAGGGCTGCTCATGATGGGGGAATGGAACACTTCACATTTTGAGCACCTTGTTACTCTCAGTCTTTGGAGAGTGTGGTTAGAATGCGAGACCTGGACTGCATTGTCTGAAAGGGCGGTAGAGGCAGATTTAGTGCTAGCTTTCAAAAAGGGAATTGGATGAATACATTAAAAGGAAGAAAATTAACTGGGCTAACTTTCAAAGAGCCAGCAGAGGTACGATGGGCCAAATGATCACCTTCTGTATTGTATGATTGTCGAGGTGCCTCTGCTTTGCTCCAGAAATGTACACTGGCCCCAATCCTAGAAGAGTCTACCCCAGCGGCAAAGCTACGACATCGTTCCATAATCCACACTGGTCTCTCAGGGTGAGATTCTGAAGGGTGTTTCGAGATGAGCAGTAAAGACAACCATCATTTAAAGTGGACGGTGGAGAAAAGGGCCTGTCACAACTGGCCATTGCTGGAGGCCTCTTCAGTTAGAGACAGTACCCCAGGGATTATTTGAGCCTCAGGAAATGACCTGAACCCGCAGACTCTAGAACGAGGGGGTCACTGTTTAAAAATAAGGGGTCGCCCATTTAAAACAGAGATGAGACGAAATCTTTTCTCTCAGAGGGTCGCGAGGCTTTGGAACTCTCTCCCTGAAAAGGAGGTGGAAGCAGAGTCTTTGAATATCTTTAAGGCAGAGCTGGATAGATTCCTGGTAAGCACAGGAGGGGGTGATAGGTTATCGGGGGGTAGGCGGGATGCAGATTTCAGGTTGCCATCCGATCAGCCATGATCTTATCAAATGGCGAAGCAGGCTGGAGGGGTTGAATTGCCCACTCCTGCTTTGTTTGTATGTTCGTATGGATTTGGGTCTGGTGGTGTGGAAGCCACATTTGGCCACATTTCTGGTTCCACGTAAATGACAAATTGTGTTACTTATGACTAATATATTCCCTGTATCTTTTTACGAAAAGATCCCATTGTTGGAGATGTGACCAATTTGCGAGTGACTGAGTCTCGACGCAACACGCTCCGGATTGCATGGACTGGAGTGGGCAGGGTGTCTGCCTACAGAATCACATGGAAGAGCGCTGATGGTGCGTTTATCGGGTTTGGCCATCTTACGAAATGTGCGCTAGGTGGTCTCTTTCACCATTGCTACAGCCCAGTGTCGGGTTTTAAAAAAAATTGATTCTGTCGTGAGATGTGAGTGTCACTGACAAGGCCAGTACTTGTTGCCCACCCCTGATTGCCCTTGAACTGAGTAGGTGGCGAGGCCATTTCAGGGGATATTTAAGAGTCTACCACATTGCTGTGGGTCTGGAGTCACATGTAGGCCAGACGAGGCAAATTTCCTTCCCTAAAGGGTGACGGTGAAGCAGATGGACTTTTACAACAATCGATGATAGTTGTCATGGTCACTATTACTAGCTTTCAATTCCAGCTTTTATTAATTGGATTTAAATTCTAAGGTGGGATTTGAACTTGTGTCCCCAGGGTATTGGGCTTCTGGTTACTAGTCCAGTCACATTACCCTTACACCACCATCTCCCTGTCCTGGGCTTTGGGCTGTAGGATAAAGGCCCTGTTACTGGGCTAATGGTTCCTTCAAAATTTATTCTTACATGGGATGTGGGCATCGCTGGCAAGGCCAGCATTTTTTGCCCATCCCTAATTGCCCCCTTGAGCTGAGTGGTTTGCTAGGCCATTTCAGAGGGCAATTAAGAGTCAACCACATTGCCCTGGGCCGAGAGTGACATGTAGGCCAGACTGGGTAAGGGCAGCAATGAACTAGATGGGTTCTTACAACAATCAATCAAAGTTTCATGATCACCATCACTCAGACCAGCTGTCAATTCCAGATTTTTACAAAATTTATTGAATTTAAATTCCACTAGCAAGATTCAAATCCATGCTGCCAGGACATTAGCCTGGGCCTCGGGATTACTAGTCTCATGACATTGCCACAAAGCCCCCATCTCCCCAGCGGATAAGAGCTCAAATCTCACTGGCAGATTGAGAGCCCAAATTCAGTGTGAAAACCTGGAAATAAAGAACTTAGTAACAGTAAAAAGCGAGCAATTAACTGCTGGATTGTCATAAAAATCCAACTGGTTCATGAATGTCCTGTGAGGAAGGAAACCTATTGTCCTTATCCAGTTGGTTCTGGATCTGAGTCCAATGTGGTTGACTTTCCAGCACCAGGCAAACCTAAAAACGAGGTGTCAACCTGGTGAAGCTACAACACAGGACTGCTTGTGTGCCAAACAGCATAAGCAGCAAGTGATAGACAGAGCTAAGCGATCCCACAACCAATGGATCAGATCTAAGCTCTGCAGTCCTGCCACATTCAGTCGTGAAAGGTGGTGGACAATTAAACAACTCACTGGAGGAGGAGTCTCCACAAATATCCCCATCCTCAATGATGGGGGAGCCCAGCACATCAGTGCAAAAGATAAGGCTGAAGCATTCACAACAATCTTCACCCAGAAGTGCCAAGTCGATGATCCATCTTAGCCTCCTCCGGAGCTCCCCAACATCACAGATGCCAATCATCAGCCAATTCGATTCACTCCACGTGATATCAAGAAACAGCTGAAGGCACTGTAAGGTACTGCAAAGGCTATGGGGCCTGACAATATTCCTGCAATAGTACTGAAGACTTGTGCTCCAGAACTTGCCGCACCCCTAGCCAAGCTGTTCCAGTACAGTTACAACACTGGCATCTACCTGGTTATGTGGAAAATTGCCCAGGTATGTCCTGTCCACAAAAAACAGGATAAATCCAACCCGGCCAATTACCGCCCCATCAGTCCACTCAATCTTCAGTAAAGTAATGGAAGGGGTCATCAACAGTGCTATCAAGTGGCACTTGCTTAGCAATAATCTGCTCACTGACGCCCAGTTTGGGTTCCGCCAGGGCCACTCAACCCCTGACCTCATTACAGCCTTGGTTCAACATGGACAAAAGAGCTGAACTCCCGAGGTGAGGTGAGAGTGACTGCTCTTGACATCAAGGTCGCATTTGACAGAGTGTGGCATCAAGGAGCCCTAGCAAAACTGGAGTCAATGGGAATCAGGGGGAAAACTCTCCACTGGTTGGAGTCATACCTAACACAAAGGAAGATGGTTGTGGTTGTTGGAGGTCAGTCATCTCAGTTCCAGGACATCACTGCAGGAGTTCCTCAGGGTAGTGTCCTTGGCCCAACCATCTTCAGCTGCTTCATCAATGACCTTCCTCCCGTCATAAGGTCAGAAGTGGGGATGTTCGCTGATGATTGCACAATGTTCAGCACCATTCGCGACTCCTCAGACACTAAAGCAGTCCATGTCCCAATGCAGCAGGACCTGGACAATTTCGAGGCTTGGGCTGACAAGTGGCAAGTAACATTTGCGCCACACAAGTGTCAGGCAATGATCACCTCCAACAAGAGAGAATCAAACCATCACCCCTTGATGTTCAATGGCATTACCATCACTGAATCTCCCACTATCAACATCCTGGGGGTTACCACTGACCAGAAACTGAACTGGACTAGCCATATAAATACTGCGGCTACAAGAGCAGGTCAAAGGCTAGGAATCCTGCGATGCGTAACTCACTTCCTGACTCCCCAAAGCCTGTCCACCATCTACAAGGCACAGTTCAGGAGTGTGATGGAATACTCTCCACTTGCCTGAATGAGTACAGCTCCAACAACACTCAAGAAGCTTGACACAGTCCATGACAAAGCAGTATGTTTGATTGGCACCACATCCACAAATATTCACTCCCTCCACCACCGACACACAGTAGCAGCAGTGTGTACCATCTACAAGATGCACTGCAGGAATTCACCAAGGCTCCTTAGACAGAACCTTCCAAATCCACGACCGCTACCATCGAGAAGGACAAGAGCAGCAGGAAGTTCCACCTGGAAGTTCCCCTCCAAGTCACTCACCATCCTGACTTGGAAATGTATCACCGATCCTTTACTGTCACTGGGTCAAAATCCTGGAACTCCCTCCCTAACAGCACTGTGTGTGTACCTACACCACAGGGACTGCAGCGGTTCAAGAAGGCAGCTCACCACCACCTTCTCAAGGGCAACTAGGGGTGAGCAATAAATGCTGGCCCAGCCAACGAAGCCCACATCCCGTGAACGAAAAAAAAACCCTCTGAAGTGAGTCACTCAGTGGTCCAAGGAGAAGACCTATCATCACCTTCTCAGGTCAACTAAGGGTGGGCAATAAATGTTGACCTTGCCAATGACGTACACATCTTAAAAGTACATTTTAACAAACTGTGCAGTGTAATGATGACATAGTGCTGCCTGAATCGTGTTTGCGCTGGTTGTGTGGAATCGCCTCACTCTCCTAATTTAAGATACTCCTTAAACCCTACCTCTTCAACCTAACTATTGGTCACCTGTCCTAATATCTCCCTAAGTGGCCCAGTGTCAAGTTATGTTTGGATAACTCTTGTGAATTGCCTTATGTTACAATCCCCGTAGACACCATTAACTTTTAAAATGATCTGAATTTCCCAGTGAGTGATGGAAAGAACCGAATGACAAGATTTCATGTTTTAAGACTTTTGCTGTAATAAACAAATCAAAATCAACAAGATCAAACGTTACATAACAGGCAACTAATACATCAAACCAAAGAAAAGGCACTTTCGCATTAACTAACAATTGAAATACATCTTACAACCCCTTTTGCTGTACACTGCACTTCTGGCAGATGGGTAGCATTACAGGAACAGTTCCAAAGTTCCAGCTCTCCAGCAGACTCACTTCTCCATGCTATGCTAGGTCAAAACTTCCAGTGCCTTTAGAAAATCATTCCGGAGTTTTCTGGATCTAGTTTTCACCAATAAGCTATACCTCAGTGACACTCTGTTCCTTAAATCTCTTAGATCCCGTTCTGTTCTGTTCCATTCCTTTTGAACAGAAAATTAACTCTCACCAGCATCCTGTTTGGTTGTTAACACAAAATAGTCCTGCTCTGCTTTTCCACAGCAGTACCTTCTTTATTTCTTCCCCGCTTCTCAAAAGGCAGCTGTCCTTTTTCTGTGACACACTGTGTTGAGGTGCTAAGACTATCACTTGGTACCTCAGTAGGTTTCTGTTTGAGTTTCTGTCCCCATGGCAATTGGATCACATAGTCTCTGAGCAAGTGTTCATCATGACTCCACCATCCCCCTTTCAGAATGTTCTGTTTAACCTTGAGTTAAAGGGGACATTTTAAAATATAACCATCTTGCAAAGCTCAGTGTTCATGACGCTTATGGTGTTTTACTCGGTTAAATGCGCAATAATAAATCTATTGTTGATTTTACAGTCAAAATTTTGTTTGTTAATTCAGGAGTTGAAGAGAGCAGTATAGTGAGTGGAGATATCAAATCATTTAACATCCAGAAGTTAAAGCCCAACACTGCTTATGCTGTCAGAGTCACTCCCCAAATGGGAAATAGAGAAGGGATTCCTGCTACCATTATGACAAAGACCGGTAAGTATGTGGTGATGTTTCTATGTATGTGAACCGGGGGCAGAGATGAAAAAGAGATTTTACACTGAACGAGATCCATCACTTGATGGACCCAGATTACGAAAACCGTAGAAAATAAATGCAGCCCTTTCCACAGAAGAACACCGTGTTTCTTAAAATGAAATACAATGAACAGTGTACAAGGAAGAAATTGGATGTTAGTTGTTGTTACAAAGCTATTGGAGTATAAGAGTAAAGAGATTTTACTGTAAGCATATTGGGGAGGCCACAATTGAAGTACTGTGAGTAGTTTTGATCTCTTTACCTAAGGAAGAATATACTTACCCTAGAGGGGGTGTAACAAAAGTTCACTTGACTGATTGCTGGGATAGGACGATTGTCCCATGAGGAAAGATTGTGTAGCTTAGGCCTATTTCTATTCTCTGACATTTAGAAGAATGAGAGATGATCTAACTGAAATATATAAAATTCTTTAAGGGGCTTGGGTAGATGCTTAAAAAATGGTTGGGGAATGAGGTAGAAAATGAGGGCACAGTCTCAGAACAAGGGTAGGCCTTTTAGGACTGAGATGAGGAGAAATGTCTTCACTCAGAGGATGGTGAATCTTGGGAATTGTCTACTCCGGGCAGTTGTGGATGCTCAGTCACCGAGTATATTCAAGACAGATGTCAGTAATCTTCTTGGGCGCTAAGGGAACTAAGGGATATGGGGATAGTGTGGGAAGGTGGAATTGAGGTAGAAGATCTTACGGAATTGCGGAAGAGTCTCGAGGGGCCGAATGGCCCACTGAAGCTCCTATTTCTTATGTTCTTGTGTTCCAAAGCCGTTTTAAGTGTGATTGTATGTGTTAGGACAATTATTGTGCTGTCTTTGATAGCAGCTTGATGTGTATGCTTTATGGTGACCTCCTCTGCTGTCACTACAACAGCGTCCAAAGAGGGTCACGTAGCTGGAGTCAGCGATGTCCGAGTGCTTGAAGCCCGCAGCGATGTCCTCCGAGTGTCTTGGGTCGGTGTTCGCGGAGCCACATCTTACCGTATCAGCTGGAAACGCAGTGATGGTAGGTCCCCTTTGCTAAAGAAGGGAGGAAGTTCATATCAGTGATGGCGACCATGAAATTACTGGATTGTCTTAAAAAACCCACCCGGTTCACTAATGTCCTTAAGGAAATGAACTCTGCCATCCTTACTCAGGCTGCCCTACATTTGACTCCGTATCTACAGCGATGTGGTTGACTCTTAACTGCCCTCTGAAATGGCCTAGCAAGCCACTCCGTTGTATTCAAGAAGGCAGCTCACCACCACCTCCTGAGGAGCAACTAGGGATGGGCAATAAATGCTGGCCTTGCCAGTGATGCTCACAACCGATGAGTGAACAATAAAGGAACTGCTTGAACCCACGACTAGCTGATGTAACCCACTCCATGTTTCCTCTCCAATCTGCAGGGGGACCTGAGATCAGCAGGGTTGTACCTGAAGATGTAAGTACCTTTGATATCATGGAACTGCAAGGCGGAGTTAATTACCTCGTTAAAGTTGTTGCGTTGATCAAAGATCGTGAAGGACAGCCCATCACCATCACTGCGACTACTCGTAAGTCACTCACAGGGAATGATTCTTTCCCACAGCCCGATTATTCTCTGTCCCCGATTGTTTTTTGTGGGAGTCGTGTTCAGCCTGTCGTGCCTATCACTCTCCACCTATCGACTTGTTTGGTTCAAATGGCTATTTTCTCTCAGGAAACGCGATGGTCTCTTTCTCGTCCGTTCTCTGACCACAATGCATGCTGAAACAACTCAGCTATGAGTTTGCTGTGCAGGTATTGAAAAGGGCACGGAGAATTTTGCAGACATTGTGGAGGGGTGCAGAGAAGTGTGAAAGCCTTGGAGAGGCTGCACCTCGGGCTATTCAGCCTCAAAGGGAAACATCTGAGAGTTGGTCTTGGAGGTAAACTAGATAGATAAGGACACGGGATTATTAATTTAAGCCGTTAGAATTGATATGGAAAATTTCTACTTTAAACAGAGCGAATGAGATATGGACAGAGCAAGGGAAGCCAAAATCCAGGAATCTGTTAAGACACAATTTAGATGCTGAACTGAAGGGGCTGCAGGATTTCTCTGTGTGAATGAACTAAGATGGGCCGAATGGCCTCCCCAGTATATAATTATCCTCTGACCTCACCCTAGGGATTTACCTCCATTTGTTCTCCCCTGGGCAAATGGGCACGAGCTAACTCCTTCTTATTTCCCATTTGAAACACGTGCCCTTCTCATCGCAGTGACACAGGTCGGCCCATCGCTTTCAGGGTCTTAGCTAGAATGTTCTGTTTTCCAAGGGGAATGATTACGCCCTGCACCCCTCCCGCAAAACCGTCCCTCCATTGTTTCCATGCGGCAGCGCTAACCTGTTGGTCTTTTTGTAATGTCGAAATTGCAGCTGCTGTTGAACGTCTGCAGGGAACGACTGGGAATCTCCGGATCATCGGCTCAACCACAAAGCGGATTCAGATAGCCTGGAACGCTGTGCCGGGAAGCTCCGGATATAGAATCTACTGGAGGCTGGCAGAGGGTAAAATGTTTAGTGACTTTAACGTGTTGCTTTGAAAATCACTATAGCAGCTTAGTGGACTGAGGGAACAGCAGCGAGTGACCCGCTGCTCCCAGTATAGCTACAGTCTATAAACGGGCCATCATAGTCGGCCTGATAAAGGGCATGAGCTGATTTGATTTGTTTCTGACTCTTGTTAAGGTTGAGTTGCCTCTAGACTTGATATTCCAATGCCCTCCTGTATATATATACGGTATAAATTGTTCTTTTCCCCTTACATTGGTTTTCTTATGAGTGTCCTGATGAGTGCAAGGCAAAAAGCTCCGACATGTCTCTTTTTCAGCAATACTTGAATGTCAATTTGTAACCTAGAACTTTGTAACCTAGAACGTACCTCAGTGTCATGCCAGATGGTAGATTTACTCAGAAGGCCATTCAGTCCATCGTTCCTGTGCCAGCTCTTTGAAGAAAACTATCCAATTAGCCCCATTCCCGTGTCCTTTCCCTGCAGCTCTGCAATTTCCTGCCCTTCAAGTATTTGTCCTGTTCCCTTTTGAAAGTCACTATTGAATTTTCTTCCACCCCTCTTTCGGATCAGTGAGTTCCAGATCATAACTGCATCCCATTGCTTAAATTCTGTTTTCCTGATGTTGCCTTTGGATCAGTTACTGATCACCGTAAATCTCTGCCCTATGGTTACTGACACTTCTGCCAAAGCAAACGCCTCCTTATTTCTCTGAAACCCTTCGTACTGAATCAGATCCACCCTTAACCTTCTCTGCTCTGAAGAGGACAGCCCAGGCTTCTCCAGTCACTCCGTGTAACTGAAGTGTTCCGTCCTTGATATCGTTTGAGTAAGCCTCCTCTGCGCCCTCCCCAAAGCCTCAACATGCTTCCCAAAGTCTGGTGCCTTGAATGGGAATGGGGCTAATTGGATAGTTTTTTTTTTCCAGCACAGGAATGATGGAATGAATGGCCTCCTTCTGAGTAAATCTACCGTCTGGCGTGACACTGAGAAACGTGGGTCAATAAAGTTCTGGGTTACAAATTGGCACTCGAGAATGTCCAAGCTTATCGTCTTGTACTCATCAGGACACTTTGCAAGAGTGGGAATAATATATCAATATAAGGGGAAAACAACAATTTATACTGTATACATTGAGCATAAGTTGTTGTTTTCCCCTTATATTGGTATTCTTGCAACGTGTCCTGATGAGTGCAAGATGAAAAGCTTTGACATGTCTCTTTTTTCAGCAATATTCACATTCTGTGCTACCAAACCACAATTTAGTACTCATAGTACTCTAGTTGGGACCCAGTCAGTGTTTTTTTCAAAGTTTAGCATAAGTTCCTTGCTTGTACTGAGACGTATGTATACATATGAAGGTTACATTGGTTTGGATCCTAATTATTGAATGAAATCCTGCTGACAGGTGGCCCAGAGACCAATCGATTGGTTACAGCAACCATCACCACATTTGATATCCTGAATCTGCAGCCAGGGATGAGTTACATCATCAGGGTCTCTACCCTTTTTGGCGACCGTGAAGGGACCCCTGTAACAATCACTGGTGCCACAGGTAAGAGTCAGTGAATTTTTTTGACAAGAGATTATGTGCGCTTGCTTGTCGATGTGCATTTACTGAGGTTCTGATTTAATGTTCGCTTTATTTCTGTAGCACCTTTCACAACCTCAGGGTGTCCTGAAAGGGCTTTAGAGACAACTTAATACTTTTGAAATGCAGTCAGACCTGTAACATAGGAAACTTAGCAGCTAATTTGCACACAGCAAGCTCCCACAAACAATAATAAGATAATAACCAGATAAGTTAGGTGTTGGTTGAGGGTTAAGTGATAACCAGGGCAGTGGAAGGTACCCCAATGCTTTCCTTCGAAACAGTGATCTTTTATGTCTGCCTGAAAAGGCAGATGGGGCCTTGTTTTAACACCCAGAAGACCTCTGACAGTGCAGCACTCCCTCAGCACTGCCCGGCATTATATCCCTAGATTACGTGCTCAAGACTCCGCAGAGTTTGGGGACTTGAGCCCACGACCTTGTGACTCCAGTATCTACATTTTAGTCCTGGTGGGCAGCCTGACACTGGGGTTATTGGCCATGGTGCTCACTGCATTGTTTTTGATTGGAGTGGTGAAGTACTGGGAAGTGACCAGATATTTCCCCATCAGGGAGCTGATCCATTCATAGACCCCCAACTTGCCCCATAGAGTGTACAACATTGAGGAAAAGACCAATAGCAAGTTGCCCGCACTCATGGTTCCTGGCAATGCTTGATTTGGGACAATTGTGCAAATGATGATAGGAATATCTCAATGGGGTGGGGGTGGAGTGGGGGTGAGCCCAAGATCGTGTCTATCCTACACGAAAGATCTTCTTCAATTTGGACTGAGATGATGTTTTGATTTTGGACGGCCCAAGGTCGTGGAATAAATTTTGGTATATAAATTCAGATCTTTCCTTCTTCCTGAAATCTGTGCGAAACAGATCTAAAATTGGCATGGAGATCTAAAATTGGCATGGCGATCTTTGGGTAGGTGCCAGATGGGGGGGTTAGTCTGAGTCAATTTTAATCTCAGTCATAGAGTTGTTATGGCACAGAAGGAGGTCATTCATCTATGGAACCCATGCTGGTCCTGGTTTCTGAGAGTTCTCTGTTACTTTACCCGCAGCCCAGGCTGAGAAGGTGCAGGGATTCCGAGTGATAGATGTCGATACAGGCAGGATGACACTGGGCTGGTATCGTGTCCCTGGAGCTACAAGCTACATCCTGTCTTGGAGACTTACTACAGGTGAGTTCACATATTGAAGTCCCTCAGACTCTGTTATCTTTACCTGAAAGTCCTGAAGGACCAGACAAATAGCATTGCCCTCTGATCACTAATGAGGTTTTGCTTCTAGCTTGGACAACAGGACTAAGATCAGATTTCATTTCATTGGAGCCTTGTTCCTCAGCACCAGGTCGTCCAAACTGAATGATCAAATTAATACCCAAATTTTCTGAGCTTCAAATCAGGAGCTAAAACCCAACACGGCCTGAGCAAGCAATAGCACCTTCCAAGTCTACCACTCAGCAGGACAAGGGCAGCAGACGCATGGGAACGCCACCACCTGGAAGTTCCCTTCCAAGCCACTCTCCATCCTGACTTGGAAATATATCGGCCGTCCCTTCACTGTCGCTGGGTCAAAATCCTGGAGCTCCCTCCCTAACAGCGCTGTGGGTGTACCCACACCACATGGACTTGGATGGCGGGATTACCCCATGAGGAGAGATTGAGGAGACTAGGCCTATATTCTCTAGAGTTTAGAAAAATGAAAGTCGGTCTCATAGAATCTTACAAAATTCTCACAGGGCTTGACAAGGTAAGATGCAGGAAGGATGTTTCCCCATGCGAGGTGGGGGGTGGTCTAGAACCAGTGGACACGGTCTCAGAATAAGGGGGTTCCCTTTTGGGACTGAGATGAGGAAGAATTTCTTCACTCAGAGGGCGTTGAATCTTTGAAATTCTCTATCCCAGAGGGTGGTGGAGGCTCAGTCATTGAGTATGTTCAAGACAGAGATCAATAGATTTCTAGTTAATAAAGACATCAAGGGATATGGGGATAGCGCAGGAAAATGACGTTGAGATAGAAGATCAGCCATAATCTAATTGAATGGTGGAGCATACTGAAGGGGCTTAATGGCCTCTCCAGCTCCTATTTCCTATGTTCCAGTTCAAGAGTGTGGCTCAACACCACCTTCTCAAGGGCAGTTAGGGATGGATGCATTCCAAAGAACAAATAGAAAAATAATCACCCATAGTAATAGGGGAGGCAGTGGCATAGTGGTATTGCCACTGGACTGGTAATCTAGAGACCCAGGATAATGCTCTGGAGATCAGAGTTCAAATCCCACCACAGCAGATGGTGGAGTTTGAATTCAATAAAAATCTGGAATTAAAGGCTTAAGAATGACTATGAAATCATAAAATAATGCCCTTTGGGGATGGGAAAGAAATCTGGTCTACATGTGACTTCAGACCCACAATAATGTGGTTGACTCTTAAGTGCCCCCTGGACGATGGGCAATAGCCAGCAACACCTACACCCCATGAACAAATGTTGATCAGTTAAAATTGTTTGCTGGTTAGTTTTTTGAGTACTGCCAACCCCATTAATCCCACAATATTTATATGCTTCAGCTCAAAAAGAACAGCAGTCAGTCACTGTAGCAGAAACGACTGGCTCTTACCAGATCACCGACTTACAGTTTGGTAGCGAGTATACCTTCACAATCCGACCAGTGTTTGGAACAGAGTTTGGACCTGAGACCTCCATTACTGAAAAGCCTGGTGAGTGCGCAGTCATAGAATGTTCCAGAAGCACAGGAACCATCGAATGTCTTTTTTCTCCACAGGAACTGTGCAGTCTAATCCTACTCCCCATGTGCGCTTCCCGGTTCCTGTTAATGTTTCCCTCTCTCACCCTGTTCTTTAAGAAATTGTGTGGATCCTGCTTCCACGGTTTATGAACCAGAGGTGACTTTGGAAAAAGTAGCGAGTTGTTGTGACCTGGAATGCGCTGCCTGAAAGGGCGGTGGAAGCAGATTCAATAGTAGCTTTCAGAAGAGAATTGGATAAATACTTGAAGGGGGAAAAATTTACAGGAAAGACCAGGGAAAATGGGATTAATAGGATAGCTCTACAATGGAACAAATGGCCTCCTTCTCTGCTGGATGTTTTACATATTATTTTAACTAACCTCTGAGTAAAAAGAAAACAATTTTATCAAAAACTCTCCCTTTAATTCTTTTTGTTATTGTCTTAACTTTACTTTAGGTTATAATTATAGACTGCGGAGGTCGTGTTCACCTGAGGAGGTTTATGTTTACCATTTGGGATTAAGGTCTATAATATGATGTCAGTATGACTCTGTTCACCCATCACCCTAGTACACGCTGACCTACATTGGTTCCCAACAGCGTTTCAAATGTACAATTCTTATCCTCATGTTCAAATCCCTCCATGACCTAGCTCCACACTATCTCTGTAACCTCCTCCAGCCTTACACAACCCTTCGAGATCTCTGCTTTGCTCCAATTCTGACCTCTTGCGCAACTACAAATTTTAACGCCCCCATCGTTGGCGGCCATGCCTTCAGCTGACTTGGCCCTAGGATCTGGAATTCCCTTTAAAACCACGCCGTCCCTTTCCCCTTTTCAGACGCTCCTCAAAACCTACTTCATTGACCAAGCCCTTTGCCATCTCTCCTAATATTTCCTTATGTGCTGTCTCTTTCTGTCTAACTGCTCCCTGGGACGTTTAAGGTGCTGTATAAATGCAAGGTGTTTATTTTTGAATTGCGTGGAAGAGAAGACAAGGCGCACCAAGTGGTTTGGTGACACCAAGCTGGGTGGAATAATTAAAAGCTGGTATGAATGGGACAAGAAAACTTCTTGAGGATTGAGGGATATGGGAAAATCGGGTAGGAAGGTGGAGAAGAGATAGAAGATCGGCCATGATCTTAAAAGGTTCACCGGACTGATTCCTGGGATGAGGTGGTTATCTTATGAGGAAAGGCAGCACAGGTTGGGCCTGTATCCAGTGACGCTTAAAAGAATGAGTTGTGATTTTAGGGGGACTTGACAGGGTGTATGCTGAGAGGATGTTTCCCCTTGGAGGAGAGACTAGAACTAGAGGACACAGTTTAAAAATAAGGGGTCTACCATTTAAGACGAGATGAGGAGAATTTTTTTCTCTCAGAGGGTCGTGAGTCTGAGGGACTCTCCTGAGAATGGCGGAGGCAGGGTCACTGAATATCTTTAAGGCAGAGGTAGGTACATTCTTGACTAACAAAGGAATCAAAGATTATCGCGAGTAGGCAGGAAAGTGGGGTTTAAGGTTACATCAGATCAGCCATGATTTTATTTAATGGCAGAGCAGGCTTGAGGGGCTGAATGGCCTATTCCTGCTCCTAATTTGTATCTTCGTATGATTTTATTGACTGATGGAGAAGGCTTGAGGGGCTGAATGGCCTCCTCCTGCTCCCAATTTGTATCTTCGTATGATTTTATTGACTGGTGGAGAAGGCTTGAGGGGCTGAATGGCCTACTCGCGTTCCTTCTCCTCATGCCCGACGAGACTGATTTGCTTTGCGTTGCTCGCAGTGTGTAGCAGAGCACGAGCTGACATCGTGTTCCTGGTCGATGGGTCCTGGAGTATCGGACAGAACAACTTTCAGAAAGTGAAGCAGTTCCTGTACAACGTGGTCTCTCATCTACCTCGCATTGGGACTGATGCGACTCAGGTAGGTCTATCCCTCCCCAATACTCTGATTAGTGGTGAAGAGAACTGGCTGTCGGTTTGTTGTGGGTTCTCATGAGCAATCCAGACATTAATCGGGATTCATCTTCTTTGACTCTGGAGTTTAGTGAACGGTCAGCTTGCCTCGATTGGTAGCTGGGGCAGAGGGTTGTGGGTTCAAACCACACTACGTTCATGAAATTCGAGAAGAGAAGGTTCAGGGGAGATTTGATAGTGGTATTCAAAACCATGAGGGGTATAGACTGAGTTGATCCCATTGGTAGAAGGGATGAGAACCAGAGGACATAGAGTTAAGAAGATTTGGAAAAGCGACAACTGGGAAAACTCTTTTACACAGTGAATGATTAGGACCTAGAATGCACTGCCCGAGTGTGTGGTGAAGGCAGATTCAATTGTGCCTTTCAAAAGGAAATTGGATAAGTACCTGAAGAGGAAAGAAATTGCAGGTCTACGGTGAAAGTGTGGGGGTGTGGGACTAGCTAAATTGCTCTTGCAGAGAGCTGGCACGGGCTCGATGCGCCAAATGGCCTCCTTCTGTGCTCTAACAACCCCATGATGCCCTGAACACATCATCTGCGTGGACTCTGAGGGAAAGCTGCTTAGTCAAAGATGCCAATTTTTGGATCAAGTGTTAAACTGAGGCTCTGACTGCCCGTTCATGTTGGTGTAAAAAAAAAATCCCACAGCAATATTCAAAGGGGGCTTGGGGAGTTCTGGTGTTCTGAGCACCATTTGTCTTTTCAACAATGCCAGTTAGAAAAAAAAGCACTCGTCATTGATCTCCTTTGTAGTTTGGGGTAGCTTGCCATGTGCAAACTGGTTGGCGCACTTGCCTACAAAACAACAGTACATACACTTCGAAATGGATGCACCGCATGTAAAATGCATTGAGACGTCCCTGAGGATCTGACAAGATTCTATATAAGGGCTTTATAAAGGGTGCATACAGCAGTAGTTCATTGGTGTAATAATTCAGACCCATGAGTGCTGTGCCTGAAGACAGGTTCTTGGTTAATTGTCTACACAGGCTTCATCCTGAGCTATTCCCCTTGCAGTTTTTTGTCAGTGGTGGTCTGTCATTGCCTTTCATTCTCAGGGGCAGGGTGAGGAGACAAATCTACCTCACCTGGAACGGGATTCAAACCCACGCTGTTGGCGTTTTTCAGAACCACATGCTAGCCATCCAAGCTAACCAATCTCCCTGTGTAATGGTAGTGAGCAACAAGATCTGATTAATTTGATCCTGTAACAGGTTACAGAAAAATAAACTCTTCATCTCAGAATTTTTCAATTGCTAACATAACGTGGGTATGAATTGTGTTGTGATTCGATAGCCCCTAACTACTTTTTACTGTTTCGGTGAACTCCATAAGTTCTGTGGTTAGTTTATGTGCAGTAATCACAAGGACTCGGCCGTGTGAAGAAATGGATCTTCTCACCTTTGGGAAAGAGTAAGTTGTGTACATGAGGTAAAATCCGGCCAGGAGACAAATTGTCCAACAGTGATACTTGTCGTTGAAGTGAAGCAGATCCTAGAATCCTTAAGTTGAAGAAAGAAGCAAATGGATAGAAAGAAAGACTTGCATTTATGTAGCACCTTTCACAACCACCAAATATCTCAAAGAGCTTTACAGCCAATGAAGTACTTTTGAAGTGTAGCTACTGTTGTAATGTAGGAAATGCAGCAGCCAATTTGCAAACAGCAAACTCCCACAAACAGCAATGTGATAATGACCAAACACATTGTTTTGGGGATGGCGATTAAGGGATAAACATTGGTCAGGACACTGGGCAGAACTTCTTCAAAATAGTGCCATGGATCTTTTATGTCCACCTGAGAGAACAGCTAAGGACTTGGTTTACTGTCTCATCCAAACAATGGCACCTCTGACAGTGCAGCACTCCCTCAGTATTGCACTGGAACATCAATACTGCACTGGAACATCAACCTTGAGTTTGCTGCTCAAGTCCTGGAGTGGGACTTGAACCCACAACCTCCTAACTCAGAGGCAGGAGTGTCACTCACTGAGCCACATGCAAAAACAGCAAGTGAAAAAAAAAATGCAGTCTTTTGAAAATAAGGCTTACCATTTTGCTTGCTGTATTTGTGAGATTGTAGGCTTCATGCATCCAAATAGAGAATATCCAATTTAGAGTCTCCCATTGTGCTGAAAATAATCATGTCAACAGAAGTTTAACTGTTCAAGAAACAGTTGCGCAGTCATTTCACTTCTGGGATCTGCATTGGAATTCAATCCAGACTGATAGATTGTGTAGCCTGTCTGTTGACTGTCAGGTTCACTCATAACATGGTCTTGATCCAGTTTCTAGCGGGCATGAATCCAGAATATAAAGTCATTTAGTCTGCAGTCTTAAAAATCAATACCAACAACATCGCCTTATACTATAACAGGGTGACATTTCTATTAACACCATCAGCCACCCAATTGTCCTTTGTAAGTCAAACTACCAGCCTGTGGGCAGTCTGGGGCTGTGTAGTTATATTCATTGATCAAAGTGCATTAACTCTGTTCTCATTGGACCTCTTTGACCAAGCTTTTGGCCATCTTTCCCAATATCTCCTTATGTGGCTCAGTGTCAGATTTTTCTCTGATCAAAATCCTTTGAGGAGCCTTGGGGTGTTTACTACGTTAAAGGTGCTAATGCAAGTCATTGTTAACAAGGAGTGATGCTTTCATGTCATGGGACTGGGCGACAATTAAAGTCAGCTCTCAGGGGTAAAAAAACAACCACTAAATCAGCTCCCCTAGACTGAGCTACTCTGAAACTTAATAAAAAGTAAAGGCGTTGTGCCAATTTCATTGAGTAGTTTGATATACAGGACAATTAGTTTAACCTTGCAATTTGGCCCATGTCTCTTTGTGCAGGTGTCAGTGGTTCAGTACAGCGATAAGCCAAAGATTGAAATCCCACTTGGTAAACTTGGCACCCACCAGGAGCTGCTCCAAGCCATAAGAGAACTTCCGTATCAAGGTGGCGGCACTAAAACAGGTAGAGTATCTGAATACCAAAGAGCTCGTGGACCTGACGTAGAGACTTCTCACAGAGAAAGGACCCTCTGGTAGGCTTGTGGTGTATTCTGGTCTGTGGCACTTTGGTGCGGGGTGTGGGGTGGTGGGGAGTGGGGTAGAATTAGGCTGGTCATTTTGCCAAACTCCCACAATAAAGTTAACGGGGCTGAATTTACTTGGCTGTTCCTGCCGTAACTTCAACAAGAGTCCAGTGGAACGGCAAAGAGACGTGTCCAGGTGTGCCAAGCCCTGGGCTATGCTGGGTGTCCCTGGTTGGGTCCGGTAGAAGGGCTGGGGCTCCTGTCTTCCCTTTACAAGGCCAGTGACAAAATATCACATTAAAATAACTAAAAACTCCACTTTCTGCAGAGCAAGGATTTTTTTCCTGAAGCAAGTGCATGGTAATCACGGTAATCACGGTAATCCAGGGTGTCGCAGCTGACGTAGCCGGGCAGTGAGCGATAGAGCTGGAGCCTAATTTCTACAGGACTTTACAACCTTTTAATTAGAGAGACACAGATTACAAACATGGGGCAGAATCTTCTGATCGATGTGCGGTGATGTCAGGCGTGCGTCCCGATGTCACCGCGCGTCATTCCGCTCTTCAGGTGGGCAGGTACGCACCGGAGCCGACTGTGCGCCTGCCGGACTGTCAAAGGCCTGTTAAGGCCAATAAGCAACCAATTGAAGTAATTGTCAGAGCTGCCCGTCCGACCTTAAGGTTGGCGGGAAGGCAAAGAGTCCGGGTGGCCTTTTGCATTTTTGATTGAACCTCATCCACGGGCGGGATGAGGCTTCATGAGGGGCTTATAACTTTAATAAACTTTTGAATTAAAATTCATAGACGTGTCCCAGCCCATGTGACACTGTTACATGAGGGGACATGTCTGAATAATTTTTTTAATTCTTTTTTTCCATTTTTCACAATCAAATTAATCTCCCTGAGGCAGCTCCGTGCCTCAGGGAGATTTCTGCGCTCTTTCGCATGCATGCGCGCAAAAGAGCGCATGCCCCAGCTCTCCCTCCCCCCTCCCCCCCACCCGCACAGGTAGTGCTGAGCGCTTCCGGGTGTGCGTCACGCTGGGCGGGCCTTAATTGGCCAGCCCATGTAGTATGGCGGCGTGCAGCTGATCGCGGGTGGCAATTGGCTGCGCGCCCGCCTGCACCCGCTCCCGCTCAGCCTGCACGACGGGGAGGAAATTCTCCCCATGACCTCCAACCAACAACTGAACTTTCAGCTTGTTCCTATATGTGGGGTTTTACTTGGGGCTGGTGTACTTGGTCACCGCCTTTGTCCCTTCCGACAGGGCGTGCTTGGCCAGTTCCCCGGGCAGCAGCAGGCGCACGACGGTCTGGATCTCCCGGGAGCTGATGGTGCTGCCGCTTGTTGTAATGGGGCCAGGCAGGGAAGCCTCACCCGCGATGCACTCGAAAATATCGCTCACGAATGAGGTCATGATGCTCATGGCCTTGGAGGAGATGCCGCTGTCGGGGTGAACCTGCTTCATCGCTTTGTAGATGTAGATGGAGTAGCTCTCTTTCCTGGATCTTCTCCTCCTCTTGCCACCCTTCGCAGGCAACTTTTTCTGCGCTTTCTTGGTGCCCTCCTTGGAAACCCACACTTTCTTTTCGTCAACCATGCTTACAGTCATCTTCAGACACAGAATGTGAGCATCGCTGAGTCCCCCAGTAAATGCTCACCACCTGGATACAATGAACACCTCATTGGTATACAATTAACCCAGAGGCAGGAACTCATTACACTCGATTTCATGGGACCCATTGAATATGGGGAGGATGAAGACACTCAGTCAGATGGAGCGACCCGTCCTCCAGAAGATGAGGTTGATTCAGTTGAGAATCCTCCGCCGATTCGAGTCCACCCACATAGAATTGCTAAATCGGGTGACTCATCAGAGGGCGGCTGTGGGCAAGGTTTTGGAAAGAGGGTGCCCTTCTCCACACAAGGTGACACTGCCCTATAATGTCAGCACAGTGTTGGGTGTTATTGTCAAGACAGGAGTGTGATGATGATGACCTTAAGTGATATCTGTTGGCATGACTGTCAGGCGAGTGCGTTGAACTGTAATCCCCATCCACAAGGGTGTATGGGAGATGGTAGCATATGGTAATGTTACTGGGCATGTAATACAGAGATATGGGTTAATGCTTGCAGAAGTGAGTTCAAATCCCACCTTAGCAAACACTTGGAATAAAATGCTAGTCTCGTTCACAATGATCTTGAAAGAACTGCATTGCTGTTAAAGCACACCCACTTCACTAACAGCCTTCTGGGGAGAAAATCTGCTCTCCATTTTTAGTCTGGTCTCCTACATGATTGACTTGTAATGCTGAAATGGCCTAGCAAGCCTCTTACACAATAAAAAACGGAAAGAGCTGGAAAAACACAGCAGGTCTGGCAGCATCTGTGGAGGGAGAAACGGAGTTAACGTGTTGAGTCCAATGTGACTCTTTTGGAACCGTTTCCGAAGAAGAGCCCCATTGGACTTGCAACCTGAGCTCTGTTTCGCTCTCCACAGATGCTGCCAGACCTGCTGAGTTTTTTCAGCGCTTCCTATTTTCACCCAGATCTCCGGCACCCGCATGTATTTTGCTTTTGTTAAGCCTCTTGAGTTGTATCAAACCGTTACAGAGAGTCTTAAGGGAATACCTACATCCCAGGAGTGACAGTGGTTCACCATCACCTTTCCGAGGGGGATCGATGCTGGCCTTTCCAGTGATGCTCACATCCCATAAACAAATAACGATAAAAAAATAACGTGGGATCCAGGTCAATGAAGTGACTCGCATCCCCAGGGGGAAGGATGTGTTTTTTTTTTTGGATAGTGGGCTGTGAAGCCTGTGGCCTAGGATGGTGCAGGGTTCGCTACAAGACAGTCGCCGCCCCAGTTCTGACACCCAGGGATGAGTGGGCAGCGGAACGTCTGGCCAGTATGGTTAGGCAGAGTGCCCAGAGGCGTTTGCGCCCGCCTGTCCTTGGCAAAATGGGGTGCCCTTCCACTGACCTGGCAAACTCGGACAGGGTCAGCGACTGAAGGCGTCGGAAGGTGCAGCACAATCCCCTGGATAACAAACCACAGATTTTCAATCAATCATTTCTTTTCAAATCGTTGAAAAAAGCTCTTGTGTTTAAACAAGGTGCCTTTGGTACACTGTTCTATCCTTTGTCCATTCAACATTTAACAATTTGTCTAATTATTCACATATCACTTACATTTTCCGTCATGTTGAAGTGAAAGGTGCCAGTACCGGTAATGTTTGTTTTTTAAAAGCAGGATATCTTGTACTTTAGGATTGTTAGAGAGATTTTTTGCACAGGTTAACATCACAATCTTGGCTGAGATGTTAAACCGATGCCCCGAAAATTTGGGAATTCTCCCTGGTGTCAACAAGTGCCATATATATATATATATATATTTATATAAAGAATCAGATTGGCTAGTCACTGATTGTTTACTGTCTGTGGGATCTTGCTTTGCGTTAATGGGTTGCCGCATTTCCCGAGGTTGTGGGAGGCGCTGTATCTGAAAGTGAATTCTTTTCTCTTCCTTCATGACCTCCTCTTCTCATCACCCCTAGGCCAAGCGATCAATTTTGTCCTGGATTACGTGTTTCTGGCAGCTGGGAGGCGCCCACAGGTCCCGGCCTTGCTGGTACTGTTGACAGACGGACTGTCAGAAGACAGAGTAACAGAGGCTGTCAGGAAGGCAGAGGCCGCAGGTATTTTCCTCTGTTCCCCACCCCTCCCGCGCTTTGTTTACTGGGGGATTTCTTGGGGGCTAGGGGAGAGGATGTTTTTCAGGTATATGGAGAGGGTTGTCGGGATGTGGAATCGCCTGCCTGCAATAGCGGTGGAGGGGGGGTTGGGGGGGAGGTAAAACACACGACAACTTTCGATAAAGAAATAGCAAAGTAGCACCTCCCAAACCCAAGGTCTCCACCGCCCAGGAGAACAAGAAAAGTTTTACAGGGCTCTGAGGAAAGAGCCGGGAGGCAGGGTGGGACTAATGGAATGGCTGGCGCAGGCAAGATGGGCTGAATGGCTTCTTTTTTAGCTGTACGTTCCCATGATTTTATGGCATGGGTTCAGGTGCATGGGAACACCACCACTGGAAAGGTCGCCTCTGTGTCTAACACCATCCTGACTTGGAACCCTATTGTTGTTCCTTCACTATCGCTGAGCCAGTGTCACTGGACTAGTAATCCAGAGGCCCAGAAGCCCTGGGGATCTGGGTTCAAATCCCACCTGGCCATTTAAACTGGTGGAATTTAAATCCAATTAATAAATCTGGAATATAAAGCTGGACTCAGTAATGAGCTATCATCGATTGTCATTAAAAACCCATCTTGGTTCACTAATGCCCCTTTAGGGAAGGATATCTGCCATCCTTACCTGGTCTGGCCAGCATGTGACTCCAGACAAAAGAGCAATGTGGCTGACCCTTAACTGCCCTCTGAAATGGCCTAGCAAACCACTCAGTTCAGTTAGGGACAGGCAATGAATGCTGGCCTTGCCAGTGATGCTCATGTTCCATGAAAGAATTTTTAAGAAGTCCTGTAACTCCCTCCCTACCAGCAGTGTTGATGTACCTGCACCACATTCTGGAGCAGCTCAAGAAGGATGCAACTCACCACCACCCTCTTGAGGGTGACTAGGGAGAGACAATAAATCTGGATCACCAATAACACCCACATCCCCAAAAATATATATATTTTAAAAGTACTTGAAAAATAAATAAAACGAAAGAGGGTGTGGAAAAAGGGTGGGATTAAGGGACAACTCCATCAGGGACCTGGTTCAGGGCCACGGGATGAATCCTTTGCCTGTTATGAGCAGTGAGTGTTGTCTGAAGAGTGTGACTGGTCAGAGGTGACAGCACAGACTGCACTGTGGGTGTACCTACACCACAGAGACTGCAGCAATTCAAGAAGGGAGCTCACCACCACCTTCCGAAGGGCAACTAGGATGGGAAATAAATGCTGGCCTAGCCAGCAATGCCCACATCCCATGAATGCATATAAAAAAAAGTTATGTCAAGTGCAATGTTAGACCATCATCCTGTTGGTCAATTACCTTCTTTTGGGGTGGAGGGGGAAGCATAATGGGGGTGGGGAGGTCATCAAGCGATTTCACAGAATTGCCTCACTGTCAAAGCTTTACCTCTGTTGGGAAGGATGTTTTCTTCCATATAGAGACACACACTTGGTCTGTTTCCATAGCTCATTTTTCCTGGAATTTGGCATAGAGGCTATAGCTTGAGGGTCACCACTTCACATCAAGTATGGCTGACCAGGAATCTCTCCTACTCTTACCACCTATCATAGGCGTGTGTTATGAATGGACCTTACACAACCATCTTGGTCCTTGAAGTGGGACTTGAACCCAGAGCTTCTGGTTTAGAGGCAGGGACGCTACCCATTGCACCACAAGACCTCCTAAGGGGTAGACGTTCATGACTGTGGCTTAAGGCTTGTTAGGAAGAGCAGGCTGGAAAGGAAATTTCGTACTATGGCGCGTGGGCGACACGTTCCAGTATCTAATCTTGATAAACTGCCCAAGGAATGGAATCGAACCTAACGATCGTAATGCCATTCATCTCAATGTTAGGCATCCATCTGTTCGCTGTAGGCGTTGGTGAAGCGGATATTAAAGAACTGCAGAGTATTGTTACCAACAGAGACCCCAAGAACATTGTCTACGCAGAGAACTTTGACTCACTGGCCCAGTTTGAAGGGGCCCTCGCTGGTGTAATCTGCATTGCAGCCAGCAAACCAGATGTAAGTGACGTCCAACCTATCCGAGCACCACACGTTGAAATCAGACCAGTGCATGTGGCAAAATAACTGCAGCCCCTCACTCTCCCACTGCTTCTGTTTCACCTGAAGTTCCTCGGGTCCCCCTGAGCATTCCCAGCTTTAATGGCTCCACCATTGGCGGTCATGCCTACAGCTGCCGGGGCCCTAAGCTCTGTATTCCCTCCCTAAACCTCTCCACCTCTCTCCCTCTTCGTTTACCTTAAGACGCTCCTCGAAACCTACCTCCACCTGTCCTAATATGCCACTCATGCCAAACTTTTTATGGTAATACTCCTCGAAAGCGCCATTTTGCTACATTAGAGGTGCTATATTAATGCAAGCTGTAATTGCTGTAACCAAGTTCTTGGGTTCTTATTATTAGACTGAAAACACAGTTGTGCCTCAAAGTAAGTCAAGCTTATTTTTGAATCTTTTTTCTTTCAGGCATCCACACCAGCCCACTGTACTACTCAGTGTCCTGTGGTAGGTATCGCAAAAGTCTGTCTATTCACAAACCTTTCTTAGCTGCATAGTTCTAATAAACTCATAATCTCATCATAGAACGGTTATAGCGTAGAAGGAGGCCGTTTGGCCCATCAAGAACTTGCTGGCTGTCTTCAAGAGCGATTCATCCAGTACCGCTCCCTGCCTTCTCCCCATAGCCCTGCAATTTCTTTCTCTTCAGATAATGATCCAGTTTCATTTTGAAAGCCGTGATTGAATTCACCCCGCTCTCAGGCAGTCTATTTCAGCCCCTAATCACTCGCGGTGCAAAAAGATTTTTCATCATGTTCTTTTTCCAAATCACCAGGAAATTTGTGCCCTCTCGTTCTTGATCCTTCCACCAATGGGAACAGTTGCTCCCTATTTACTCTGTTCAGACCCCTCATGGTTTTGAGTACCTCTATCAAACCCCCTCACAACCTTCGCTTCTTCAACAAGAACCATCCAGAGGCCTATTCAGCTGCTTAAGTGGTCATTAATTGGCCTCTTCTGGTCGCTGCTGGCATTTTACCAGCGGTGGGTGGGACCCCCACCCTATAGGGAGACCCCCAGTGAGCCTTAGCGGCATCCCAGCAGGCCTGTGGGGAGTGGGTGTTTGGGGCGGGGTGGGCAGGGGTTCTCCTATTCGAGTACTCGGCCCACGGAGGAGCCGCTCAGCAGTAATGACCATCCCCTTGGCAACGCCCCTCTCCTTGCCCTCAGCAACCATTCCTCTCCCCTGTCTACCGGGCTGATCTTGGCAAACCCAACTCCGCTTAACTTGTTGCAAGGGCAGATCCTATCACCGCGCCCCTTAGTTGGATGCAGTCCCGACAATGGCCATCACTCCTGGTGGCGCTGCTGGGACTGAAGAGCCACTGGCTCTAATTGGCATGCCGCTCCCCTGACTAAATTCTGGCTATTATTTATCGCTCTGCCTGAGGTGGCACTTTTTTACCCTGTAACGTGCCTCATCCTGAACAAGGAGTTCAGCTCCACTTTTCACAGTTTCCCTTATCCAGTGAATTAACATGGATTGTTATTTGTGTGTATTTATTAAAACCGTCCCAGCACTTGCACTCTTGGTTTCTGCCTTGACCTGAAAGATGCTTTTGCCCATTTAATATCCTTGGTATGGATTACGTCGTGAACCTGAGTGTTCAAAAGACAGCTGAGAGGTTTGAACATTTATAAACAGAAGACGTAGGCTGGGATTTTCTGGTCCCGCCAACAGCGGGCATCATCCGGGGGCGGGGTAGGGCGGGGAAATTTGGGGAGAGACCAACAGTCAATTTCAGCCGCTTTCCAAATTTCCCCGTCTCTTCCTCCCCCCACCCCCCCCCACCACCCCACCCCATAATGTGGCGGGACCAGAAAATCCTGCCCAGAGCAGCTCTTCCTCCAGGTACACTCCCAGTGGCGGCCACCGCTCCTGGTGGCGCTGCTGAGCTGCTGACCCTCTGATTGGCTCTTACGTTGGGGACCGCCATTCTTAAGCGGGATGGCTGCCCCGGTCTTGTCAGTAAAATACAACCCTGGGGTCGTCTCCCACTTTCAAGCTGCCGGCAGGAATCCTGTTGCTGCCACTAAATTTGGGCCTTAAATATATTCAGCGACAGGGCCTGCATAGACTTCTGGGGTTGGGAGTTCCAAAGATTCCTAACCCTCTTGAGTGAAGAATTTTATTTTGACTTTGTATACGTTTCATGGAAGTATTGTGTTTTTTTTTTCAACAGGGTGAGAAAGGGGAACCAGGAAGGAATGTAAGTGTCACGTTTACAAGTGAATTAAAGTAGAAATTCTCGGTCGAAATTTGGAATGGTTATTTAACTCAAGCAAACGTTGGCTCCTCTGTTTTGGCTGCTGGTTGCTTCGCTTTTCGTCTCTCCGACGTTACATTTTTTTATTCTTTTTTTTTTGGTATATTTTTTTCACCTGTGTTGTTGGAAGCTGGGAAGATGCATTGGATACCAGGGGCCAGGGGAGAACATGGTGTCACCGTTTATTTGGAGCCTGGTTTAAGGCCTGGAATCGGGAGCGAGCAGGCAGCTCACGTCCCTTTCAAGCAGGGTGACCAACTCGTTCTGGAATAAAATAAGGGGCACTTTGACCGGAGGTGTGGGAGCGATGCTGGTGAACATACGAATGGGGTCGGGGTGGTGGGGGCGGGTGCGTGTAGGGGAGTGGGTGCCCTGGTGACCAGAACATCCCCTGGTTGCTGACAGCCACAGTACACACGCTTGCAAGAAGAAACCAAAAAGGCAAAGGCAAGAGGAAACTCCCAGGCTTAGTCTCCCACAGCTCTCCTAGAAATAAGAGACAGGAGACCAGACAAACAGTCAAAGTAGGAGACAATCCCTTAAAATATGGGGCAGTTGGCCACCCTGCAAGAGGCCTAAGGCCTACTGGACTTTATAGGCCTCAGGCCTAGTTTCAACAGGTTTGCCTGTCACACCTAGCAGACACAGCTTTCCCGCCACACAAATTTCTGGATGCCTCACCAGCAGTGGTCTGCAGGTATGTGCCGAGAGGGGAGAAAGGTGTGGGGGAGCGTAGGTGTGGAGAAGGTAGGGGAATGGCCAGAGCAGATCTAGCGTTAGCAGCTCTGGTCGGATGTTTTCCTGGAGGTTTCATTAAATGACCACTTGTCCTTCCCAGTCAAACAACCTTTCCCCTATCTCCAATACTTTCACATCGAATAAATAAGCCTTCAAAGGGATTGAGAAAAAAAATGATGGACGGAATTTGACGCCAGCAGGATTTTACAGTCCCGCCGAAGTCAGTGCAGGTTAGAATTGCTGACCGCATTTTACGGCCCTGTCCTCACTGCAGTGGGGCTGTAAAATCCCGGCCAATGTTTTTTACTTATTCATTCCTGGGATGTGGACACCTCTGGCAAGGTCAGCATTTCCATCCCTCATCCCTGCTCCCTTATGGGGTATGGTCACGTTGTGGACAGGCTATTGGACTAGTAATGAAAGGCCTGGACTAATGATTCGGAACCATAAGTTCAAATCCCACCACGGCAGCTAGGAATTCAAATTTATTTAATTAAATAAACCTGGATTAAATCGATAACTTTTAAAAAAGAAATTTGAACTTCCAGTTGATGTTGTAAAAACCCATCTGGTTCACTAATGTCCTTTAGGGAAGGAAACCTGCCACCCTTACCCGGTCTGGCCTACATGTGACTCCAGACCCACAGCAATGTGGTTGACTCTTAAAAGCCGTCTGAAATGGCCTAGCAAGCCACTCAGGTGTATCAAACCGCTTTAGGGGCGCAGTTAGTTCTGGAGCACTAGTCTTCAGTACTATTGCCAGAAGGAAGCCTATAGTCAAAGACAAGGCTCAGTTTCGACCCCTTAGCGTCAGAGCAGCCCTTGTGTCATTCTATAACCGTCCGATATCGAATGTACGGAACACGACCGTGTCTCTGTTTGCCTTGGACCCGCGCTTTGCAGGTGCCTCTGGCCTCCGCCCGCCATCCCTGTGAATAGGTGGGACTGAGATCAGGGGCTCGGCAGTGGATCATCATCACAAACCCAAATCCTGCCCTTGTGGCCTCCAACTCTGTCCCTTCTAAAACAGTACACGCGACTTATTGTAATCTGTGAGACCAGTGGAATGGCTGAATAATTTCAGGACATTGAATGTGGAAAACCGCTTCTCTCAGTGACTTGGCCCTCAAATAAAGAACTCTTGAGGAACGTGTTCGTCATTCTGAACCAAA
The DNA here is from genome assembly GCF_964194155.1 of Cetorhinus maximus. Classification (NCBI taxonomy): domain Eukaryota; kingdom Metazoa; phylum Chordata; class Chondrichthyes; order Lamniformes; family Cetorhinidae; genus Cetorhinus; species Cetorhinus maximus. The sequence goes on along the minus strand of NC_135884.1, from coordinate 7,937,629 downwards.
GTGACATAACAGGATTAGGAATATCCTGGAAAAAGGAATTTTTTTTTCCTGTAATCCCAGTCTACGCGACGCAGCTTTGCTTTATTGTAACTATAATGTTCCATTACTGTTCTGCTTCTCAGAGGAAGAGAGGCAGGGCTGGGACAACTGGACAGAAGGTTAACCAGAAGGTGTCCTGTTCCACCAGAAATCCACTCCTTTCTCATTATGCTTGTATGTCACCAGTTAGGTGTTCCCCCCTGCTGCAGTGTTGAAATGATCCACTCAGTGTCCCAATGTGACTGTCACCATGATACACTTGTCCCCCTCATCCCTTTTTTTATTTATTCATTCACGGGGATGTGGGCTTCGCTGGCTGGGCCAGCATTTTTATTGCCCATCCCTAATTGCCCTTGAGAAGGTGGTGGTGAGCTGCCTTCTTGAACCGCTGCAGTCCATGTGGCGTAGGTACACCCACAGTAGGTACACCCAAAGTCCTGGAACTTTGGTTCAGTGCCAGTGAAGGAACAGCGATATATTTCCAAGTCAGGATAGTGTGTGGCTTGGAGGGATGGTGGTGGTGTTTCCATGCATCTGCTGCCCTTGTCCATCTCAACCTCTTTGCCGTCTTTGACGTGGTCACCCATGTAGTACATGTGGTATACTGATGACACCCAGCTCTATCTCTCCACCACCTCTCTCGATCTCTCCACTGCCTCTGTGTTGACAAATTTGCTTTGGTCCAACATCCGATCCTGGGTGAGCCACAGTTTCTTCCACTTAAAGATCGGGAAGACCACAGTAATGGCTTTTGGCCGCCTGCCGCCAACTCCACGACCCTGCCACCGAGTTCATTCCCCTTCATGGCCGCTGCCTCAGACGCTTCACAGCTTTGGCTTCCTATTTGATCTTAAGATCATAAACACATAAAAAGAGCGGCTCCCCATTAACCATTCCCACACAATGTGATGGCTGGGCCATCATGACAAGGCACTTCTTCCCCGCCCCCATCACCCCACACCTCTCACCCATCACTGCAATCGCCTGAGAGAGTCACGGAAACAGGAAAAAACCCTGGGAGAATAAGGGGGAAAAAAAGTACTTTGGAAAATTTCAGTCCAACCCCCTCAGGCGATTAAAAGCCTTAATTTCACTCAGTGGTATAACTATTCAACGTTGTGGACTGACAAAGATCTAAACACCCATCAAGAAATAAGATGGAGAAATAGAAACGAAACAATAAGTAGACCCTGAATCTGAGGGGCAATGGGTAATTCTAAAGTCAGAGGTAATAATTCGCCGAAATGGTTTTTGTTGTTCAGGGTCAGCCCGGTTTGCCGGGACCTCAAGGTCCACCTGGCCCAGTGGGGCCACCAGGGCACCCAGGCACCATAGACGGAGCCCGTCCAAGTCCGAAGGGCGAGAAAGGAGCTCCGGTGAGTACTTAATAAGGAACTTGTCCTCGTTTATTGCCCAAAAGCAACCTCATGTTCTTCGTGCATTCCAATGCAAGCAAGTGTGATGTGGCCCAAATTGGACCTAAAAAGAATAGGTTAGAGTGTTCTCTAAATGGCGAAAAACTAGAAGCAGTGGAGGCCCAAAGCGATTTGGGAATCCAGGTACGTAGATCATTAAACTGTCGTGAACAGGTACAGAAAATAATCGAAAAGGCTGATGGAATCCTGGTCTTTCTATCTAGAGGACTGGAATACAAGAGGGGAGAAATCATGCTTTAGCTATACAAAGCCCTGGTTAGACCACCCCTGAAGGCTGTTAGGGCACCAGACCTTAGAATGGATATACTGGTTTGGAGGGAGCAGATTTATTAGAATGATACCTGGACTCCAAGGGTTAAACTCTGAAGAGAGATTACACAAACTAGGGCGTATTCCTTGGAAATTGGAAGGTTAAGGAGTGATTTGATCGCAGTTTTCAATTTATTAAGTATATAGAGAGAAACTATTTCCACTGGTTGGGAAGTCTAGGACTCAGGAGCATAAAATTGGAGCCAGACTTGTGCAGAGTGAAATTTGAAAACACTTTTACATACAAAGGGTGGTAGAAGTTCAGAACTCTCTCCCACAAATGGCAATTGATACCAGGTCAATTTTTAAAATTGCAACAGAGACCAATAGAATTTCTGTCAACCAAAGGTATTAAGGGATATGGGGAAAAGGGAGGTGGATGGAGTAGGTCCACAGATCAGTTATGTACTCATTGAATGGTGGAACAGGCTCAGGAGCTAAATGGTCTACTCCTGTTCCTGTGTTCCTATGAGCAGCCCAGTGATTTTGTGGAATGTATTTGATTTCCAGGGATACCCAGGAAGAGACGGTGTACCGGGATCGTCAGGCAGGCCAGGAAACCCAGGCTCATCTGGACTGCCTGTGAGTAGCTACTGTACCTGCAAATGCCCAAGGAGTGAGATTTTTCAAGGGGAATCGGAAACCTGGGCTGTTTGCACTTGCATTAAGCTTTGTTTTTAAAAATCCAACTGATTCACCCAAGAAAACTGCTGTCTTGACCTTGTCTGGCCCGTATGTGACTCCAGACCAACACCAATGTGGTTGACTCTTAACTGCTCTGCAGAGTGGCCCAACAAGTCCATTTCTTTGTACCAAACTGTGACAAAGAATGTCATATGGAACTGCAGAGATTCAAGAAGAATGACTATCTACACCACCGTCCTAACCAATAAATACTCCTCAATCAGCTTCACTAAAAATGGGGAACGGTAGCATAGTGTTTATGGTACTGGACCAGTGATCCAGAGGCCTGGACTAATGATCCAGTGACACAAGTTCAAAGCCCACCTTTAAATTCAATGAATTAACTGAATTGAAAGCTAGGGTCAGTAACGGCGACCCCTCAAGAAAGACCTGACACAGAAGGTCCCTGGCTTCAACCTCCCAAAAAGCTCATGAGCATCCCTAAACCACATCTGTACAAACCATGGCAGGTGCAGATACCCGATGCACAAATGGAAAATTAAGAACTCTCCTGTGTGTGACTGTGGTCACCCAGAAAAGACCATGGAACACGTAATGACTCAATGCAGACTCAGAAATACAAAGAATACATTAAATCAGGTACATGGAGGCAGTGGTGTATCGTCACTGGTGACTAGTAATCCAGAGACCCAGGGTAATGATCCAGGTTTGAATCCCACCAAGGCAGGTGGTGAAATTTGAATTCAATAAAAAAAATCTGGAATTAAAAGTCTGATGATGACCATTGTTGTAAAAACCCATCTGATTCACTAATGTCCTTTAGGGAAGGAAATCTGCCATCCTTACCCGGTCTGACCTACATGTGACTCCAGACCCATAGTAATGTGGTTGATTCTGAAATGGCCTAGCAAGCCACTAAGTTCTCAAGGGCAATTAGGGATGGGCAATAAATGCTGGCCTAGCCAGCAATGCCCCCATCCTATGAATGAGTAAAAAAAAACTCCTAATGTAATATCCTGGCTTGACCACCTTGATGTAAAATTATAGTCGTTGCTCTATACCCAACCATGTGAAAGAATAAGTAATGGTGACCATGAAACTATCAGATTGTCATAAAAACCCATCTGATTCATTAATGTCCTTTAGGGAGGAAAATCTGCCTCTCTTACCCCTTCGGGCCTACACATGCCTCCAGATCCAATGCGGTTGACTCTTGATGGTCTGCTGAAATGGCCTAGCAAGCTACTCAATCATATTCAAGAAGGCAGCTCATCACCACCTCCTCAGGGGCAGTTATGGATGGGCAATAAATGCTGGCCCAGCCAGCTATGCCCACATGCTATAAATGAAAAAAAAAATCTGACCATTTTCTCATTGCTGCCCCAGGACCTTGCTGTGTGCAAGATTCCATTGGATTACTTCGATAAAGAGGAGGGGACTTCTCCCCAGTGTCCCCTTCAACATTTATCCCTTAACCTACTTCTCCAAAACAGATTATCAGGCCACGTATCTCAATACTGTTTGTGGGAGTTTGCTGTGCACAAATTGGCTGCCGCACCTCTTATACTACAACATTGACTCCTCTTCAAGGAAGTACTTAGAGCTATAGAACCATAGAAAAGTTATGGCACAGAGAGAGGCCATTCAGCCCATCGTGGCTGTGCCGACCAAAAACAGAGAGAGATAAGGAAACTAGCCGCTCATTCTAATCCCACTTTCCAGCACCTAGTCCATAGCCTTGCAGGTTACAGCGCTTCAGATGCAGATCCAAGTACCTTTCAAATGAGTTGAGCATTTCAGCCTCAACCACCAATTTAGGCAGCGAATTCCAGACACCCACCACCCTCTGGGTGAAAAGGTTTTTCCTCATGTCCCCTCTAATCCTTCTACCAATCACCTTAAATCTATGCCCCCTGGTAATTGACCCCTCAGCTAGGGGAAACAAATCTTTACTGTCTACCCTATCTAGGCCCCTCATAATTTTGTACACCTCAATTAGGTCACCCCTCAGCCTCCTCTGTTCTAAGGAAAACAACCCCAGCCTATCCAATCCTTCCTCACAGCTGCAATTTTTCAGCCCTGGCAACATTATTGTAAATCTCCTCTGTCCACTCTCCAGAGCAATTATGTCCTTCCTGTAATGTTCTGACCAGAACTGTACGCAAAATTCCAGCTGTGGCCTAACCAGCGTTTTATACAGTTCCATCATTACGTCGCTGCTTTTGTATTCAATACCTCACCCAATAAATAAATAGTTAAAGTAATAATTGACTATTCAAGTCTTTGCAACATCTTGAGGTCAGGGAAGGCAGTAGACAAATCCACGTCCTTCCTGACAATACTTCTCAAGGGTAAGGGCATTAGATAATGTCCATATCCCAAGGACAAATAAAAAAGCATGGATGTGGGCGTTTGTGTTTTCAAAAGCGATGAGAATTGAGGCTGTGCCTCTGTGTAGATGAAACAAATTAACAGCAACTCAGCTGTATCGTGTAGCCATGACAATGCAATAGTTTTCATTTGTATTTCACTCAGATGAGCGTGTTGGTTTGAATATTTTTCTAAGCTCACGTTGTAATTTAAAACTGTCTCTTTTAGGGGAATCAAGGTGCCCCAGGCTTGCGAGGAGAGCGTGTAAGTATAAGTGACAACAGAGGGACTTTGTGGTCACATCTTAATTCAGTTTAACATCAGTCAGTAGAATTTTCTCAACTGGCGTCTCTGGCCATCAGTTTACAAGCTGTTGTTTAAGTGTGGGGAGCTGCCACCCAGTGGTTCTGTTAGTTAGTGAATTGCCTCTTGTGAAACTGACCTGTGCAGCCCCATTGATTGGTCACAGGTTTCGTTGCCCCTGCGCTCAGTGCTGTAACTGATCCTGAGGTTTCTGAGCTGGGGGAGGGTGTAATCAGCCAATGATCTCCAGAAGAGCGTGTGCACCTTCTGCTTTCCCTCACACCCTCCCCAGCTTCGCATAGCTTCGTGGTACTGTGCGTGTCAAGAATGACCGGGCACTGAGTGAGTGCAGCCATTTTTAGAAATGTCACACGTTCTAGTAAAGGATTCTTAATGTCAGAAAAGCAAACATTCTCCCATCTTTCACCATAAGAAGAATTTCATCCCCTTAGCACCCATAGAACCACAGAAAAGATGCGGCACAGAAAGAGGCCATTCAGCCCCATTGTGTCTGCGCCGTCCGAAAAATAAAAAATAAAAAAACTAGTCGCCCATTCTAATCCCACTGGTCCATAGCCTTGCAGGTTACAGCACTTCAGGTGCAGATCCAGGTACCGTTTAAATGAGTTGAGGGTTTTTGCCTCCACTAGAAAACCAGGTAGCGAATTCCAAACACCTACCACCTTCTGGGTGAAGAAGTTTTTCCTCGTGTCCCCTCTAATCCTTCTACCAATCGCCTTAAATCTGTGCCCTCAGTAATTGATCTCTCCACTAGGGGAAACAAGGCATCCCTCTCTGCTCTGTCTAGGCCCCTCATAATTTTGTACACCCAATCTGTAGAATTCTGTGTCCATGCTGGAGGCTACGTGGAGGCCTTGTAGTGCATGGGGTAGAGTCCCTGCCTCTGAGTCGGAACTCCAGGTTCAAGCCCCACCCCAGGACTTGATGGCCAAGAAAGGGGTGTTCATAACAGTCAACCAGTTTGATTATCAATCTGTTAATCCTTTAAATATACGCCAATGGCAGGCAACAAAGAGTGGAAGAGATTCCTGGTCAGCCAAGTGATGTCGGAGCCTCTACCATCACTACCCTTTTGCCCCAGACTACGATAAGCATATAAAAGTTGCCACAGCAACTAAGACTCCCTGAGTGATCTGTAACACACCACCACAGGAGGCTAAGACGCCGATTCCATGGACACCGTCAGTGGAAGAGCAAGGGAGCTCTCCCCTGTGTCCTGACCATCATTTATCCTTCAATTGACGTCACTAAAAACAGATTGGCTGCTGTTTGTGGGATCTTGCTGTGCAGAAGTTAGCCGCAGCATTCCCTGCATTACAACAGTGGTACACTTCACAAAAATACTTCACTGGCTGTAAAGCTTTGGGACATCTTGAGGCTGTGAATGGCAAGACTTTGATTACTGGTACCCAAAGCTGCCGAGGTCTGTGCCCATACTGGACGATTCTGATCACTGTTGATGGTGAAATATCAGTTTCTTGTTTCAGGGGGATAATGGGAGACCAGGACCATCTGGCCCAGTCGGTCCAAAGGGAGAAAAGGTCTGTATACACTTCCTCTTTAACAGCACATGACGAATGTGGAACTGTATTTAATTGTGTGTGTTACTGAAGCTTCTAGTGTGGTATTAAAACATCCTGAGGTGTTTTTTTCTCTCATGGGGTCATTCGTCAGTGGAATTCTCTTCCCCAGAAAGCAGTGGAGGCTGGGTCATTGAATTTATTTTGGGCAGAGCTAGGCAGATTTTTGAAGGGAGCCAAGGGTAGTGGGGGGCAGACAGCAAAGTGGAGTTGAGACCACTACCAGGTCAGCCATGGTCTTATTGAATGGCGGAGCAGGCTCAAAGGGCCGAATGGCCTACTCCTGCTCCTGAGTCCTGTGTTCCCTTAAATACTGGTTAGAAGAAGCAGATATTATAAACTTTGGTGCATCCAATAATTGGATACCTCCTGGAGACAATCTCCTTTTTCCTGTTGTCTCCCTGCTTTTCTCCCTGTCTACGCGCAGGAAGTGAGAATAACCTGTGAATATAATGGGATGTTGGCCCTTGGTTAGAATGATCCTAGGTGAAAGGGTTTGGGGCCCTATTGATCCTGTTCCAAGTGCGGGCCACCCTATGGCACACGCCCTCTGTTGATTCAGTACCAGGCTGGCATCTTCACGAAGGCCACAAGAGGCGTTGGAGAAGGTAAATGGAAATGGAGGAGCTTCTTATCTTTGGTCCACTGCACTGCTGCAACAGTAGAAGGAGGCCATTCGATCCATTGTTTCAGTGCTGGCTCTTGGAAAGAGCTGTCCAGTTTAGTCCTACGCCACAGCTTTTTCCTCATAACCCCGAAATTTCGTCCCCTTCAGGTACCTGTCCGGTTGCCTTCTGTAAGCTCCTATGGAATCGGATTCCACCCCCCATCCCCCACCCCTGCCAGATTAGCGCTTCCAAATTCTGCAGCATTGACATCCCTTGAGGCACCAATTCAAGCGAATTATCCTGGCATTTCCATTCAACAACCTTGTTGACAGGGTTGACTTTGTTCTCTTGCAGACAGGACAAACTACCATAGATGTGGGGAATCAGAAATATAAGCAAAAAAAAAAATGCTGCAAGTACTCAGTAGGTCTGGCAGCATCTGCGGGGAGAGAATCAGAATTAACGGGCTGGGTTTTATATGTTGCCGCCGTCCGTCCCCGCTCCCCATCTAAAAAGTCGGCGGGGCAGTCGGTGCATGATCCTGACCTGCTGCCGCGCAACAGTTTAATGCTGGGAGCAGCATTCGTGGCTTTAAGGCTATGGGCCAAGGGCTAGTCAATGGGGTTAGGTAGGTAGGTCAGGTGTTTCTCACATGTCGATGCAGACTCGATGGGCCGAAGGGCCTCTTCTGCACTGTGTGATTCTGTGAAGGTGAGACACCCCCCCCCCACCCCTCCCGGCCTGTCTCGGGAGGAAGTCCCGCTTTAGAGAGCTGCCGGCCATCCCAGCAGCGCCAGGTGGGAGCTGTGACCCAGTGCTTGGGGCCTACAGCCAGTCCAGATGAAGAGGAGCCTGGACTCAGGGGTAAGTCCGGGCTATCGCCTGGGCCTGGACCAGCAGGCCCTGACGAGGGGGTCGAGAGAGGGAGGTGGGGAGGCCTGGTTCGAGAAGCCGGGTGGGGGTGGGGTGAGGGGGTGGGGTGGGGTGAGGGGAAAGGGGGAAGTATGACCTGGGGTGGGGTTGGCTTCTGATGGGATTGGGGTGTCCGCAAAGGAGGTTGTCCCCCCTCCACCGTCTCCGTTCCCCCATCCCACACTTGCCCCACATCAGCCCACACAGCTAAAGCTGCTGGGCTTCCCGCACAGAGTGGGCCTTCCCTCCGGCCTACACCCCCTTGCATCCCGGCAGCAGGTCAGGGGCAGGGTGAGGCTCTAAACTGACCAATTACTTAAGGGTCACAGTTAGGCCCAGGATGGGCGGGACAGCCTGACACTCCCCCTACAAATCTCCAGACAGGTCAGGGGTCGGGGGGGAAGGGCACCCGCTGGATTTCACCAGCCCTACCACCTTCAGAACCCCCCCCCACCCACCCCCCTCCCCTGTGGGGGAGTGTAAAATCAGCCCAGTATTTCAGTGCTGTGACCTTTCATCAGAACTAAGAAACGCTGAAGACGCAAGAGGTTTTAACCAAATACGGAAGAAGGAAAAGGGAAGAAGTGGTGGGGGAGGGTAAGGGGGAGGAACGGAAGGGATTGTCTGTGACTGGATGGGAGGCAGCGGTGATTAAATGAACAACAGGATCATTATCAGGACCTCCTGTTCAAAATAAATAGGAGCAGTGGTGATGATGTGAAATTGGTGAGCGTCACCCTGGAGGTTGTAAAGTGACTAATCGAAAAGCGAGGGGCTGTTTCTCAAACATCCATTGAGTTCTGTTGGATTGGTGTGGGGGGTCCGAGGACTGAGAGGTCAAAGTGGGAGCGGGAAGGAATTTAAAATGACAAAGTGACCAGAAGCTCAGGGTCATCCTTGAAGACTGGATGGGGATGTTCAGTCTCTTGTAGTTTCTCTTCTTAGGCAGCTCCTCAGGATGGAGGATGATTTGCTTCCGTTCTGGTTGGGTGGTTTTGAAATGCCTGGTAAATCCAGTGCCCACTCTGCCACATGTGGAGCAGGTGGTGCTGGAAGGGGTGGTCTCCGGAATGCTCCGACTTCGTCTCTGCACGTTCCCAATGCAGTCTCTCGATGCGTCCGGTGCCTTCCCGAGTGGGCTTCCTCCATTTTGGTTGGTCGCAAGTCAGAGTCCCCCATGAGTTGGCGGGGGTTTCTGACTGTGCAGCGATGCTTTCAGGGCAGCTGTGAAGCGTTTCCATTGTCTTCTTGGGAGTCTCCTGGCACAACCCAGTTCTGAGTGGAGCAGTTCCTTTGGAAGTCTAGTGTCAGGCAGGCGAATGACCTGTCCTGTCCAGCGGAACTGGTTTTGAGTGATTCACGTTGAGTGATGTTGGGCAAGTTAGCTTGGGAGAGGATGCCGCTGTTGGACCGCCTTTCCTGCTCACTGAATTTGGAGGATCTTGCGAAGGCACCACTGGTCGTGGAACTGCCCTTAGTTTAGTAATGATTTGCCACTCTTACTCAGAGTAGTTACAGGATGGTGGGTGGCAAATTGGAACAATGTTCCACTCGTACAGTTGAGGGCACTGCTCTGAGATTCAGGGGAGCGTAGAGGGAGGGTTAGTCTCCATCATTTCATTATACCTGAACTGAGAATGCTTGACCCTGGAGATCTCAAATGGAAAGGTTTTCATTTGCCAGCACTGCCTTACCTCACCTTGACGAGCATAATAGGAACAGGAGTAGGCCATTCAGCCTCTTGAGCCTATTCCACCATTCAGTTAGATGGTGTGTAATTGATCTCCAGTCATCTGTCTTCCCTCCATTTCCTTTCATACTCTTACCTAACGTGAATCTGTCAATCTCGGCCTTGAAAGGTTCAATTGACCCTCAGCGTCCACAGCCTTTGGAAGTAGAGAATTCCAGATTTCTGCTCTCCATTGTGTGAAGAAGTGGTGCCTGATTTCTCTCCCAAAAGACTGGAAGATTGCACCCTTTCCTTCTAAATCCCGAATCACAGGGAACATTGTCCCTGTATCTACCGTGTCAAATCCCTTTGACATTTTGAACACCTTGATCAGATCATCCCTCAATCTTCCATAGTCAAAGGAATGCAAGCCAAGATTTTTGCAACCTATCCTCATAATTTAACCCTTTAATCCTATAATTCTAGTGAATTTACATGTCAGCCTCTCCAAGTTCTGTATCTCCTTCCTCAGGTGCGGTGTTCAGGATGGAATGCGGTACTCCAGACGGGGGTCTGACCAGAGCTAGACTTACACTATAATTTTTTGTTTTAAAGTAGAGCCATTACAGCACAGAAGGAGGCCATTCGGTCCATTGAGTCCATGCTGGATTTCTGTGGAAAAGGAACGGTTCCAAGTGGATATGGTGTCCTCGTAGTTTATTGGCTTGAGGCACTTTGGCACGTCTCGGGGACAGTGGGAGGCGCTATATTGGTGCAAATTCTTTCCTCCTTTCATTTATATTTGTGCACTTCTTCCTCTTTTAGGGTGAGCCCGGCAGAGTGATCGGAAACGGAGGGGGCTATCCTGGGAGAAAGGGCGAGCCGGGTAATCCAGTATGTACACGCTCTCATTGTTTACATAACATTACACAGACTCCATGGCACAGAAACAGGCCATTCGGCCCAGCAGATCTGTGTTGGTGTTAATGCCCCACACAAGTCCCCTTCCACTATACTTCACCCAACCCCATCAACATATCCTTCCATTCATTTATGCTGATATATTTATCCAGCTCACCCTTAAATGGAACTATGCTATTCATCTCAACTGCTCCCCCTGGTAGAGAGTTCCACACTCTCACCCCTCTCTGGGTTAAAGAAGTTTCTCCTGAATTCCCTAATGGATTTATTAGTGACTATCTTATATTTATATTATGATTTTTTTCCACATCCACCCTGTCAAAAAACCCTTCTGTAATCTTAGAGATCTCTATTAGACCACGCTCAGTCCCCTCTTTTCTAGAGAGATATCATTTTGTTATTTATTCACGCTGCACAGACAGAGTTAAGTTCTGACTTAAGCAATGGTGGGTGGCGAATGCCCCCATAGAGGGCATTGGGACGTTGTTTTACTATGTTAAAGGGGCTACGTGAATGCACGTTGCTGTTGTTAGCTCTTGATGCAATCTCTGATCAGTAGTTAGAAATGGTCAGTACTTTCAACACATCTTTTGTTACTCTATTGCAGGGTATTCCTGGTCCACCTGGTCTTCCTGGACTGAGGGGTGAAAATGGATTTCCTGGCCAAGTAGGACCACACGGTCCCATTGGCCCCCCAGGACCTGCTGGGAGGTCTATCAAGGTACGTTGTCATCTCAGCAAAACAAAAAAAAAAAAATGTGCTTGCAGGAACAAATAAATCATGAGCAAGTGCAAAACACCCACTTGATTCCCTTTAATTGCCTGACAGCTCCTCGGTTGTGCTTCATTCTTATTGCCGAGTTACAGCTAACTCTCTTGGAGGTGAGACGCTGTATGAATAACCCTTTGGTGTCAGTTGTTGCCCCATGGGTCAGATGGTCGTGGGTTTAAGCCCTGCTCCTGAGATTTGAGAGCAAAATTTAGGTGAACACTCCCAGTGCAGGACTGAGGCAGTGCTTCACTGTTGGAGGTGCAGTCTTTTGGATTAGATCCCGCCTTCCCTCTCAGGCGGAGGTAAGAGATCCAATGGCGCTATTTCTAAGAAGAGTAGGGGAGTTTTTGCATGGCCCACAACACTGCTTGGCTTTAGAAGATTGAACTTGGAGGTGGGGGGCAGGGGGAAAGGTGTGGGGGTGGGATCTTTTGAGGTGTGAAAAAGATTCTGTTGGATAAATACAGCGGAACTATTTCCTCTGATGGAGGAATCAAGGACGAGAGGGCATTGGGTGGGATTGTCCAGCCCTGCTCGCGGCCTGGATTGTCCGGTCCCGCCGAAAGTCAATGGAGCGCCGAATCCCCCATGACAGGTCCCACCACAACGGGGCTGGAAAATTCCGGCCTTCATCATCGAATTTGATCATTTAGGAAAGCAATAGGGAAGCAACTTTTCATGTCAAGGGTAGCAGACATCTTGAATTCTCTGCCGCAAAAGACAGTGGATGGCGGTTGGGGGTGGGGGGTGACTCATTGGAGCTTTCAAGACCGAGATTGTTGCATAAAAGGGATATGGGAAAAAGGCAGGCAGGTGGAGTTGAGGTAAAGGTCAGCCATGATGGAAATCTTTGGCGGAGGAGGCTCATGAGGCCAAATGGCCTACTCCCCTTTCTAAGTTTCATATACTTGCACCGCTGGACATGAATTACTCTTCCACTTGTGTTCGAGAACACAATGAGCAGATGCCAGTATAACTGAGGCCAGGGTAAGGGGAAACCAAGCTGAGCCAGTTTCAACATCACTCTCACTCTCAGTTGTATCATCTTCTGTCAATTCGGCGAGGTCCTATCTGCTCCAAAACTCACCTCTAAAGTTACAGAACAATCAACTTAAACTGGGGAGTTCAATATTGCTCCTTGACATTCAATGGCATTACCATCACTAAATCCCCACTATCAACATTCTGGGGGTTACCATTGACCAGAAACTGAACTAGACTGGCCATATAAATACTGTGGCTACAGGAGCAGGTCAGAGGCTGGGAATCCTGCAGAGAGTAACTCACCTCCTGACCCCCCCAAAGCCTGTCCACCACCTATAAGGCACAAGTCAAGAGTGTGATGGAATACTCCCCACTTGCCTGGGCTCCCACAACACTCAAGAAGCTTGACACCATCCAGGACAAAGCAGCCCGCTTGATAGGCACCCCATCCACAAACATTCACTCCCTCCACCACCGACGCACAGTAGCAGCAGTGTGTACCATCTACAACATGCACTGCAGGACCTCACCAAGGCTCCTTAGACAGAACCTTGCAAACCTACAACCACAACCATCTGGAAGGACAAGGGCAGCAGACACATGGGAACACCACCACCTGGAAGTTCCCCTCCAAGCCACTCCCCATCCTGACTTGGAAATATATCGCCGTTCCTTCAATGTTGCTGGGTCAAAATCCTGGAACTCCCTCCCTAACAGCACTGTGGGTGTACCTACACCACATGGACTGCAGCGGTTCATGAAGGCAGCTCACCCACCACCTTCTCAAGGGCAACTAGGGATAGGCAATAAATGCTGGCCCAGCCAGCGATGCCCGCACCCCATGAATGAATTTTTTAAAATTACCTTTAATTATGTACTTGCACCTTGATAAAGAGTTGATATTGACTCTGTTGCATTCATCGTCAGAACGGTTCGAAGCGTGTTCAGCGTTCAATTTTGTCTGGCGGCTTTGCAAAATGAATAGTTTACTCTTCTGTGCAGGTGCTTGTTCTCGAAATGTTCTCTTTACTATGTTTCTCGTTCTGTTGCAGGGAGAAAAGGGAGAGCCAGGTGAGAGAGTAAGTGAATGTTCCATTCAATCATCATCTCAAAGTGATTTACTTTAATGGCTGATTTCCTTTTTCACCTCATTCCTTTTTGTTTCTGCGCTTCTCTCTCGAAGGCTGTGACTTGTGCTGGGGTTTGCTCCTTGTGCTCATCCTAAACCTTGCTGTGCTTCCTGCCTGCATCCCAGGGCTGCCTCCTCACCACGTCTTCCGTAGTTGGGACCTGGGCCTCTACGTCTTGTCCTGTATTAGCTGGGTTCCTGAGTCGCACCATTGGCCGGTTTCCACTCCAATTTGCCAGGAGGAACCTTAGATAGTGTCTTTCCACACCCACCCATTTCTCCCCATACTCCAAAGGATGCTGAGGCCAGTTGTCCGTTCAAGGCCCCAGTGTGTGAATTTTACCATCTGAAATATCTCACATCGAGCACATGGCTCCACTCCACAACTGCCTGACTGGGTAATGATTCCTGTTTCACTGACTGTCCAAATCTGCTATCCCTCTACCTTAACTAGGTCTCATGCCTACCTGTCTCTATATATGGTTGTGCCTGACAGATTGCTGTTTTCCTGCCGGATGAACAAAGAAAAGTACAGCACAGGAACAGGCCCTTCGGCCCTCCAAGCCTGCGCCGATCATATTGCCTGTCAACTACAACATTTTGCACTTCCGGGGTCCGTATCCCTCTATTCCCATCCTATTCATGTATTTGTCAAGCTGCCTCTTAAACACCACTATCGTACCTGCTTCCACCACCTCCTCTGGCAGCGAATTCCAGACACTTACTACCCTCTGCATAAAAAACTTGCCCCGCACATCTCCTCTATAGTTTTCTCCTCTCACCTTAAATCTATGTCCCCTAGTAATTGACTCTTCCACCCTGGGAAAAAGCTTCTGACTATCTACTCTGTCCATGCCACTCATAATTTTGTAAACTTCTATCAAGTGGTCCCTCAATCTCCGTCGCTCTAGTGAGAACAATCCAAGTTTCTCCAACCTCTCCTCATAGCTAATAACCTCCAGACCAGGCAGCATCCTGGTAAACCTCCTCTGCACCCTCTCCAACGCCTCCATATCCTTCTGGTAATGTGGTGACCAGAATTGCACGCAATATTCTAAGTGTGGCCTAACCAAGGTTCTAGCTTGCAGCATGACTTCCCAGCTTTTATACTCAATACCCCTGCCAATGAAGGCAAGCATGCCATATGCCTTCCTGACTACCTTATCCACCTGCGTTGCCACTTTCAGTGACCTGTGGACCTGTACACCCAGATCCTTCTACCCATCGATGCACTTAAGGGTTCTGCCATTTACTGTATAATTCCTACCTGTATTAGACCTTCCAAAATGCATTACCTCGCATTTGTCCGGATTAAACTCCATCTGCCATTTCTCCGCCCAAGTCTCCAACCGATCTATATCCCATTGTATCCTTTGACAATCCTCTTCACTATCTGCAACTCCTCCAACCTTAGTATCGTCTGCAAACTTACTAATTAGCCCAGTTACATTTTCCTCCAAATGATTTATGTTTACTACAAACAGCAAAGGTCCCAGCACTGATCCCTGCGGAACTCCACTAGTCACAGCTCTCCATTCAGAAAAGCACCCTTCCACTGCTACCCTCTGTCTTCTATGACCAAGCCAATTCTGTATCCATCTTGCCAGCTCACCTCTGATCCCGTGCGACTTTACCTTCTGTACCAGTCTGCCATGAGGGACCTTGTCAAAGGCCTTACTGAAACCCATGTATATAACATCCACTGCCCTTCCATCATCGATCATCTTTGTCACTTCCTCGAAAAACTCGATCAAGTTAGTGAGACATGACCTCCCCTTCACAAAACCATGCTGCCTCTCACTAATATGCCCATTTGCTTCCAAATGGTAGTAAATCCTGTCACGAAGAATCTTTTCCAATAATTTCCTTACCACTGACGTAAGGCTCACCGACCTGTAATTTCCTGGATTATCCCTGCTACCCTTCTTAAACAATGGAACAACATTGGCCATTCTCCAGTCCTCTGGGACCTCACCCGTAGCCAGTGAGGATACAAAGATTTCTGTCAAGGCCCCAGCAATCTCCTCCCTTGCCTCCTCCCTCAGTACTCTGGGGTAGATCCCATCTGGCCCTGGGGACTTATCCACCTTAATATTCTTCAAGACGCCTAACACCTCTTTTTTGATCTCAACATGATCCAGTGATCCCTGTTGCCCTGCTCAGTTGAGTTCCTTTGCTGCATCTAGCCTTGTGTGATTCTATCCCTGGATCGTAGACTCCTCCAGCTTACCAGGCGGCCCCCACTCTCCTGAATAGGGAGGTCTGCTGGCAGCATGGGGAATATTGAACTTAATGGAAAAGCAGAACTAAGATACTGATTGACGATTTGCCTTTCCCTACAGGGTTCGCAAACCTCGCTGGATGGAGGTGGTCAGAAAGGAGACCCTGGCCGACCAGTGAGTATTTAAGAATTAGGAGCCGTACCCAAAATAAGGAACTTGCAATACTCAGTGGTTACATGAGTTAGAACTAACAGTGCATTTTTCTTTCAAGGGAAGTCCCGGTGAGTCTGGTAGCCCGGGACCGAGAGGATCCCCTGGCCCAACAGGACAGAAAGGTGACAAGGTAAATATTGATTATTTTCATTCCTGATTTAGAGGTCAGTAGCATCGAGAAGAAAGACCAGGAACAGAACTTTCGGATGCCTTGAGGCAGCAGGAGAAGTGGGCCCAGGGCCAGGGTTGTGAAGGACAGGTTTAGGACAGACAATGGTGTTATATTCTAGCTGTGGAAGAGGAGATCTTGTGGCACAGTGGGCAGCATCTCTGCCTCTGAGCCAGGTTCGAATCCCACCCCAGGACTTGATGGCCAAGGAAGGTGACTTTGTAATGCGGCCAAACAGGTCGATTGTCAACCTGCAAATACTTGCAACACACCTATAGCAGGTGGTAAGAGTGGGAGAGACTCCTGGTCAGCCATGCTCGATGTGGAGTGGCACTTCTCATTAATTCCAGTAATCGTATGTTGTGGAAAGAATGAGTCTGAAGCCAGCCTGTACCTTAAAACAGATTTATTTCCAAACCTACAGAGTAAAGATGCAGACTCTCCTAATTCCTCGCCAGTGTGAACACCTTTTTATATTCTTGTAATGAAGCCCTAATACTTCCCTAGTTGGGGACAGCTGCTCTTGATTACCAACTTAAAGCATGTACTGTATTGCAGTACAATTCTAACATTGACTCTTCTCAAGCTATAGTCTGTGACTTCAGGCTAGCGACCCAGTCCAGTTAAGTGTGTGCTTCATCTGCCTCAGACATCTCTAGACGTGAGAAGCTTTCTAAGTCTAAGTTGGTAAAGGAAGAAACCAGAGCCAATCTGTACCTGGAATAGATTTATTCACAGAATGAAACATTACAGGTATATATCCGCTGACTCCACTCTCCTCCTGTGTCAGTAAATGTCTCTTTATATGTGCTCAAGTAACAATTCAATCAGTACCCTTCCCCTGTCTCTATTTAACCTCAGTTGATACAATTAACAACTGTGAGATGTCTGCTCACACTGAAGGTGATCAAGGGCTGGAGTAGTTTGCCACAGCAACTGGAATGGGTGGCTGTGCACGGTTTAATCTTCCTTGCCCACTCAGTATCAATTAAATGAAGAGTTTTGCCGCTGGCCTCGATAGAGATAGTTTTATTAACCTACTCAAGCAGAAATGTTACTGCCTATTACAGGGATGACAGCGAAACATAAATTACCCTACACAGGTGTAAGTTACACAACCTCAATATCTGTAACGGGGATGCAAAAGGCAATCGATCTTTCTCCTTTAAATGGAACACCAGTAAAAACTGGGAAATAAGAGTACTGGTCTGAACTGGTCTTTCCTTCATCACAAACCACCCCACCAGCTTTTAGAAGATCAGGAAACCCCTTTAAGAGGAGAAGGCTGCTGTGTTGGCAGGGACAAGGATAATGTCATCAGTGGAGTTGGGGCCTGTTTTACTGGCTGTAAATATGCAGTCTACAGGTTAGGAATGTAGTTTAGTGATTGGGTAGAGTACTGACTAGGAGTGTAGTATTGTGATTCCCAGCATCTATGGATTTCCCTAACATCAGGGAATCTCTATGACTGGAGATAAAAGCCATGATTTATGATCATTAAACTTGTTTGGCTTGATAATACTCTGGAATCTGTTTCACAAAATGGGAGAGGGGTGATGCTGGTGAACTCCAGCAGATTACTTTGAGTAGAAGTCAAGTTGGTGCATAATTGTAAAATGGCCAGAAATAACTACATGGCGGTTCTAGAAAAACAAGGACGCTTTTTAAAAAAAAAAGACATTTCTAAAAAATGGGTTCTGAGATTTTCTTTCTGTGTTTCCAGGGCAACTCGGGTGAAGGCTTCGCAGGACCACCAGGCCGTCAAGGAGAACCAGGTGACCGGGTTAGTGACGTCACAAATCTCAACAAACCAAATGGGCTGAAACCTTTGTTAAATTAGTGGAGAAAGCCTTATCATACAAACGTGTTAAAGTATTCCTAGTCTATTTCTTACACATTCTGATTTCACAGCTTAGGTCCTAAGTGCATTACAGAAAGAGCAAGGTGAGATAATGGATGTGCTGGAGAGAATAGTTAAAAGGATTTGATAGCGCAGCTATGGAGAAACTATTTCCTCTGTTGGGAGCAATCTTAAAATGACAGCTCAACCAACCAGGAGAAAAACCAGGAAATCTCTCCCACCAAAGCAATCCACCTTCTGACTGCCCAAGGCACAAGTCAGGAGTGTGATGGAATACTCTTCACTTGCCTGGATGAGTGCAGCTCCCACAACACTCAAGAAGTTTGACACCAACCAGGACGAAGCAGCCCGCTTGATTGGCACCCCATCCACCACCTTCAACATCCACTCCCTCCACTACTGACACACAGTGGCAGCAGTGTGTGCCATCTACAAGATGCACTGTAGCAACTCATCAAGGCTCCTTCAACAGCACCTTCCAAACCCATGACCACTATCATCTAGAAGGACAAGGGCAGCAGATGCATGGGAACACCACCACCTGCAAGTTCCCCTCCAAGTTACACACCCTGACTTGGAAATATATTGCCGTTTCTTCATTGCCGCTGGGTCAAAATCCTGGAACTCCCTTCCTACCAGCACTGTGTGTGTACCTATGCCACAGGGACTGCAGCGGTTCAAGAAGGCTTTCAAGGGATGGGCAACAAATGCTGGCATCTCTAGCAACGCCCAGATCTCATGAGCAAACAATTTAAAAAAGGCTGTGAATACTGGTGGGGTGGGGGTGGGGGCTAGGGGTGTGTGGGCAGTAAAAGCTGTAAAAGAGACGAATAGATATTTGTTAGTTGAGGGTATGGAGCACAGGTGGATAACTGGAGTTGAGGTGCAGGACATCCATGACCTGATTGAATGCTGGAGTAGGTCCGTGAGGGCTGAATGGCCTCCTCCTGTTGCTCATGCCCCTAGTTGCTTGATTGGGTGCATGCATGTGGAACTGGACTCTGAAAAAAACACAGGAGAATCCACACTTTTCCAATTTGAACTGTCTCGAACTTGCCAACCCTTTCCCAAGTTCCTAACCAGACAAGAGGCCAGATATAGAGAGACAGGACTATAGAGTGGAATCATTGCTTGATTTCTGAGAGTGAACTCTGTGGGATTCCTCTTCATAGTCCATTTATCTCCCTGTCGATGTTGATGTACATTCCTCATGAGTGACTGCAGCATTAAGAGGTAGATATTCGATTATATAATGTTGTGTTAAACACTGTAGAGGTGGAGTAGAGTGTTGAAGGTTTACCACACTGTTCCAGTGGTGATCCAATCTCTCATAACCCTCTATCTCCCCCTCCCACCCCCACCTCTGCCTCTAATAATATAATTTTCAAGATCTGGAGTGAGAGATTTGAATAAAAGTCAAAATCAAGTTTGAGCCCCATAAGCAGGAACAATAATGGAGCAATTTGATCCATCCCCAATTAGCAAATAGAGGTGTGCATGTATTTGTGTGTCTTTGTTTATGTATGTCTGTGTATATGTGTGGCTGCATGTGTCACTCTGTGTGTGCTGTGTTTCCTGTGTGTCTGCACTGTGTGTGAATGTGGGTCAGTGTGTCTCCGTGTGTACCTGGGTGGCGACATCAGTGAAAACCATTTCCTGGCCAAGTCATTTGTTGACCCGCTTTTCAGTTTTACACATAAACAATATCACATGAGAACTGGTTAAGGGGGATATCTTGGCCAGGAAATTTCGTTTCAGAGAAACTTTAAATGCCTTCTTGTGTCTTTTGTGAGGGGCAGGGATAGTCCTGATGCCAAAGAGATCTTTGGTTCTAGTGTCTTTGCCCTGCCGTGCAGTGCACTTACACTCCATGGACTTGAGAATAATACAACTCCTGTGGAATTGCTCAGTGTGAGATGGAGGATGCACTGTTTTATAAGGAAGGGTCACTACCTGTTCATCTTGTGCCTCCCTTTATGACCGCAAGGTCCAAGCAACAATACTTCCTTGAGGTCGGTTAAAAGTTGACTGTGCTTAGGAAGATGCTGAATCAATTTGAGGTCAGAATAAACAAATAAGAAATACTGTCCTTATTCAATTAATTTAATAAAAACACATGATATGGAAATGTGCATATGCGGCGCCTCAAGTGCAACATACATCTCAAAATTCATGATTAATTGTTAATTTCTCCAATTTCTTTAGGGCCCCCGAGGATCTCAGGGTGAACAGGGAGACAAGGCAAGTGTTTCAGTGCTGAAATCAATATATATTTTTTAAAAAAAAAATTCTGTTTATAATAAACTTGATTTGCTCTTCCTTAACCGTACTGCATAGTTCTCCCGGGCTATTAGGGATTGGACAGAATGTTGTCTGTGGAGGGTCTTCGGCTGAATTAACGAGGATGGATGAATATTTCAGAGTTTTGCTCGATAGCTAGTGTTTAGTAAGTATGGAGAGACACTGGATCAACAATGCCAGGCCCTTCTCTCAACAGGTTTGGATTTTGCAATGGAAATAATGGTGAGGCTATTACCATTCACCATTGTTTACATGGAAATTGGACAATAAGTTCCGCTCACCAAACTGTTTAATCTGGGAATCAGGAAGTTGCTGTCTGGGATGCATTGCTTCACCAGAAGCTATGTCATGTCAATTTCTCACCAAGTGACTCAGCGTTGAAACAGTGGACCAGCATGAAATGGCTGAAGAGATCGTGACTAAATTCATCAAGAAAAGTTAGGGCTTGTCTATTGCAGTGTCAGTATCCTTTTAACAGTGTAATATGTCTTAACTACAACCAAACAACCTCTCTGGCACTGAAAATTAATTTTTTCCAATGCAGGGTCTCATTCCTTCAGCTTTTATTTATTGTTTGAGATTTTTAAAAATAGAAAAATGTTGGGGTTTTTTTGTTTTTCTTTCTGTCTCTTTTATCTCTCAATTCAGTCTTTCTTTCCTGCTCTTTATTTTGATTTCAGTACCTGATATTCTGACTGACACTTTCTGGTTCAGTCTCTGCACCGCTCCTTAACAACTCTTCAATCTGATTGGATACACAGCTGCTTACCTCATTCACTAGTGTCACAGATGCCCTGCAGAGGGCGCTATGCTTGTTGGCCGACTCCAAGTTCCAGGTCAAAGTTCCATGGAAAGTCTGTAGACAAAGTGAAAATGTGATAAACGGGTGGCACTGTTGCCTCTGACCACAAAATCTGGTCTTGTGTAGATATTTTAAAAATGCAATTCTTTAAAATATGGGATAAAAACTGAAAATGGTGGAATTGCATCACAGATCTGATAGTAACTGAAAATAGGAAGGACAGGTTAACACTTCAGGTACAGGGAAAAGGAGAGTGATTTTAGGAGACTGATAAATAAATAGAAGTTGGTGGAGTGGAGAAAAGAACGGCTAAATGCCATGGGTTAAATACGTCT
Source organism: Cetorhinus maximus (assembly GCF_964194155.1). Taxonomy (NCBI): domain Eukaryota; kingdom Metazoa; phylum Chordata; class Chondrichthyes; order Lamniformes; family Cetorhinidae; genus Cetorhinus; species Cetorhinus maximus. The sequence continues at coordinate 7,916,028 of NC_135884.1, read as the reverse complement.
AGCGCTTACGCAAAGCTTGCTGGCTCAATATCCTAAGATTACGGTTATTTTGGTTCCATATTTGGAAGATGAATGGGTGATATGCTAAGGTTATCTCAGACTGCCAGTGGAAAGAGTTAAGAAGACATGAGGGAGTGAGTGAAACAGCTCCAACCAAATAGTGTTATTGTTCCAGACGGGTACTTTAACAGGATACCTTGTTTTTATTTTTGATGGACAGGGAGACAGAGGCCAGCCAGGGGAGACTGGTTCCCCAGGATCTCGGGTAAGTGATTTCTCCCAGCCTTCGCAATCCTTTTTTGTGGGATCTCATCATGCCGTTCCTGTAAAAATTCACTGCGGCAACTCGCCTAGTCCCCTTCGGGAGCAGCCCTCGAACCCGCGACCTCTACCACATCACACGCCACCCTGACTTGGAGCGATGCTGCCGTCCCTTCACTGTCACTGGGTCAAAATCCTGGAACTCTCTACCCGCCAGCGCTGCACCACACGGACTGGAGTAGTTGAAGAAGACGGCTCACCACAAACTTCCCGAGGTTAATGGTGGGGTGGACAATGTGCCTTGGCAATGGCAATCCACCCAATCAGTAAAGTTAATGCTCATGCCAAATGATGAATTGGGCGGCACACTGCATTTGAAACTGGGCCTTTATCTCCGGGACCTCTATTCAGTCCAACCCCAGCTATTGATAGGAAAAGCCTTTACTGTCTGCTGGCTGTAAAGGTCCCTGTCAGGGCAGTCTCACACTAACAATACGTTGGCAATCTCACTCGTGTTGGACAGTAGGGACGGAGGCACACTGTAGGGTAAAACAAAGAGAGATTTACTGTCCTTGTGAATACTGTACCTTACCTGGCAATGCTTGATGCAGGTGCTGAGGGTCTGAAATGGAAAAAAAGTGTCCAAAAAAAAAAAGGAAGTGGTACAAAACTGATATTATTTCTTAAATGGCGCTACGGAGGGAAACTGGGAATACGCAGCAGGCCCATCGGTGTCTGTGAACTTCTGTAGAGGTGACAGCCAGCATCAGAACTCATTGCAGAATAAGCTGCTTGGTCGGATACCAGTGTGTGCTCCAATGTGGAAGGACAGCCTATGCAAACTGCCTGAAAATTTGATCTAGATCTGATTTCATCCCCCATGGCCGATTTACCCATTTGGTGCCTCCCTGGAATAGCACAATTGAAGTCATGAATTTAGCTTGTGTTGAGTCACTGATGGGACATTGCATCTACTGCACGATTACAGAGCATGTTGAGGCCACGGTTCTGACTGTCATGCCGAGAGGGTCAAGTGAAACCATACTTGGAGCCCTGACTAATTATCGACGCACGCAAACTATTCCACACTTCCTCTAAAGATTCCCCCCTGCCTTAACCCTGAACTTGCATCTTTCTCTAATTTCCCTTCCATCTCCCTTCATCCTGTCTCTGGGTCCATCTTGTCCATCAGACCCACTTCCTGCTCCCTCGACCCTATTCCCGCAAAACTGCTGAGCACTCAACTTCCCCCCCCTGGTCCCCATGTTAGCCGAGATTGGTAACACTGTGGTTGAGAGTTGGCCCTATCGCCTCTGAATCTGTCGTCATTACCCCTCCCCTCAAAAAAAAAACCAATCCTGGACCCCACTGTCCCATCTCCAACCTCCCTTTCCTCTCCAAAGCCCTTGAATGCCTCCCAAATCCGTGCCCATCTTTCCCTGAATTCCGTGTTTGAATCCCTCCAATCAGGGATCCACCCCCCTTGGCCTTGGAACAGAAACAGGCCTTAACAAGGTCACAGGTGCCATCCTATAACTGTGGCAAAGGTAAATTGAATATAAGCTGTGGTTGTTATTGGTGCACCAGGTGCCATTTTCCGTTCCCCTGGACATTGGTCGGAGGCTCCTGTCATCTCCAAACTCACGCCACCTGTCATCCCGAACGAGAGAGACTGCGACGATGCCATATCAAAGACGGTAATGGAATAGAGGTGGAATGTCCGTCTGCTCTGCTAATGGGCCTCCCAAATGGTTAATTAAACAGACAAAATGGAAGAGTCACGAAATGAATTGTGTTGTTTACTTTTTGCAGGGGGACAGAGGAGCACCAGGACCATCAGGCCTTAAGGTAAGTGAGCCCTGTCAGTTTGAAGACAATGCTGGCATTTAGAAGAGTTTAGTTCCTGAATTACAACAGTGCCAGCATTTCAGAAGGACCATTGGCTGCAACTATGCAATGGGACCACCCCAAGGCTATGAAAATCGGTCTGTCTTTTTTTTCCTTCTTTTTCTCTCTCATCATTCTTTCACTCTCTCGTTCTCTCTTTGGGCGGGATTTTCCGATCCTGCCCACGGACTTTTGGTTGCCTCTCCAAATTTTCCGTTCCCGCCCACGTCAGGTTCTGCCATTTCTCTTTTCCTCTCCCTTTATGTCCCCACTTCTTTCTTCCCCTTCCCTTCATTCCATTTCTCTCTCTTTCTTTCTCACCCTTCTCTCTTTCTCTTCCTCCTACTTTTTATCATCCCTTCTCCCTTTCTCCCCTCAGTTTAATGAGAGGGAAACTGGACAGTTCGGCCCCAGTCTCCATGTCTGGCTACAGAGAGGGGAAGAAAAAATAAACAAATCTGAGATCTGTGCACTGCACGTGTGGATTCGAAAGCTTGTATCATGATTTCATTTTCAGCCTTTTAATTCATAAATCTGGGAAATTGGGAGTCCTGGTCCAGGATTCTCTTAAGGTTAACTTGCAGGTTGAGTCGGTAGTTAGGAAGGCAAATACAATGTTGGCATTTATTTCAAGAGGACTAGAATATAAAAGCAGGGATGTGCTGCTGAGGCTTTATAAGGCTCTGGTCAGACCACATTTAGAATATTGTGAGCAATTTTGGGCCCCGTATCTCAGGAAGGATGTCCTGGCCCTGGAGAGGGTCCAGAGGAAGTTCACGAGAACGATCCCAGGAATGAAGGGCTTAACATATGGGGAACGTTTGAGGACTCTGGGTCTATACTCGATGGAGTTTAGAAGGATGAGGGGGGATCTGATTGAAACTTACAGAATACTGAAAGGCTTGGATAGAGTGGACGTGGGGAAGATGTTTCCATTAGTAGGAGAGACTAGGACCCGTCGGCACAGCCTCAGAGTAAAGGGAAGACCTTTTAGAACAGAGATGAGGAGAAACTTCTTTAGCCAGGGAGTGGTGAATCTATGGAATTCATTGCCACAGAAGGCTGTGGAGGCCAGGTCATTGAATGTATTTAAGACGGAGATAGATAGGTTCTTGATTGGTAAGGGGATCAAAGGTTACGGGGAGAAGGCTGGAGAATGGGGTTGAGAAACTTATCAGCCATGATTGAGTGGCGGAGCAGACTCGATGGGCTAAATGGCCTAATTTCTGCTCCTATGTCTTATGGTCTAATGTCAGTGACTACAGGAATGGAACTAGGCAGCGAGCGAAGACGCTAATGAATAGGGCAAACCATTACAGAGTGAATGACACTCTCCTTTATTTGATCACACAGCTGCCCTGTGGTGTGAACAGGTTAGGTGTGTGAGAAATGAAGCACTAATTTCCTGTGTCACAGGGCTCAGCGCTCTCACTGGTTCAGGGGTACTCAGCTCCCATTACTGCATAATACCCTCCTGCAGAGTTCACTGATAACTTCTGATTCTCACATTTGTGTCTGAGAGGACATTGCAATCCACCCAGCATCCCGCTGACAGTTCAATATTTCTGTTATTAGGGAGATCGAGGACAACCTGGGCTGCCTGGTGTGCTGGGATCAGCTGTAAGTATTGTCCCACTCTCGTCTGTTTCTTTTATAGGTGGCTGGTCAAAGGGCGTAGCCAGAATAGCAGCAAGGACAAAATGGATAGGAAGAGGGTATAAATACTGTGGCTATAAGAGCAGGTCAGAGGCTGGGAATTCTGTGGTCAGTAATTCACCTTCTGACTCCCCAAAGCCTGTCCACCATCTACAAGGCACAAGTCAGCAGTGTGATGGAAAACTCCCCACTTGCCTGGATGAGTGCAGCTCCCACAACGCTCAAGAAGTTTGATACCATCCAGGACAAAGCAGCTTGCTTAATCGGCACCCCATCCGTCACCTTAAGGATTCACTCCCTCCACCATTGGTGCAGTGTGGCAGCAGTGTGTACCACCTACAAGATGCATTGCGGCAAGATGACAAGTTAATTGCTTGTATTCTTATTACTAGGAGGCTGGTTTTCTGTACTGGTGGACATGAAAAGGAACAGGCTTGGAGACCTTACTCTGTTTCAGTCTCCAGTTTTAAGGCATCGATGTTGCTGCCTTTGCTGCTGCTGGTTTTTACTGTGTTGTTTGCAGATTGACTGGTTATTCCCTGGTTCTTGTAAGATTGGTTATCTGAAGACAGTTTTGATCAGGTGACCACCTGATCAACACCTCTGCTGTCCACCCAGAATGATTTGAAGTTTGAAGCCATTGCAATGCAGTGGGGGGTGGGGGGTAGGGTGGGGGCAGGGAATGGATGTTGGCCATTCACACCTACTTATGATTTAACTAGTTTCTGCAGTTCTCTTTGTTACTTATTGAACCCGGAGACAATGGGTCTGGGAGTCCATTCATTTTGAGTTTTGGGTAAGTCCACAAACAGTAGGAGGTGTGAATTCCACAAATGGTTTTCATCTTGTTATGTCCATTCAAGGGAGGCACTCCATGCGTGGTCATTCAGTCAGGAACTTTCTGGAGAATACTTCTGAGTCTATGCAGAAATTACAAAAGTCACCTGGCCCAGGGCAGCCAGCTTAGCAGCCTTTTAATGTCCATTTTCAAAAGAAAAGGTAGTTCCGGAAAATTCTATACTGAATACAGTCCACGTTTAAAATTATGAATATGACATGCCTTTTTACTGAGCATGTCATATCCACAATCGTAAGAAAGAAACATTGGGAGTTGAAGGAGCTCCATGGATTGAGATTCTGGTAGAATAGGAAATCACTAGATCTTAATAGGGTAAGAATGTGGGGGAAACAGGAGACGTGTGTCAGCTGGAGAAACTAGAGAGGTAAGTTCAGAAGAGCAACCACCACGTGAGTATAGGTAAAATGGAGATGAATATGGTGAAGATTGAGATTTAGCAAATGGAGCTGAGAGATTGCCCATCACACAATAGGCACAGAGGAGGCAGGGGCTAAATATGGGAATCGTACTAAAGCATTGGAAAGACTCAGGCCAGTGCCTCGGTTATTGAGAGGACAGTTCTCCTCTGTTGTTGCCAGGCTTGCCAGAGCCTGAAGAATGAAATGGTGGCATCTTGGCAGCTTCAATAGCTCAGGCTCCAATGGCTCTATCCCATCCTCCCTTGCCTGCTTTTACACGGTGACACTAAGCAGCTAGCACTGGGGTGTCTCCAACACAACAGTCTGTCAGAGGGTAGTGCCCGCTCCACTGCCCGAGTCCCGCTCAATCAGAATTATCAGTGGCTGGGTCAAAAACCTAGCAGATCAGTAATCGGCGCCAATTTCTCCTGTGCCAACTAACACGATGCTGCAATTCCACCCCCAACGAGGGGTGGAGTTTCTGTGCTAAGGGCCATTATTATTTCTGTTTGGAATTGGAATACTTTCTGCTGAGCATGTTTATTAGCTTCTGCTTATTTCAATGGTGATAGATTGGGAAATGTTGATGTACAAAGGGACCTGGGTGTCCTTGTACACCAGTCACTGAAAACAAGCATGTAGGTGCAGCAAACAGTTAAGAAAGCAAATGGTATGTTGGCCTTCATTGCGAGAGCACTTGAGTATAGGAGCAAGGATGTCTTACTGCAGCTGTACAGGGCCTTGGTGAGACCACACCTGGAGTAGTGTGTGCAGTTTTGGTCTCCTTACCTAAGAGAGGATATACTTGCCATAGAGGGAGTGCAGCGAAGGTTCATCAGACTGATTCCTGGGATGGCAGGATTGTCGCATGAGGGGAGATTGGACCGACGAGGCCTGTATTCATTAGAATTTAGAAGAATGAGAGAAGATCTCATTGAAACATATAAAATTCTGACAGGGCTGGACAGACTGAATGCAAGGATGATGTTTCCTCTGGCTGGGGGTGGGGTCTAGAACAAGGGGTCACTGTCTCAGGATACGGGGTAGACTATTTAAGACTGAGATGAGGAGGAACTTCTTCACTCAGAGGGTGGTGAACCTGTGGAATTCTCTACCGCAGAAGGCTGTGGACACCAAGTTGCTGAATATATTTATGAAGGAAATAGATAGATTTCTGGACTCTAAAGGTGTCAAGGGGTAGAGGGAGAGCGCAGGAGTACGGCATTGAGATAGAGAATCAGCCATGATCATATTGAATGGCGGAGCCAGGCTCAAAGGGCCTAATGACCTACTCCTGCTCCTATTTTCTATGTTTCTACCAGAATCTCAATCCACGGGACCCCTTAAACTCTCGATGTTTCTTTCTTACATTTATGAATATGACATGCCCAGTAGAGGCATGTCATATTCATAACTTTAAACATGGACTGTATTCAGTATAGAATTTTCCGGAACTACCTTTTCTTTTGGAAATGGACATTAAAAGGCTGCTAAGATGGCTGCGAGGGCCAGGTGACTTTTGCAATTTCTGCATAGACTCAGAAGTATTCTCCAGAAAGTTCCTAATTGAATGACCATGTGTGATTTGCTTTAAAGAAAGTGCTGCATAGATGGTGGGATTTACAAGTAAGCTGTTGAGTGTTGGCAACACTGTACAGGAATCTCTTGGGCATGGTGTTCTGGACATTGAGCATCAATGGCACGCCCAAGCCTCTCATCTTACCCCGATGTCTGACTGCTTCAGGTGAGAAGCTGTTGAACATCACCCCCCTCCCCCTATCCAGATAAATAGAATATACTTCCCCAAGTAACAATTCCCCTTTAAATAACCTCTCATCGCAAGGCAACAAACAGGGAACCACTTTGACCAGAGTGCCTAGTCATAACAAGACAGCTGATTGGCTTTGGCAGTTTAATATACACATCAGTGCACATTCCTCTAAACTTGGCAAGTCAAAAATATTTGCTGAACATCTTGTGATATTCCTGCAGTAATTCCAGAATTTTTTTTTTCCTTGAATAGGGATTGCCAGGTCTCAATGGTCCCAAAGGTGAAAAGGTGAGAATGCCATTCGTAAGGAGGAGTTGGGAGACCATTCGGCCCATCTATCTTTCATTGCCACTGAGGTCCACTCCGCACACAAAACACATTCAACTCACGTCACCTCCTTCTTCCTCTGTTACACTGATCCTCCAATGTCTGTTGAAGAAAGATGTCTCCCAATTTCTTGTTTTATGAATGATTCAGCCTTCGTTGTCTAATGCTGCATTTACCTGATCTCTCTTTTTGGCTTCCCCAAAAACCTCTCAGACGCAACAGAATAGTTGATTTTCACCGTTTGACTCCAGAAACAGCGCCCTCCCATTGTGAAGGCTGGAGGAGAAGCTGCTGACCCATGGATTGGGCAGCTCCACAGTCCTCGTGTACCGACCTGCGATGGGGCCGACCCAGGGCCTGTACACATTTTCCCCGGCAGGTCCAGCTCCTCCTTCCTGGTTAAACACAAGTTTGACGTCACTAAAGTTGTCACCAGAGCCTACAGAGGTGATAAATGCCAGTAACACTGCGCAGTTTTATATTGTGAGATACATTTCCCTGGGATACTGTGTGGCAACTGTGGCTCAGTAGGTAACACTCTTGTTTCTGAATCAGAAGGTATGTGCTCAGGTCCCACCCCAGAAACCTGAGGTCAACATCTAGACTAGTGCTCCAGTGCAGTACTGAGGGAGTGCTGCATTATCAATGGTGCCTTCTTTTGGATGAGACCTTAAACCAAGGCCCCATCTGCCTTCTCAGTTGGACACAAAAATCTCATGGTGTTGTTTGAGTGTCCTAACTAATATTTATCCCTCAACGAGCATTGGAAAACAGATTAGAATCTTAGAAGGTTTACAGCACAGAAAGAGGCCACTTGGCCCATCCCAGAAGGGAAAAACAGTTCGGACCAGTACTCTTATTTCCCGGTTTTTACTGTTTTGTCGTTCTGGGATCGTGCCTGTGCCGATTGAGGAAGAAGCCACCGAGCCTAATCCTGTCTTCCAACATTTTGGTCTGTAGCGCTGCAGCTTATGGCACTTTGAGGCGCGCCTTTTAAGTGAGTTGAGAGTTGCTGCCTCTGCTGCCCTTTCAGAGGGTGAGTTCCAGGCCCCCGCGACCCTCTGGCTGAAAAAATGTTTCCTCGGCTCCCCTCTAATCTTTCCACCAATCACTTTAAATCTGTGTGTCCCCCCCACTAGTCACTGACCTCTCTGCTAAGGTAAATAGGCCCTTCCCATCCACTCTATCCAGGCCCCTCACAATTTTGTACATTCTCAATCAAATCTCCCCTCAGCCTCCTCTGTTCCAAGGAGCACAATTCCGGCCTATCCAACCTTTATCATCATCACATTGTTTTTTTTGTGGGGGGCTTGCTGTGCACAAATTAGCTGTCGTATTTCCTACATTACAACACTTCAAAAGCACTCCATTGGCTGTAAAGAGCTTTGGGACATACTGAAAGGTGCTATAGAAATGCAAGCTCGTACATTCGATGTTAAATTTTGCAAGGCTTTATGCCTACTCCACTTCTCGATTGCACAGATCAAGTGTCTTACACCTTCCTCACTGAGATCAGATTTCAGTCTCTCTACTATACCATCAATAGCTCATGGGCGATTTACTACACCCAATCCCCTTGCCCTCACATATGGCGCCTTCCTGTGGCTTGCTTCGGGCACATCTTTAGGATATCATGTCATAGCTGCTTTCTGCCAATCGATGTGTATTCAAGAGCCGTTTTCAATGTGTTTCTTCCACAGGGAAATGAGGGGAGACAGGGAGAACCAGGACGGTCTGTAAGTATCATGGAATCATGGGCCTGAATTTTTCGGTGGTGGGGCACGCACGATCGGTGGGCCCAGGAGCGGACGGGAAGTGGCATCGGCCGCGATCGGCCCCTAACTGCGATTTCGCGCTGGCTGACCAATTAACGGCCGGCCAGTGTGAAACAAGCGCTGAAATCCTCAGCGCTGTGGGGTGGTGGGGGGGTTGGGGACAGGAAGAGGGCGGGCGCTGATGTAACTGAGGGTGCGGGTGTGTGCGCTGCGAGAGAGCTGCCCCCAGGGAGCTGCAGACCCCCCCCCACACAGACTAAAGGACACGACAAAAATGCTGCAAAGTATGTCCGTGCAGCACAATCGAGCACCTGAAAACATACCTCATAGAAAACCCGTCCCCAGACGGGCTCTTTAGATTTTATTTCCCCACGGAGATCTCATCCCGCCCTGGATAGAGCAAAATGTGAGGCTGCCTGAGAGAATGGCCCGTCCGCCAACCATGAGTGTGGACGGGCCACGTCAAATCGCTGCTAATCGTATCGTTAATGGACTTAATTGCCCGCTTAATTGTCGGCGGGCGCCAACTATTGTTGACTGCCGGGTGCACCTGCCGAGCAAAATATCGCAGGATGATGTTGGGACGTTCGCCCAATGACACCTCACGCTATTTCGCGTCCGTTCAGGTCAGACACACGCCCGCCCACAGGACCGTAAAATTCTGGCATTGACGGGGGGAAAATTCATCCCCCTGTTCCACTGGCGAAGTAATCGCGGGCTGCGTTCCTGTTAAGTGTGGACGGATAGCGGCTACTGTGAACGGTCACCAGCAAAAAGCAAGTAGACGCTTCATGGCGCTGCAGTTTGAACAATATTTAACTCCAGTTCAACTGGTTCTAAACTGTATTATTTAGAAAATAAATTGTGATTATGTTTGTATAACCTGTCTGCTTGCTGGATCCTGGCTGTGTTGCTAATTGACCGGGAAAAACCGTGATGTTATTGGCGAAATCTATGCCTGTCACATCCAAAGAATAATTTCCAGACCAACATACAATACAGCTACAATCACGGCCCAGCTGCCATTCTGAGATCGTGTTAGTAGCATGGGAATCTGACTTTCTCCGCCAGTCCTAGCCTGGGCCACCTGAGCCTGTCCACAACATCGAAACAACCTTCTTGCTGCACTAACTTGTCAGCCTTCTCATTCCCCTAATAGGCCGCCATCGTCACACAAACATTGAGAAACGGTGACTTTGTTCATTAAATCCACTCTTCTTTTAGTTGCTCTCCTTCTCCTCCATTCAATCATTTCATCTTCTGAAGGGAAGTTCTGGGTAAACCTTCCAAATTCCTAAAGGAGTCAAGCAGTTCCCCATCTTATTCGTCCATCTCAACTTCATAGCTCAGCATGGAATACATCCCTCCATATATAACTGTTTCCACCCCCCCCCGACTTCGCATTCTCTAAGCTCAACGTCACATGAACAGTATAACCTTCAACACAGCTCCCATACAATTATTTGTTCACCTCTTTTTGAAGTGATTAATTGACACTGATTTTGTTGGCATTATACATTAACCATGTGCTTGCTACCTCCCATTTTCTGACCCGCTCACCCATTGTACTAAAACTTGCTGCTCAACATTGCCACCTTGTTCCCCCAATGCACTGAGCTTCAGGTGCTCCCATGGCCTTACCTCCGAAGGCTTCTCCATCCCAATATCCCCTCTGGACCCTTGGCTCCTTCAGTTGTAGCCTTTCTGTGCACTCCAGCTGCCTCATCCCAGCTGTCCGGGATACTCTCCCCTTTTCCTTCTCCCGTCTCCTTCTCCTTTCACCTTTCAGAATCCTTCTGGAAATCTTATCTATTTGACCAAGCTGTTGATGACCTCTCCTGACTCTTGTTCCATGTCTTGGCCTCTTGTTCCTTAATCCGTTTTATTTGTTTGCACCCTCCCCTCATCCAGCAAAGTGCCTTGGGATAATTAAAGGTGATTTCCTTTGCTTGGTGGATAAATGTTTCTTAAAGCACGTTACATTCTCCATCTGAATGAACATAGCAACACATGTAGGCCCTTCAGCCCCTTGAGCCTGCTCCACCATTCAGTAAGGTCGTGGCTGATCCGATTGTGGCCTCAACTCCACATTCCGCCTACCCCCAACAACCTTAGACTCCCTTGTTAGTCAAGAATCTCTCTACCCTTGCCTTAAAAATATTCAATGACCCTGCCTCTACCACTCTCCGGGGAAGAGAGTTTCAAAGATTCACGACCCCCCCCTGAGAGAATAAATTCAGTCTCATCTCTGTCTTAAATGGGAGACCACTTATTTTTAACCCATGTTCCCTCGTTCTAGTCTCTCCCACAAGGGAAAACATCTTCTCAGCATCCACTCTTGTCAAGTCCCCTCCGGATTTTATGTTCCAGTAAGATCACCTCTCAGTCTTCTAAACTCCAATGGACACAAGCCCAATCTCTCTCGTAAAATAACACCCTAATCTGAGGTATCAGTCAAGTGAGCCTTCTCTGAACTGCTTCTAATGCATTTATACCCTTTCTTAAATAAGGAGACCAAAACCGTACCCAGTACTCCAGATGTGGTCTCACCAACACTCGGTACAACTATAACAAACACCCCTACTTCTATATTCCATTTCCTTACCAATAAATCCACAATAACTCCCACAACACTCAAGAGGTTTGACACCGCCCAGGACAAAGCAGCCCGCTTGACTGGCACCACATCCACAAACATTCACTCCCTCTACCACCGACGCACAGTAGGAGCAGTGTGTACCATCTACAAGATGCACTGCAGGAATTCACCAAGGTTCCTTTGACAACACCTTCCAAACCCACGACCTCTACCATCCAGAAGGACAAGGGCAGCAGATACATGGGAACACCACCGCCTGCAAGTTCCCCTCCAAGCCACTCACCATCCTGACTTGGAAATATATCGTCGTTCCTTCACTTTCGCTGGGTCAAAATCCTGGAACTCCCCTCCCTAACAGCACTGTGGGTGTACCTACATCATGTGGACTGCAGTGGTTCAAGAAAGCAGCTCACCACCACCTTCTTGAGGGCAACTAGGAATGGGCCAGAAATGTGCACATCCCATGAATGATTTTTTAAAAATCACAACGTTCCATTTGCCCTCCTAATTACTTGCTGTACCTGCATACTGGATTTTCCTGATTCATGTACCAGGACACCCAGATCCCTCTGTACCTCAGAGTTCTGCAATCTCCCTCCATCTAAAGAATATACTGCTTTTCTATTCTTCCTGCCAAAGTGGACAAGTTCACATTATCCCACATTATACTCCATCTGCCAAATGTTTGCCTGCTCACTTAACCTTTTGCACAACTTACTTTCCTACCTATCTTTGAGTTTTTCTAACTGTGCCACCTCTTCATCATTCTATTCCAGATCACTGGCCTCTCGGGAAGTAAAGGTGACCAGGTAAGAACAGTCTCTCCTTCCTCTGTCTGGTCTTCTCTGGTATACCCTGTGTCACCTGCACCGTTAAACTACACTTCCTCAGTTCGTTTGGAATTGTGTGAACGCTGTGCATTCCCACCTTTACACCAGCTTTGTTTTTCTTTGTGATAGGGTGAACGGGGACCCCCAGGAATCTCAGGCGAGAAGGGGACAAAGGGAGACCCAGCAGAGAAGGGCAATAAGGTGAGGCAGAAATTATAGAGAAGCAGCTAAGCGTATGAGGAACTGAGGGAGACGGTGTGCAATTTTTGCACTTTAGCATTGAAGAAAGTAGGTCATTGTGTGCTGATCATTGTCTATATTTCATGTACTACATTGCAGTGATCTTCTTAATAGAGTCTTCCACTTTGCAAAACTCACGTCTGCTCAAGAACATCAGAACATAAGAAATAGGGACAGAAGTAGGCCATTTGGCCCCTTGAGCCTGCTCTGCTATTCAATAAGATCATGGCTGATCTGATTGTGGCCTTAACTCCACTTTCCTGCCAGCAGCCCCCCATAATCCTCACCTCTCTTTGTCAATCAAAAATCTGTCTAACTCAGCCTTGAATAGATTCAATGACCCAGCCTCCACTGCTCTCTGGGGAAGAGAATTCCAAAGACTAACAAAACCCTCTGAGAGAAGAAATTCCTTTTCATCTCCGTCTTAAATGAGAGACTCCTTATTTTGAAACTGTGTCCCCTAGTTCTAGATTAAATGTTGTAAGAGCTCAGGAGGGCCAATTGCTCAGAGTGTAGAGACCAGACGGCCTAAATCTTTTTTACAAGGACAAACTGAGGCAGGCCGTGAGTCATACAGCCATTCCAGTTGGACATCCACCTGTTTAATGCTCCACCAGCTCCTTTCAAGTTGAATTAGACATACATTTCTAGGAGGCTGCATTAACTCCTGGAGTAGTTCAGGTTCCTTCCTGCTGGACCTTGTATCAGATTGCACTAATAGACATCACAGAACCAGACAAAATGAGCTGGGAGGGGTCATTTCCTATGCTGCCTTCCATCTCGGCTCATGTCTGTGTTTCTTGAGACTTTGGTTACCTTATCCCTGGAACTTCCCGTTTTTCAATCCAAGAATTCTCCTTTAAATTGGCCAAAGGTTGCACTGGGAAGCAACTGCTAGCAATGGTGCCTGACTCCCAAATTTCCAACCAATATAAACACAGCTCTAATGGGCTCAAAGGTGATAGAGTGGGAAAGTAGAGTTTAGGTAGAAGATCAGCTATGACCTTATTGAAGGGTGACGCTTTTCGAGGGACTGTGGCCGACTCCTATGGGGAGATAGTGGCATGCTGGTAATGTCACTGGGCTAGTAATCTAGAGGCCCAGGCTAATGCTCTGGGGACATGGGTTCGAATCCCACCACGGCGGCTGGTGGAATTTAAAATCAATTAATAAATCTGGAATTGAAAGCTAGTCTCAGTAATTGTGACCAAGGCAACTATCCTGGTTCACTAATGCCCCTTTAGGGAAGGCAATCTACTGTCCTTACCTGATCTGGCCTACATGTGACAACTCCAGATCCATAGCAATGTGGTTGATTCTTAATTGGCTTCTGAAATGGCCTAGCAAGCCACTCGGTTCAAGGGCAGTTGTGGGTGGCCTTGCCAGTGATGCCCACATTCCATGAAAGAATTAACAAAAAGTTGACAATGTGGTCTGCAAGCTAGTTTTGAATGGAGAAGGCCCTTGGACCCATCTTACCTCAACAGCATGCCAACCATCTCCTGAATGACATCCCCTTACCTCCGACCTATCCAGAAAGCATTGTTGATCAGCCTTTGTACAGAGCAAACTTCCAGCTGAACAGAAAACAGTTTCTCAAACCATTGTATCGTGTGACCATTAGGAAGGCAGAAGACAAACAAGATGAATTTTGGACTTTTCAGCCTTCCAGACTCAACATTGAGTTCAATAATTTCAGATCGTAACCATTAATTGTGATTATTTGAGTTTGATTGTATTCAGGTGATGGACATTAACTGGGGATTCACTTGTGCCCCTATAGATATTGACAAAACTAAAACTGTGCTTGGTTAGGAGTTGTGTGCTTGTAATGTCTAACTGTAAAAACTGTAAATATAAAAGCATGTAAAGATGGGCTCCAGTTCTATCCTTCACCAGCAGGCTTTCCGGGTTACAATAACCGCTCCTGCTGTTTTGTCAGGCGGTGGGTGCTGCTAGTGATTCTGCTGTTGTATTTACATTTCCTCCAGATCCATCTTTTGTATCTTTTCTTGCCCCACTTTCTATCCACTTCTGCCTTCCACAATATTCCTTTTTGTCATTTAATCACTCTTGCCTCCCATCCTATCGCTGAGCTCCTCTCTGTTCTTTCCTCCCACCCCTGTCTCTGTACTTGTTTAAAAACGCATTACATCTCTTAACTATTTCCAGTTCTATGTCACTGACCTGAGACATTAACTCTCTCTGCACAGACACTGCCTGAGCTGCTGGGTGTTCCCTGCGTTTTCTGCTTTGATTTCAGATTCCCAACACCTGCGGTGTTTTGCTTTTGTTGTAGAGGGGTCTGTTTTTTTGGCTGGACCGCTCCGCAATATTTACCACGTTCTTTTTTTACAGGGCGAACCCGGGTACGGTATCCCAGGGCAACCAGGGCCCAAAGGCGATCCGGGTGACAGAGTAAGTCTTTAATTTTCCCTTTTAAAAAAACAAACGACCATAGAACCATACAGCAATGAGTGCGTCCTTTCGGCCCTTCGCCTCTGTGCCAGCTCGTTGAAGAACCATCCAATTCATCCCACTCCCTCTGCTATACCCCATCACCTTGTAATCTTTCCCTTTCAAGTACTTATGCAATTCAGTTCTGGAAATTGAACGTCCTTCCACAACCCTTTCAGGCAGTAGATCACCACAAATCAGGAGCAAAAAAATTCTCATGTTGCCTCTGGTTCTTTTGCCAATTACATTATATCTGTGTCCCCCTGGTTACTGACCCTCCTGCCACTGGAAACAGTTTCTCCCTCTCGACTCTTTCAAAACCTTTCATCATTTTGAACACCTTAATTAAATCTGCCCGCCCCCAACTTATCCTTCTAAGGAGAATAACCACAGTGGGCTGAATTTCCCCTTGGGCTTCAGGGCCCTGAGTCCTAGGCCTCCTGAGCCCGCACTCGCCAGCAGCAAGTGAATTTACTGCTGGAGATGGCCTCCTCCGAGCCCTCTGTCCAATGAAGGATAGTGGGTGGGCTGCAGATGCAGCTGACCCAGTCAGAGGACCAGCAGCTCTGAAGCCTCGGCAGCCCCACCGGGAGAGGCTGAGGTAGGTCGGAAACCTCAAGGGCACCACTAAATGGACGCGCCCTCGGACAGGTAAGTAGAAATAACAAACTCAAGGTGGGCGAGGACAAAAGGCCCAGCTGATCGGGGGAGAAGCCCCTTCACAGGGATGACTGTGGGCCACACAGGGGCCACTTCTGGTATCCGCAGCCCCCTCTTTGGTTCATGAAGCCCCCCGGCTCTTAACAGCCCCCTGGGCTGCCTCAGAGATGTCACCTCCATGAAACAGGCAGCTTCTCCACGTGGTAGGGTTCTCCCTGCCATTGGGAAAATGCCAGCGGCCCCACTTAATCGCCCCTTATATTGGGGCCTTAATAATGCAAATTGGCTGCCCATCTCCATACCCTCCTGCCTGCTCCTGGGTAACCTCCCTGATGCCACTCCCTGCTATTTTGCCAGCTTCCCCACCTCCATTCTAGGGGGCAGCTAAATTCAGGCCGGCTTCTCTAGTCTCTCCATGGAACTGAAGCTCCTCTTCCCTGGTGCCATTCTAGTCAATCTTCTATCAAGGGCATTGACATCCTTCCGAAACAGTGGTGCCCATTAATTCACAGGGCTATGGGCAAACAACATGGGGATGGGACTAAACAGATCTTTTTTTTAAAGAGCTGGCAAAGATACGATGGGCTGAATGGCCTCCTGTGCTTTATGATCCTGCACCTGGTCTGAATGGAAATAGGCTCAGTCCTGTTGGAAGGACAGAAGGATTTGCAGGTACAGGTACAGCACCTCAGTTTGATAACACTGCTTAAAAAAAAACTGAATGGAATTCTAGGTGTTATCAGAAGGTATGTAGGATTTAAAAGCCATGAGGTAATGTCTTAAGAAGACTTCAGTTGGAGCATGCTGGATATGGGATCCGCACTATAGGAAGGATATTGAGACTTTGGAGAGGGTACAATGGAGCTTCACTCGGACCTAGAACCATAGAACCATAGAACACTACAGCACAGAAAACAGGCCATTCGGTCCTTCTAGTCTGTGCCAAAATATTATTCCGCTAGTCCCATTGACCTGCACCTAGTCCATAACCCTCCAGACCTCTCCCATCCATGTATCTATCTAATTTATTCTTAAAACTTAAGAGTGAGCCCGCATTTACCACGTCAGATGGTAGCTCGTTCCACACTCTCACCACTCTCTGAGTGAAGAAGTTCCCCCTAATGTTCCCCCTAAACCTTTCCCCTTTCACCTGCCTGGTATGAGGAAAAACTGTGCCCTCTTTCGTTGGAAAACACAGATCAGGTGGCGGCGATATGATTAGCTTTGCAAATTATGAAAGCAGAAGATGGAGTAGATAGAAGCAGGGTATTTTTCTCCCAGTAGTTGAGGAGTCAAGAATGAGAGAGCATTGTGTTATGATCCCCATAGAGACCAGTAATGGCTTAAAGAGAAATTTGAACTTTTGAGTTCTTAGCTGAAAGGATGACATATGAAAATAAGAAATAGAAGCAGAAGTAAATGTTACGGCCAATCGAGCCTGCTCTGCCATTCAATATGATCATGACTGATCTTGGGCTTCAACTCCATTTTCCTGCCTGCTGCCCATATCCTGTCAAGATGACATATCAAGATTTCATGTTTTCATAGAACTTTTACTGTATCAATAGCTAAATTTAACAATTTAAATTTAGAACAAACTTCTTCACACGGAGAATTGTGAGGATGTGGAATTCACTTCCAGAGTTGTGGTTGAGGCAGAAACTGTGTCAACATTTAGGGTCAGATTGGAAAGGAAGATGAAGAAAAAAAGTTTGAAGGGATGTGTGAAAGGGATGAATAATTGCAATTAGAACTATTTTTTCCCTTTAATGTCCCTTCATTGTGCACTACATGTTCCGTGTAAGATTTCTGTGTGGCTGCACATGCATACATCTTAAAGGAACCATTGCCTCTTTGTTCCCTGTGCGGCACATTCCTGATTCTTGCGTGGTTTAGAGAGAAGGTTTATTAGAAATAGTCGCTCGTGCGGTGGAGAAATGGCGTCACAGGCTGGATGGGTCCAATGGCCTGCTTCTATGATGTAACATCCACATCTCTCTATGGTCGTCACCCACAGATGGGCAATGTATTTAATGGTCTGCGGTTGGAGCCACCACACTAACCTATCTGCATCTCATTTTAGGGGAATATTGGACTCTCTGGGAGACCAGGAGAAAAGGTAAGGGATATTCAGCCATAACACAAGCTGCGCCTGGTTCAAATTTACTCAGCTTTTGAGCGGATAACTGGTGACTAATGATGGTTTATGTTGCAGGGGGATGGGGGAGCAAGTGGAGAGAAAGGAGAACCTGGCAAAACAGGACCACCTGGACTGAGTGGATTCCGAGGGAAAGAGGTGAAGACCCATCTGTGCTCCCTGCTCTTGATCCATTTAGTTTGGCACAAAATCCATTTTAATATTGGCCTCTTTTGATGACATTCTCTCTGTTCAGAAACTGCTGATGACTTGCTTCTTTTTCTAAGTATTACAGAAGGTATGGCAGTGAAGTCACTGTACTACAATGACAGAAACCTCAGATAGTGGCTGGAACTTTACTCATTGGTGGTGTTTTCTTTGCCACCCACCCAAAACTAAAGCTGGAGCCAAGCCGTCCTCTATGTGGTCAGGACAGTCCAAACTAATTTTACGGCTGTCGGGTCATTAATTGGCACAGGGCGAGACTCTTGTCCTCTATCTGGGAGGAGGCTTCACCAATCAAATGCCCCAATAGCTCTCCAGTCCCAACAATGCCCCCAGGAGTGCTGGCCACTGATGGAACTGCAGCCAGTCCCCAGTTAAGCATGTCACTGGAATCAGATAAGAAAATGAGCGGGGGGAGTTTTGGGCAGACCCTGTGGGGGACAGGGATGGGGCTCTGCCATTGGGGGGACCAGAGTGGGATCAAGCAGGAGTTGGGGGAACATACCGTTCATGTGGCCTCCATTGTGACTGAGCAGGAAGGATCCCTTCCAACCCACAACAATGCCACCAGGTAGAAACCACAGGGCATGGACACCAACCCCCACAACTCCTAACCTGGCACTGGTAAAATATTAGCAGCAGCAGGTGGAGACCCCTAAGTAGCCATTAATTGGCAACTTAATGGTCTCAATTGGCCCAACAATGGTTGGGTGGCCTGACACCTCCTCCATCATTGGTAAAAATAGATAAATATTTGATTGACAGCTCAGGCTCCCTGACCTCTGCTGTCAATTTCACAATGCTTGTTTACGCAGGTTAAGTGGTTTCAAGGGCTTGTGGCTTTTGAGGCAGTAAAGGCTCTGGATGATTGACACTTTTATTAATGTGTAGTGCAGACTTCTTTCAAACATAGGAGAAAGTTATCAGTGAATTTTTTTTCAAAATTTTTTTTACCTCTGTACACTATAGGGTTCATGGTTCTAGAATGTATACAGTGGGTCAGTGGGCATCGAAGTGCCATAGCTTGGCATAGGAGGTATGAGGGGCCATGGGGTTGGGTGGGGGGCATGAGGTGGGCATGGATGAGGCATGGAGAGTATTTAGAGGGTGAAGGGGCTGAGAGGTGTGAGGGATGGAGGGCCTTTGTGTTTTTATTTTAACTGGGACAAAGTCCCATGGCAGTGATGGGCCTTTTAGCAGCTCGCCTCCATAGCCGGCAGCCCTGTGACTGCCTCCAGATTTCTTCCCGGGTTGGCTGGCCCGACTCCAGCCTGCGCCCTCCCCCCGGCAATGAAGACCCCGCCTTTGCAGGTACTTTCTCACGAGGTGGGCGGGCCAAGCTGGGAATTTTCCCGACTTCCCCTACCCACCTCGAGGATGAAAATCCAGACCTTTGTATCCTCCTCACAACTTGCTTTCCTATCTATCTTTGTATCATCAGAAAACTTGGCTACAAAACAGTTGGTCCTTTCATCCCAGTCACTAATGTAGATTGTAAATTGTTGCATCCCCAGCAATGATCCCTGTGGCATTCCATTAGTTACAGTTTGTTAACCTGAAGATGACCCATTTACCCTAGCTCTGTTTCCTGTTAGTTAACCATTCTCTATCCATGCTAATATATCACCATCCAAGACTATGAGCTCTCATGCAGTAACTTTTTATGTGGGACCTTATCAAATACCTTTTGGAAATCCAAATACACTACATCCACTGGTTCCCCTTTATCCACCCTGCTTATAACATTCTCAAAGAACTTCAATAAATTAGTCAAACATGATTTTCCTTTCACAAAACCATGTTGACTCTGCCTGATTATATTCTGATTTTCTAAATGTCCCGTTACTACCTCCTTAATAATGTTTGTTCTGTTTCTTGTGCTGCTGTTGGTGGAAGGCTACTTTTATGTCTTGGGTGAATGAGTTTGTTGGCCAACTGAACTCTAACTGCACGCCTTCCCATGTTCTCATCAATTGCTGCTTGCAATCAATAGTGGGGAGAGGCTGATGTAAGAATAAACAGCGATGGTTTATTGAGACATAGGGCAGAACACCAGATCATATGTGCTCACTCAAAAACCTCCAGAAATAAACTTACAGCTCCCAGTTGCCCACGCTGTACAATGATTTTTCACTGCTGTCACATGATCATACACTTGCAATCTCTTAAAGGGACAGGGTACCTCACTTTACCACAGCAACATATTGACCAAGTCACTAGGAGGCCTTCCAAGCTCTTGTTCAATTAGTGCCATGGGATTTTCAGCTTCTACCCAAGCCACAGGGACATGTTGATGGGGCTGAACAAGGAATTTGCTCTCGCCTGAAGAATGACAGCATAACACTCTCACAGTGCAAAATCCAGGAGTAGGCCTTGAATCCACATTCCATTTCGACACAGAGGCATGAATACTACAGACTGCAAACCAGTAAAGGGCTGAGAAACCTAACTGTATTTTCATTTCTTTCCCAGGGTGAAAAGGGGAACAAAGGAGATGAAGGGACACCGGTAACTCCACTTTTTAACTTGAGTTTTTCTTGAGTTTTCAGTTGCTGGTTTTTCCGGTTTCAGTCACGTAATAACCAATTGCTGTCTTGCTGTTTTTTTCCAGGGAGAGACTGGATTGCCAGGCCGGACTGGAGAGAGAGGACTTAGAGTAATATCTATAGATATTCTTTAATCGAGTGCATGGTTTATCTCCAAGGCAAAAACCTAAAGGGGTTGGGCATCGCTGGCAAGGCTAACAATTGTCGCCCATCCCAAATTTGCCCTTGAACTGAGTGGCTTTCTAGGCCATTTCAGAGGGCAGTTAAGAGCCAACCACATTGCTGTGGGTCTTGAGCCGCACGTAGATCAGACTGGGTAAGGGTGTCTCCAGACCCGTAGCCATGTGGTTGACCCTTAACCGCCCTCTGAACTGGTCTAGCACACCACGTGGTTGTGTTCAAGAAAGTGCCTCACTGCAATTCGGAATAAGCTCTAAATGCCAGCCTGACCCATTCACGCTGTGATTGAATCAAAAAGCGTTTACGGTGTGATTTTGACCCGGCTAAAATGGCCCAATTTACCCCGTAGTTCAAGCAGAGATAGTCGGGAGTTATGTCAGTGGCCAAAGGTTTCCGGTTTGCGCCACACACACACAGGTCAGGCTAAAATGCGGAGAACAGCTCTCTCCACTCTGCCCCAATCTTCTTGTTTTCGGTCTCTCTACCGAAAGCAAGTCCATCCTACAGCACCACAATCTCCACCATGAGTAGGGGAAGGAAGCAGGTCCCAAATCTACCCCAGCCGGAACGGGGGGAGAAAAAATAAATCAAACCCCGTGCTGTTGGCACCAATGTGTTCCACACTGGCCATCTAGCCAACCAGATCCCCAAGGAGTTCCAGGTTGTTGCAGCAACTTGCACTTTGACTTACATGTTGCAGCTTAGAGCTATGGGTAGGCTCCAATTCCCTTTCCATCACATGGCTGACCAGAAATCTGCCCCACTCGTCATTGGTGTGTATTGGAAGGACTCACAAGGCGACACTCAGCCCGTTTGGTCACATTATGAACACACCTTCCTTGGCCATCAAGTCCTGGAGTGGGACTTGAACCCAGAGCTCCTGGCTCAGAGGTTCCCATTGTGCCACAAGTCCTTCTTTCTGATCCAATAATGCAGGTCAAATCCAAGTTTAGAAAGGGCAAGATTCATAATTTTGGCAGACTATTTATCGCTGACATCAATCCAAGGCATGCATTGATGCATTAAGATCAGCACAGTGAACTTTCCCTCAGTGTTCCAATCTAATGCCGTTTCATTGAACAATAAGATAAGATCATGAGGATCTCCATGGGAAAGTAGTTTGTGCTGTCTTTACACTGTCCATTCTTATAGATGGATTGTTTCCATTTCGCAATCCAAAACAGAATGCCACTCTAGGAGGGTTATTCGGAGATGGAGCCAATTTTTCAGAAACTTCTCATGTTTTAAAAAAAAAGATCAATTTTTCATGACACACGTACAAAGGAATTGTGTTTAAAAGCGTTCTACTGTTTTCAGGGTTTCCCTGGAACTGATGGCAGACCTGGCACAAAGGGCGATGCTGGTGAAACAGGCCAATCGGGGAGAGATGTGAGTCCCGTCAGCACGACATTGGGTTTAGTCTGGATTTGCTCCGCTTTACTTCCGGTTCAAAGTTCACCAGAAATTCAGTCATTTCATTAAAGCTTTAATTTCATCGATTTTTGTATTTTTTTTAAATTATCCTTTAGGGATTAAGGGGTCCTGCAGGTCCCAAAGGAGAACAAGGCGTTAAAGTAAGTGCATTCTGCATGTTAAAACAGAAAGATCTGGAGAATCACGGATACATAAAAACTGTTGAGACAAAAGGTGTAAATGGAAATCTGGATTGAAAAACAGAAAATGTGGGAAATTCATGACGAGGTTCTTCCTAGTCCAAAGAGGAAAAGGCAGGTTAACATTGTGGTGTAGGCTCCTTATAGGAAACTGGTAGATCAGCAAACATCTTCACTGAACTGAATGACCTTGCTCTCCCCCCTCCTGCAACCCAGCCTTTTTTCTTTTAGCATTTTGTTGTCTTCAGATCCATAGACGTTCCCTTTTATCTTCTGGCTTCCATTTTCGAGGAAACTTGAAGCACTGACTCATCTTGCCTCTTTTCCAATCCTACCAAACGCCCTGCACTTCCGCATGTTTTCTGTTTTATAACAGTGCGATGTAAGCAGTCACCGGGGTTCTTTGCAAAATCGCGGTGGTGAAAGCCTTCTACAGGAATGTGAGGGCTTTCTCTTTGACTCACAGCAATGAGGGATGGGGACCACGCTTAGTGCCGCTGATCCTCAGGCGAGGTGCGATGTCAGCCAAGTCATTGCGAGGAGGTGCCTAAGAGGAGGTCAGTCGCCTCACTTGGGGGAAAATCCAAGTAGTGTTATATTCCACTGCTCTCTTATGCACCTCCTAATGGAACCACATGAGTAGAAACCTAGAGGTCAGTTCACTGACACATTCCTGTCAGATAGAGATAATGTGTGGCACAGGGAGAGCTCAGTAATGTTGACCATCTCTCCCCAAACCTCCAACTTCTCCAACCCCCGCCTGAAATTCAAGGGGAACATATAGTTGCAAGATAAAGGGCAGTTTTTAAAAAAAATGTGGTTGGGTAGGGCTCTAATTCATCAGAATGACACCAATGTTTAAAGGGTTGCATGATGCAGCCAAATTGAATAAACCTGACATGTGCTCCCTTGAGTGTAGACATTTGAAAGGTGATCTAATCAAGGCGTTTAAAATGGTAAAGAGATTCGATTGGGTCGTTAACAGAGAAACGATTTCCTTTGGCGGGAGAATCCAGGACACGGGGGCCTAATTTAAAATTAGAGTTAGGCCCATTCGAAGTGAAATCAGGAAACACATTTTCACACAAAGGGTTTTGGAAATATGAGACCGGGTCTCCTAAAGAGTAAACATTGGGTGGGGCGGGGAGAAGGAGTCAGTTGAAATTTTCATGCCGGAGATCGATAGATTTTTGTTGGGTTGTGCTATCGGGAATAGGCAGCAAAAGCCGGTCAGTGGAGCCGATATACAGGTCAACCATGATCTAACTGAATAGTGGAACAGGCTTGAGGGGCTGGACAGTTCTTAGCTTCCAAATTGTTTGGCTTTTGTTGAAAGGACTTGACTTTGGACTGCTTTAGGTCTCAGTACAAATTCTTCAGAGCCAAAGCTGCTGGAATGTTGTCCAGTTCCGAAGAAGAGTCTTATTGGACTCAAAGCGTTAAGGGGTCACCCCATTTAAAACAGAGATGAGGCGAAATTTTTTCATTCATAGGGTCGTGAGTCTTTGGAACTCTCTTCCTGAAAAGGTGGTGGAAGCAGAGTCTTTGAATATTTTTAAGGCAGAGGTGGATAGATTCTTGGTAAGCACAGGGGCGATAGGTTATCGGCGGTAGGTGGGATGCAGATTTCAGGTTACTATTGGATCAGCCATGATCTTATTAAATGGCGGAGCAGGCTCGAGGAGCTGAATGGGTCCTACTCCTGATCTTTGTTCATATGTTAACTGTTTCTCTCTCCACAGATACTGCCAGACCTGCTGAGTTTTTCCAGCATTTTCTGTTTCTTATTTTGGAGCACTTGACTTACAGCCAGAGGGACGTGAGTCTTTGACTTCAGGGGCCTGCCTATTGCTTGAACCCATTGCCTCAATTATGGCAACAGCGCTCAAGAACACAAGAAATAGGAGCAGGAGTAGACCACACGGCCTGTCAAGCCTGCTCTGCCATTCAATGCGATCATGGCTGCACTTGGGCTTAGACTCCATTTTCCCCATATCCCTTGCTTCCCTGAGAGATCCCCTGTGCATCCCACCCTTAAACGTATTCTATGATGGAGTATCTACTACCCTCTGGGGCGGAGAATTCCAAAGATTTACAACCCTTTGAGTGAAGTAATTTCTCCTCATCTCAGCCCTGAGTTATTGGAGATTGGTTCCATTTCATTAAGAGGGGAAAACTGACTTAAGCGTCAGGCCACACTCGATCACAAGACTTCCTTCCTGGCCTGGCCTCCGGTGTGGCCACTAAGGCGAGCTTGTTGTCCAATTTAACCGCCCCTCCTGAAGGGAGTTACATGGGTAGTGGTGAAAATGTAGAAGAAGTGTTAATTTAATCCTTTGTTCCTAATCCAGGGAGCAGTGGGACCTTCAGGACCTCCAGGGCCTCCAGGAAAACTGGTAAATAAGCAAGTTTCAAAAAGTACTACGTGTAGCTGATAACCACATTTCAATAAATTTGCAATATGTTGTATACCATAGCATTTGACTTGAGCGCATGCTGGTTAGAAGAGAAATAAAGAATGTCTAGCATTTATTTGACACCTTTCACAATCACAGAATGCCCCAAACTATTTTACTGCCAATGAAATACCTTTGAAGTTTAGTCACTGTTGTGATGTAAGAGGCACAGCAGCCAATTTGCGCACAGCAAGCTCCCACTAACAGCAATATGACAATGGACAGATAGTCCATTTTTGTGATGTTGGTTGAAGGACGAGTATTGGCCAGGACACTGGGGATAACTTCCCTGCTCTTCTTCAAAATTGTGCAGTGGGAATTTTTATGCCCACCTTTTAGGTCCTCCAAGGATCATGAATCAGCTGGAGACAGGACTTGCGCCCACACTCGGGACGAAGTCCCGCCCCAGAGATCAGATTGGCCAGCAGCTCTCTGTAGCCCCAGTAATGCCAATAGCAGTCATGGCCAGGACTGGGACTACAAGCGATCCCCAGATTCCAAGTGCCAGAGTCCAGGACCAGGTAAGTACAAGGAGTCTCACCTTGGGGTGGGGAGATGAGGCCTGGGGAGGTGGGGACAGAGGGATGATGGTCTTGATGGAGAGCCTGGGGGGCAGGGAGCACCTGTCATGGGGACGGGGCAGACCTTAGGGGCTGGGGGGAGGTGCCGGATTTGGAAAGAAGTCTATTGAGGATGGTGCTCTCCCTCCACCCCACGTCCTGCGAGACCCTCCTACCTGCTCCTGAACTCCTCCCACCAGCCTGAAAATTGAGATGGACAAGAAATGGCCCTTGGGTGATTACTGATTGCCCTCTTAAGGGCCTCAATTTGGGAGAGGACGCACAGGTGAGCCTAGACTTCGCCCGTTCCACCATTAAGCTGCAGACAGGTTGAGGTGGGCAGGAGGGCGATGGAAAGGACCCTCCCTCCCCCATGCCTGCACACCTGTCGGCAGGGACTGTAACATTTTTCCCCTTGGGGCAAAATTTTCTCCCCGTCGGGCGGGAAGTGTGGGAGCGGGCGCGACCAGGCGAGCTTCTGATCGGCGCCCCCCAGTCAGGAGCGTGCCGCCATTTTATGTGGGCGGGCCAATTAAGGCCCACCCAGCGTGATGTCCGCCAGGGAGAGCTATGCACTCCCTGTGTGGGCGGGGAGGGATTCCCTCAGCCTCGAGTGCGCTCTTTCGCGCATGAGTTGGGACATGTCCATAACTTTTATTGTAAAATATTCTGCATTTTAAAAATCACTCATGAAACCTCATCCCGCCCGTGGATGTGGTTTCGTGTTTTTTCACAAGCCCGCCTGGGCTCCCGGTCTGCCCGCCAATCTTAAGGTTGGACGGGCAGGTCCATTAATGAGTTCAATTGGTTTTTTAATGTCCTTAATAGGCCGTTGACAGGTCGGCGGGTGCGTATCCAATTTGGATGCGCACCCACCGAATTGACAATCTAAATGACACAGGGTGACGTCGGGACACACGCCTGATGTCACCCCATGTCATTTTACGCGTCGGCGAGTGGGCCCCGCCCCCCGCTCGCCGACTGGAAGATGCTGGCCTTGGTTTAAAAAACAATGGGGATATGGAGAGCTGTGTTTTACCGCTGAAGGGGTAAGCTAAGGAAACCAGACTGTTGCCCACAGAATGGGAGGTGAAACCAAAGCATTACTCTTTGGTCACAGAAGCTGGTTATGCGATTATTTGCATGCCTGCCTTGTTGGCAGTAGATGATTGGTACCTGGCGGCTCCTGGTTTAGGGATGGGGGAGAAAATATCCTTTTAGTCAAATAAACCATGAAGAAAATTGACAAAAGCAGCAAGCGTGTGCAATCCACAGTGAGTCATTCATAGCACCTAAAAGAGAGAAGTTAAGGATTCCATTCAGAGCCTTGAGTAGAATGCCAGGGATAAATGGTTGCCTTTAGCCAGGATGTGGTTCTCAGCCTCCATCACCTTAATAGCTACAAACAAATATCTCCATCCAGACACTGATCATTGCAACAAGTAAGAATGGAAATGATCAGGAAACTTCACTGCGCTGTTTGGACTATCCATTCGAGTACTGGTCATTGTGCTGGTCATTGGAACTGCATGACCAGGAAGAGTCTGACTGTGGATACCTAAATGTTCATCTCTCTTTTTACAGATTGATCTGGAAGAAAGGATGCCAGGCATTAAAGGAGAGAAGGTACCAATTGCTATTTTTACTAAATCTTGTTGCCAGGAAATAGGTTTTCCATGACTTACCATTCCTGTGATTAGAGGATTATAATCTATGAGGGTTACCTGAAAAATACTTTTACCTGTCATGTGGTAACATAGCCCTCCCTTGCTTGCATCATAAGAGGATACTAATACTTCTCTGTCGCTGCTTCTCAATTGCAATGCTCAGCTCCTTTTGTAATCCGGAGGCCCAGGTTAATGCTCCGGGGACAAGGGTTCAAATCCCACCATGGCAGTTGGTGGAATTTAAATTCAATAAAAATCTGGAATTGAAAGTCTCGGTAATGGTGGCCATGAAACTATCATCGATTGTTGTAAAAACCCATTTGGTTCACTAATGTCCTTTAGGGAAGGAAATCTGCCGCCCTTACCCAGTCTGGCCTACATGTGACTCCAGACCCACAGCAACGTAGTTGACTCTTAACTGCCCTTTGAAAAGCCACTCAGTTCAAGGGCAATTAGGGATGGGCAACAAATGCTGGCCTTGCCAGTGACGCCTCCATCCTATCAAAGAGTTTAAAAAGTGCAAGCAGACCACGTTTAAACGTGCCCCTCGGTTTATCAGATTGCCATTAATTAATGTCCTTTAACAAAGGAAACCTACTGTCCTTATCCAGTTTCTAGTGTGATTTGCATCCAGCATCAACACCTCAAGTCCAGCCCTTATTCACTCTCGGTACATGTGCGTTGTTGGTAAGGCCGGCATTTATTTACAATTTCTAATTGCCCTAACTGAATGACCTGTTGTGGATCCTGAGTCACATGTAGGCCAGACCAGGTAAGAAGGGCAGATTTCCTTCTCTAAAGGACATTAATGATGTAACACTTGTACTGTCACAAGGGTTCAGACTTGAATAGAATAAATAATGATGCTGGCAAAGATATAGGATTATAAAATTCTCAAACTAATTTTAATGAACTATGTTTCAAATCACAAGGATATGAATAGCTGATGAACAGGTGAATAACATAATGCAGGACCATTCAATGAAAAGCAAAACTTACAAACTGAGTTAGTTCGATCCCATTATGTCCTCATTTATAAATAATCCATAGAAGCCAAATCCTTCCAATCCAGTTTTAGATTTATCTTTTCAGCTACAGCACAACTAGCCTCTTTCCCCCCCAGCTCCCTGTTTTACTTTAAACTATGCGATCAAAGGTTTACACACCCAGTTGTCTGGGCGATACCCACAAAGCTGAATCTTCCACACAGTCCCTAGCCTGTCCATCAATCTCTTTACTTCAGCCCACAGGAAAACTGGCATTCTCCTTCCAGCTCTCTCCAGGAGGCTACACGTTCCCCGAACAATACTCACAAACTGCCCTCTTCCCCAGCCTCAGCTGGTTCCTCTGGTCCCGGTTCATACCTGGAGCACTTATCAGACGCCCAGGGAAAAGATATAACTTCTGCAGCGTTAGCCAACATCTGAATGTAGAGAGAAGGACAAAAGAAAGACATGCCTTTCTTATGCAGAATCACAGAATTTTAACAGCACAGAAGGAGGCCATTTGGCCCTTTTTGTCTGCACCAGCTCTCCAATGAGCATTATGACCTAGCGCCATTGCCCTGCCTTTTCCCCGCACCCCTGCACCTTGTTTCTATTCAAATAATCATCTAATGCCCTCTTGAATGCCTCGACTGAACCGGCCTCCACCACACTTCCAGGCAGCGCATTCCAGACCCGAACCGCTCGCTGTGTGAAAGTTTTTTTCTCACTTCACATTTGCTTCTTTTGCAAATCGCCTCAAATCTGTGCCCTCTCGTTCTTGGTCCTTTTACGAGTGGGAACAGTTTCTCCCCATCTACTCTGTCCAGCCCCTTCATGATTTAGAAAACATCTATCAAGTCTCCGCTCAGCCTTTTCCTCTTCAAAAAAAAACAGTCCTAACTTCTCCAATCTATCCTCATAGCTGAAGTTTGTCATCCCTGGAACCATTCTTGTAAACCTCTCCTGCACTCTCTCCAACGTGTTCACATTCTTCCTGTAATGTGGTGCCCAGAACTGTACACAATACTCCAGCTGAGGTCTAATGAGGGTCTTATAAAATTTCAGCATAACCCCCCTGCTCTTGTACTCTATGCCCCTATTAATAAATCCCAGGATACTATATGCTTTATTAACTGCTCTCTCCACCTGTCCTGTCACCTTCAATGATCTATGCACATATTCGCCCAAGTCTTTCTGCTCCTGCATCCCCTTCAAAATTTCACCCCTTATTTTATATTGCCTGTCTATGTTCTTTCTACCTTACACTTCTCCACATTGAACTTCATCTGCCACCTATCTGCCCACTCCACCAACCTGTCTGTGTCCTCCTGAAGTTCCACACCATCCTCCTCACAGTTCACAATACTCCCAAGCTTCATATCATCCGCAAGCTTTGAAATTGTCCCCTGCGCACCAAGATGTGGATCATTAATATATATCAGGAACATGTGCACATGTGTTCAAAAACCTTTAATGATCAGGGATTGGTTACTCCCTTGTTAGACCTCAGCTGGAGTGTTGTGTACAGTTCTGGTTGCCACATTACAGGAAGAATGTGAACACATTGGAGAGAGTGCAGGAGAGGTTTACAAGCATGGTCCCAGGGATGAGAAACTTCAGCTATGAGGATAGATTGGAGAAGTTAGGACTGTTTTCCATGAGTGGTCAAAGGGTGATGTCGCTGTTTCAAAATGTCCTTTTTGACTGTTACAAGATCCCCAAAGAGGCCTTGCATTCCACATACTTGATAAGCATCATCCAGGTGCAATTTTACACTGTTTCAAAGTTCCTCATTCCCCTGACCATGATGATAACCTGTGTGATCAGAAGGATTTTCAAGATTTCCTTAATGTTGATCCTGCCAGTGTTTTGGTAATTATAGGTATTCATACTATTGACTTGCTTCCTGACCTCTTATAATTACAGGCTTTTGGTCTTTTTATTGCCTATGCCCTGTCTTAAGAATGCAGCACAGACAGGGCACAAGACATTGCATACTGAATTCTGTTTAATTGCTTGTTTGCACAAGTGAACTGACCATTACTATTTGTTACTCACTTAACCCTTGTGTCCCCATAAACGCCAAATTAGCAACTTCAACAGTGGCCAATTTGACTCAATCCCATCGTGTCTTAGGCACATTCTCTCAGCATGACAGGCCATAACTATAGTCAAAATATGCAGTCAGAAGTTAATCAGCTACATCATCATTTCAGGTTTCTCTGTCCATGTATAACAATGAAGCAGGTTGGTTTTCATGACAGCCCCGGTAGTCTCATGAAACTAGCTTTTTAATTCCAGATTCAATTAATGAGCTGAGATTAAGTTCCCCAGCTGCCATCGTGAGATTTGTACTCATAGGTCCAGACCACTAAACGTGGTACCTGCATTGTTAGTCTTGTAATAGAACCACAATGCTACCATTCCCTCTGGATCGTAGCAAGCAGTTACAAAGAATCACTAGCGGTTCAAAAACAAAGCCATTCTAAATAAACAGCGTACATGGAGCAGCGAACTCAGTCTCATCCACCAGTGGTCTTCTAGGCCTATGTAATAGGCTGACCTTTAAAGACTAAAGTATCTTGTGATAAAATGTCTGCACTTCATACAAGACAGTTGCAGTCCAGCTGAGTTGATCAGGAGACATTTAACAATATCACTTAATCTCTCAACATTTATTTGGTTTTATTTTCTAGGGTGATCCTGGCAAGCCTGGTGAATCTGGATTGAGAGGTCTACGAGGAGAGACTGGTCTCCCAGGTCCAGCGGGTGGTCGAGTAAGTGTGAAACTCACTTTTTTTTGTATGTACAGCGGCAGTAGTCAGAACTTTGTTGGTATATAATTGGCTGAATAATGAACTCTGCCGCTTTTTGCATTGCAAAATATGAGTTGGGCTTTAACCTTGCCTTTGCTCTTCAGTAGACACAGCTTTGAGGTCTATGGAAATAAGTTCAGTTGTATTTGCAAGCTTTTGTCATCATCTAGCAAGCTTCTGGTAGAGATGAATTAATGCCGATCATGCTCAGGCCACTTGATGGACATGTTGTTGCAACTAGGATTGGTGCTGAAATCCATCTTTGAGTTTGCTTAGAACATAAGACATAGGAGCAGGAGTGGACCACATGGCCCAATGAACCTGCTCCATCATTCAATACAATCATGGCTGACCTTGGGCTTCAACACCATTTTCCTGCCCATTCCTCATTTCCCTTAGTTCCCTGAGAGACCAAAAACCTGTCTATCCCAGATGTATTCCACAATGGAACATCCACAGCCCCCTGGGGTAGAGAAGTCCAAAGATTCACAACCCTTTGAGTGAAGAAATTTCTTCTCATCTCAGTCCTAAATGATCAGCCCCTTACCCTGAGACGGCCCCCCCGACCCTTGTTTTAGATTCCCTGACAATCTCTCAGCATCCATCCTATCAAGCTTCTTCAGGATTTTGTAGGTTTTAATGAAATTGCTTCTCATCCTTCTAAACGCCAGAGAATATAGGCCCAATTTACTCAGCCTCTCATCATAGGCAACCCCTCATCCCTGGGACCAGTTCAGTGAACCCTCGGTCTACTGCTTCCAATGCAAGTATATCCTTCCTTAAATGTGGAGACCAAAACTGCACACAGTATTCCAGACGTGGTCTCACCAAAACCTTGTAAACCGCAGTGAGACTTTTTATTCTTGTACTCCAATCACTTTGCAATAAAGGCCAATATGCCATTTGCCTTCCTAATTGCTAACTTTCTGCGTTCCTTGTACAAACACTCCCAAATCTCTTTGAACATCAACACTGACAAGTTTCGCATCTTTTATAAAATATTCTTTTATATTCTTATAACCTAAGTGATAAACTTTACATTTTCATATTTTTAAAAATTCATTCATGGGGTGTGGGCTTCGCTGGCTGGGCCAGCATTTATTGCCCATCCCTAATTGCCCTTGAGAAGGTGGTTTTGAGCTGCCTTCTTGAACCACTGTAGTCTATGTGGCATAGGTACACCCACAGTGCTGTTAGGGAGGGAGTTCCACGATTTTGACCCAGCGACAGTGAAGGAACGGCCGATATATTTCCAAGTCAGGATGATGAGTGACTTGGAGGGGAACTTCTAGGTGGAGGTGTTCCCATCTATCTGCTGCCCTTGTCCTTCTAGATGGTAGTGGTCATGGGTTTGGAAGGTGTTGTCGAAGGAGCCTTGGTGAATTCCTGCAGTGCATCTTGTAGATGGTACACACTGCTGCTACTTACGTTGGTGGTGAAGGGAGTGAATGTTTGTGGATGTGGTGCCAATCAAGTGGGCTGCTTTGTCCTGGATGGTGTCAAACTACTTGAGTGTTGTGGGAGCTGCACTCATCCAGGCAAGTGGGGAGTATTCCATCACACTCCTGACTTGTGCCTTGTAGATGGTGGTCAGGCTTTGGGGAGTCAGGAGGTGGGTTATTCGTTGCACGATTCCTAGCCTCTGCCCTGCTCTTGTAGCCACAGTATTTATATGGCTAGTCCAATTCAGTTTCTGGTCAATGGTAACCCCCAGGATATTGATTGTGGGGAACCTAGTAATGGTAAAGCCATTGAAAATCATGGGGCGATGGTTGGATTCTCCCTTGTTGGAGATGGTCATTGCCTGGCACTTGTGTGGTGTGAAGGCTACTTGCTACTTGTCAGCCTAAGCCTGGATATTGTCCTCCTGCACTCTTCTTTGAACCAGGGTTGATTCCCTGGCTTGATGGTAAGGGTAGAGTGGGGGATATGCCGGGCCATGATGTTACAGATTGTGTTCGAGTACAATTCTGCTGCTGCTGATGGCCCACAGCGCCTCACGGATGCCCAGCCTTGAGTTGCTAGATCTATTCAAAATCTATCCCATTTAGCATGGCAGTCATGCCACACAACACGATGGAGGGTATCCTCAATGTGAAACAGGGATTTCGCCTCCACACTGACTGTGCGGTGGTCACTCCTACCGATACTGTCATGGACAGATGCATCTGCGGCAGGCAGGTTGCTGAGGATGAGGTCAAGTATGTTTTTCCCTGTTGTTGGCTCCCTCACCACCTGCTGCAGACCCAGTCTATTAGTTATGTCCTTTAGGACTAGGCCAGCTCGGTCAGTAGTGGTGTTACCGAGCCACTCTTGGTGATGGATATTGAAGTCCCCCACCCAGAGTACATTCTGCACCCTTGCCACCCTCAATGCTTCCTCCAAGTGATGTTCAACATGGAGGAGCACTGACTCATCAGCTGAGGGAGGGCTGCACGTGATAATCGGCAGGAGGTATCCTTGCCCATGTTCAACCTGATGCCATGAGACATCATGGGGTCCAGAGTCGATGTTGAGGACTCCCAGGGCAACTCCGTCCTGACTGTATACCACTGTGCCACCACCTATGCCTCTGCTGGGTTTGTCTTGTCGGCGGGATGGGACATATCCAGGGATGGTGATGGTGATGGTGTCTGGGACATTATCTGGAAGGTATGATTCCGTGAGGATGATTATGTCAAGCTGTTGCTTGACTAGTCCATGAGACGGCTCTCCCAATTGGCACCAGCCCCCAGGTGTTAGTAAGATGGACTTTGCAGGGTCGACAGGGTTGAGCTTGCCGATGTAATTTCCAGTGTCTAGGTCGATGCCGGGTGGTCCGTCCGGTAAACACAGTGAGAAGCTGGAGACGCTCAAGCAAGTGGATTTGCGGTTTCCTGCCGAAACCCAGGATTGAACCGGGGCCTTTAGATCTTCAGTCTAACTAACGCTCTCCCAGCTGAGTTATTTCAGCTGACGAATATTATACTCCATCTGCCATCTTGTTGCTCACTCACCTAGCCTGTCTATATCTCTTTGCAGCCTCTCTGTGTCCTCCCCACAGCTTACCTTCCCACATATCTTGGCATCATCGGCAAACTTAGATACATTGTTCTCTGTCTCTTCATCTAAGTAATTAATATAGACTGTAAATAGAGTTGAATTAGTAGTTTTTGAATGACCATTCAATGTTCCCTTGAGGAGAGCTCAATTCTTGTGTGTAAAATGTGCTTTCTGTCCTCAAGGTTGGTTCATGGACATGCGTGACAAAAGGAAATCTGTTTTACAATGCGACTCTGCATTAATTTTTCCCCTCTTATTTTTGTGACAGGGTTTGGAAGGTCAAAGAGGTCCCCCAGGGCCACAGGTAAGTCTCTTGCTGTCTGCATTTATACTGTGCGTCCATTCTCTTCTACCCTCAGTTCTGTAGTAGACAACGTGCCTGCATATCAGTGCCCTTAATAGAGCAGAGGATATTTCGACAATGACTTCGAGGTTTCAACTGCTCGCAGTATCAACAGTTTGTGGGTAATTATTAAATGTAATTATGACTTTTGGATGAGGAATATTTGGTGATTTCCTGCCCTGTGACCCTAACCTGGCCCCCCCTCTGATGCCGTGGGCCATGTCTGGGGTAGATGGAGGTTTCATTCTCCAATAGCTCTAGTGACAACTTGCACTTGGCATAGTTGGGTCCTTGTTGATCTTCCTGCCCTCTCCACCACACTTATGGCTGAATTCTGACAACAAAAATTTCGGACTGGTCTTTGTAAGCTTCTATCCTACATTACAGCAGTGGCTACACTTCAGATGTGCTTAATTGGCTGTAAAGCATTTTGGTGCAGATTGGTGAAATTCATGAAAAACATGTAGAGAATTGTTTTCTCCCCCCCAACCATTGTTAAACTGAGGTGGCTCAGTGGGTAGTTCTCCTGCCACTGACCAGAAGGCCACAGGTTCAAGCCCCACTCCAGGGCTTGTTGGCTATAAAGGAACTCAGCCACTGGTGCAGGCAAGCCTGTGTGTATTGGTGATGGTTCCTGGCCCTGATAAATGGGGAGGGTTGGCACCAGGAAGGGCATCATGCTGTAAAACCAACCGCCAAATCTGAAGAAATGATGGTTGGTATGAAGGTGATCAGCCAGCATTGTGGTGACCCTGTGTAACATGGGAAAAGACATCCATTGTTTCTGGCGGATGGGGAGGGGTGGAGAGGAAGACTTTGTGAGTAAGACAGAGGGCTAGGTGAATGAGGAAGGGGAATTTGCGAACCCTGGAATTGGTTACTGGAGCTGTAGAGAAAAGGGGTTGCTTAGGACTTCACAGTGGACTGGAGGTTGAGTTACGATCATTAAGTTTGTTGAGCGCAATTTAATTTTTTACCACTTTCCTTCTAGGGAGACCAAGGTCCAAGAGGATTCCCTGGAGAAAAGGTAATCCATTATTTAAACTCTTAGATCCAGACTTAGCATCATACTTGTGTGTAAATTGTGATTTTAATGGGTTGTGATAGCTGTCTTAAGGGAAGACCACAGGTAAAGCTGCCGATGGTCACCTGGAATTTAATGCCAATCTGTGGGTAAAGGATATCTTCTGGAGGGAATGGGGGGAAGTCTGGTGGCGGAATGTTTTAGGGTTTGCTCTTTCACCTCTGGGATCTTAGAGAAAATCCTACACACCCTGTGGGGAGAAATGTCATCTCTCTGCAGGTTGCAAGTGGTGAAATAACTCGTGGGCCATCATGGCTGATGCCCTGGTGATCTTTACAAACCGTAGGTGCAACATAGCAACAGGAGAAGGCCATTTAGCCCCTCGGCATTCAATGAGATTTACCCGCCTTTTCCCCATAACCCTTAATACCCTTGGAATAACAAAATCCTATCAATCTCAGCTTTAAAATTAACGATTGGTCTAGCATCAATAGCAGAAGAGAGTTCCCAACGTCTACCACCCTTTGTGCGAAGAGGCGCTGCCTGAAATGTTTGGCTCTAAATTTTAGACCATGTATCCCAACCCAGCATAAATAGTTCCTCTCTCTCTGCTCCTTTTAATATCTTTCAACCCTGACACAAGCTAAACAATCTCACCCAAAAGAAGCCACCAAGGTTGCAGTGTGGGAGGTGAAAGTGCGAACCGAGGTAGGGTTGAGAGTGGCAGGGGTGTGAGGTGTAAAGGGGGCTAGTTTGAGGCTGTGAAAAGGCCGAGTAGAGGGAGCTTTCCTCTTCATTTGCCTTATATTGTGCTTCACCTGATATCTCTTGGAGCTGACCTTGTCTGCCCAGAATCCCTCACTTTGATGACACAAGCACTCATCAAGTTAAAAAAGAGAAGAAAAAAATGGAAAATTTCTCTTCGTCGGTGTCAAGAATCAGGATTGGACGCCTGGAATTTCTGTGTTTGAGGCATTCCAATTGTTTGTTAAGTGTTCAGCAACTCCCCATTTTCTTTAACAACTCCAATTCTCCATGAAGGCCTAATCCATGCGAGACTTTAATAATGTTCTCATATCTGACGAATTGCTTCCAACCTCTTGATAGTACTTCTGGACACAATACAAGAGAAAAAATATCTCACCTCTCTAGCTTCCAAACCAAACTCTCTTTAACTCAAATGTTCTGATCTTGACGCTCGATATTGTGGCCATGAACATTTCTATTTTGTTCCTCCTGAGTTGCAGCAACACTGAACAAGACTCGTCACTGTCTTCAACTCCAGTTTGTCATTGGCTTGGCTTAAAAACCGTGGAACGTTCTCTCCGCCAGCCCCCACACCCCCACACCCCCACCCCAATCTCTTCTTTCTCCAACAATATATACACTTTTATATTGAATTATCTGCTCATTATTTCCAGCATTATCTTCCTGGCATTCCTGAGGCCCAGGGTGATGCTCTGGGGACCTGGGTTCCAATCCCACCATGGCAGAAGGTGAAATTTGAAGTCAATGAAAAAATCTGGAATTAAAAGTCTGATAAAGACATGAAGCCATTGTCAATTGTTGTAAAAACCCATCTGGTTCACTATTGTCCTTTAGGGAAGGAAAGCTGCTGTCATTATCTGGTCTGGCCTACATGTGACTCCAGACCCAGAGCAATGTGATTGACTCTTAAAATGCCCTCTAAACGAGGGCAATTAGGGATGGGCAATAAATGCTGGCCTAACCAGCGACGGCCACATCTCATGAACAAACAAAGCAAAATAGAAGCAGGAATAGGTCATTCAGCCTTTCGAGCCTGCTCCGCCATTCAATATGATCATGGATGATCCTCTATCTCAACGCCATACTCTCACTCACTCCCATACCCCTTGACACCTTTAGAGTCTAGAAATCTATTTCCGTCTTAAATATATTCAGTGACTCGGCCTCCAAACCTTCTGTGGTAGAGAATTCCACAGGTTCACCACCCTCTGAGTGAAGAAATTTCTCCTAATCTCAGTCCCTAATGGCCTACCCTGTATCCTGAGATTGTGACCCCATGTTCTAGACCCCCCCAGCCAGAGGAAACATCATTCCTGCATCCAGTCTGTCCATCCCTGTCAGAATTTTATATGTTTCAATGAGATCCCCTCTCTTCTAAACTCCAGTGAATAGAGGCCTAGTGGGCCCAATCTCTCCTCATATGACAATCCTGCCATCCCAGGAATCAGTCTGGTGAACCTTCGCTATACTCCCTCTATGGCAAGTATATCCTTTCTTAGGTAATGAGCCCAAAACTGCACACAATATTCATAGATTCATAGACGTCTACAGCACAGAAGGAGGCCATTCGGCCCATCATGTCCGCACTGGTCAACAAAGATCTGACGACACTAATCCCATTTTCCAGTGCTTGGCCCATAGCCCTGGAGGCTATGGCAATGCAAGTGAATATCTAAATACTTTTTAAATATTATGAGAGTTTTTGACTCAACCACCCCTTTAGGCAGTGAGTTCCAGCCTCCCACTACCCTCTGGGTGAAAAACATTCTCTTCAATTCCCCTCTTAGCCTTCTACCTCTTGCCTTAAATCTATGCCCCCTGATTATTGACCCCTCTACTAATGGAAAAAATGCCTTCCTATCTACCCTAATCTGTGCCCTTCATAATCTTATATACTTCTATCAGGTCCCCTCTCAATCTTTGTTGCTCCAAGGAAAACAACCCCAGCCTATCCGAATTTTCCTCACATCTCAGACCCTCCAGCCCAAGTACTGCCCTGGTAAATCTCCTCTGTACCCTCTCCAGTATAATCACATCCTTCCTATAATGTGCTGACCAGAACTTCACGCAGTACTTCATTTGTAGCCCAACCAGTGTTTTATACAGTTCCAGCATAACCTCCCTGCTCTTGCCTTTATTAGCCGAGACGTAGAATACAAGTATCCCATATGCCTTCTTAACCACCTTAGGGATCTATGGATATGCACACCAAGGTCCCTCTGATGTTCAGTACTTTCCAGGGCCCTACCATTCTTAGTGTAATCCCTTACCTTGTTAGCCCTCTCCAAGTGCATTACCTCACACTTTTCCAGGTTGAATTCCATTTGCCACTGCTCTGCCCACCTAACCAGTCCATTGATATCCTCCTGCAGTTTACGGCTATCCTCCTCACTATTTATCACCCTAGCAATTTTCGTGTCATTCATGAACTTGCTGATCATACCCCTTACATCTAAGTCCAAATCATTTATGTACACCACAAACAGCAGGTGTGGTCTCACCAAGGCCCTGTACAGCTACAGTAAGACATCCTTGCTCCTGTACTCAAGTCCTCTTGCAATGAAGGCCAACATACTGTTTGCCTTCTTAACTGCATGCTGCACCAGTATGCTTGCTTTCAGTGATTGGTGTATAAGGACACCCAGGTCCCTTTGTACATCAACATTTCCCAATCTATCACCATTTAAATAATACTCTGCCATTCTGTTTTTCCTACCAAAGTGGATAACTTCACACTTATCCATGTTATACTGCATCTGCCATGTATTTGTCCACTCATTCAGCCTGTCTAAATTGCCATTTAACACCCCCCTCAACACTCACATTCCCATCTAGTTTTGTGTCATCAGCAAACCTATTACATTTGGTTCCCTCATCCAAATCATTGATATATATTGTGAATATCTGGGGCTCAAGCACCGATCCCTGTGGTACTCCACTAGCCACCACCTGCCATTCCAAAAAAGACCCATTTATTCCTACCCCCTGTTTCCTGTCTGCTAACTAATTCTCAATTCATGCCAATATATTACCCCCAATCCCATGTGCTTTAATTTTACACACTAACCTCTTATATGGGACCTTACCGAAGTTTTCTGAAAATCCAAATATACCACATCCACTGGTTCTCCCTTATCTATTCTGCTAGTTACGTCCTCAAAAAACGTTGTCTAACCCCATTAATATTTTCTAAGTGTACTGTTATCACATTCTTTATAATAGGCTTAAGGTTGGACGGGCAGCTCAGGTCAATGATTTAATTGATTTTTAAATGGCCTTAATAGGCCTTTGACAGTTCGGCTGAACTGAAAATCTGAATGACACGCAGTGACGTCTGGATGCACGTCCAACATCAGCCCGTGTCATTTTACGCCTCAGCGAGTGGGCCCAGCCCCCGCTGGCCGAGCCAAAGATTCTACTCTTAATTTCTACCTTCACTATCTTCTCCACTTTACTATCAACGGTTACCTTCTTAGTGGTATCCTAACTTAAGGACCTTGTCACTTTGTCCAGACTTCTCCAGCAGTCTCATTTCTGGGTCAGAAGTTGAGTTCGTAATCTAGGTTGACACTCTGAGGCAGCACTGAGGGAGTTCTTCATTGCCTGCGGAGAGCTTCCTTCAGTTGCGGCCTTACCCCAATCTTACAACTCTTCTGGTGGTTCAGATGATGTCAAAGTTTTAATGATAATATTCAAAGAAAAGTTGGGAGTGTTTCCAGTCCTCTGGTCATCGTTCTTCCCGTGATTACTGCCATCAAAATTAGATTAATGGATCAATTCTTTACCATTGTTTGTGGGATAGTGCTACCTCAGAATGGCTGCAACATCTGTTGACAGAAGAACAATTCCTGAATTCCTAAAAAAAACATTGTGCAGACATTTTTGACATAAAAACTGCTGTCGAAATGCATACATCGTTATCTGCTTTATACTAAAGCTAAAGGACACTTTTGAACTTCAGTCTCCCATTCAACCCTGAGCTGAGGTTGATGCTCCAGATCTAGTTCAGGCAACATGGAATTTTTCTGTCTATTAAACATTACCTGCCTGTGCTCTTAACTCACTGCATTGCTGTTGAAAATTTTGTTAACACCTTCGCTATCTCAGCGTAATTGATGCAAATATGCATCAACACTGGAACTATGGCCGAGATTTTGTTCTAAACAGC
This sequence comes from Cetorhinus maximus, assembly GCF_964194155.1. Taxonomy (NCBI): domain Eukaryota; kingdom Metazoa; phylum Chordata; class Chondrichthyes; order Lamniformes; family Cetorhinidae; genus Cetorhinus; species Cetorhinus maximus. The sequence goes on along the minus strand of NC_135884.1, from coordinate 7,875,777 downwards.
GTAGGAACAGCTTCTGGCATTTGCGTTGCTGACAGTTGCTCAGCGATTTTCCGTGGGCCAGTCAGCATGGATTTCCACTATCCCATCCAGTGCAGCAACCTCTACCGGGCACTTGCGAACAGGGCAAGCAACATCGACACTCTTCAACCAATCAGATTGAAGTACCCCCGCTGAGACTGCAAACCAGGAAGTTAAAAATAGAATATAAATTACATTTAAATCGAGTGCAGTAAGCAAGATAAAGATTGGAAAATACAGATTGGATTAAGGGAGAGAGGTAAAATAAACAGAAAAAGTAAAAATAAAATTTGTGTTATTTTCTTTTGAGGGAATGAGGCTCCACACTTATAATTTTATTTTTCAGGGCCAGAGAGGTTGTTTGTCAATAATTATCACTTATTCTGCCATTAAAAACTCACTTACTTCTAAATGTGATATGCATAACTTTTTCAGCTGTCTTTAGTGTAGAACATGTAAGTACCCTAAGTTCAAGCCATTGCAGCAATCTCAGTGCTGGGTCTATCAGTGGGGACTGCAGCAGGAGGGTATTTCTGAGTCCTGATAACCTCATCATCATTATTACAGCAAATCCAGGCCTATGTCTGTACTTGTGTATCAGGCCACCTGCTGACCTGATCGATGAAGAGGGTGGAAGAGATGAAAGGCTCTGTGGGAAAAGGGGAAGGTATTCAGTCAGTGGCAAAGCAATGCTGTGGGATTGGTGAACAACATGACAAGAAAGACACATTCTGATGTCCTTCATTCCACCGGATTCTGTGTCCGTCTCTGATCCAGATTCCCAGTGGGATGAAGTGCATGAGATGTGTCCATGAACAACGGAAACATGTTCTCTCCCACCCTCCCTTGCAAGGAGGTAAGTGTCATGTCACCTTTACAGGTGAAGCTGCTGTTTTTGTTCCAAAGGTGCAGGTGGACAACTTTACAACAACAGAACTCAGAGTACAGCATGAGGCTATTTCTGACTCGCTTTCCAGTCACATGCTGTCTTTAACAGGCTTGGTCCTAGGCCACTAGGCTTCATTCTTGGCTTGTCTGCTTTGAGATGTTGAATGAGTTGGATTTCAATCTAGTTCTCTCTCTCTCTCTCTCTCTCTCTCTCAGCCCTCTTCTTGGTTCTGATCCAAAAATTGGCATGGGAAGGTTAAACAAAGTTCACCATCACCGAGAGTTTTCTCACCTCATGTCTAAGTCTATTGTAGACTCATTGATGGCAATTAATCATTGTGTGATTAGTCAACAACTCCATTATTAGTTGCTTGTTAGTGCAGAACTTGATTATTGCTGAAAAGAGAGAGATGTTGGCAAAGCTTTTTATCTTGAACTCATCAGGACAAATGCAAGAATGTCAAATTTCAAACCATCGCAGCAATTCATACTTCAGGAAAAGGCTTTGCACCTTCTCTGAATTACCTGGGAGCTTGGATAGTCTACCTGGGAGCTTGGGGAGGTGGTGGCATAGTGGTATTGTCACTGGACTAGTAACCCAGTAGATCCAGGGTTCAAATCCTACCATGGCAGATGGTGGAATTTGAATTCAATAAAAGTTTGGAATTAAAATTCTAATGATGAAATGATTGTTGTAAAAACCCATTTGGTTCACTAATGTCCTTTAGGGAAGGAAATCTGCCGTCCTTACCTGGTCTGGCCTACATGTGACTCCTAACCCTCAGTAATGTGGTTGCCTCTTAACTGCCCCCTGAGCAAGGGCAATAAGTGCTGGCCTGGCCAGTGACACCCACATCCCATAAATGAATAATGAAAGAAAAGTTCCCTGTTGTTTTCTCCATGGCAATGCCTTGGCCAATCAGATCGACTTGCCAACCAATCAGCACCCTGTGGTATAAGTTGTGAAATTTTGCGTTCTTGTGTTTGTCCTGATGAGTGCAAGATGAAAAGCTTCTGCAACTTGTGTCTCTTTTTAGCAAAAACTCCATTATCATTGTATCGTTGCGACTACCAGGATGATGGAAGGTGAACTAGAGTAACAATTGCCATGTTGTCTCAGCTCCTGTCCCCGGCTGTTGTTTTATCTCTTCCTGTGAGGAATTGTCAAACCTCCACTTGGCAGCCACCAGATGGGCACATTAAAGGGAAACACTCACAGTTTGGGGAATTACTGGTGTCGATGCAGTTTCCCCAAAAGCTGTCATCCAACAAAGACGAGGTTTAGAATTGGAGCCAGAAGGTTACTGAGCAGGATTTTGAAATGAATGGAAGTGTTTTGACATATTGATGGTCACTCCCTGTAGGTGATGGCACTAGCTATAACTCTAGATTATTTTTTAAGATGGACAGAATTTGGTTCTTGTACCCAAATAAATGATGCATAGGAGGAGACTGTTTTACTAGAAATGTAATCAACCATGTCTTTTGTGTTTTCTTTTTCACAATGTTCTCCCCTTCTTTTTCTGAAGCCATTGCATAAATCCTGGGGTTTTGTTTTTGAAGACTCTTGCTGTCTAATTCCCCTTTTCCATAGGGGACCCTAGATATGTGTGTCTACAGGCAGTTTGGCCATGAAGGGCATCACACCAGGAGCGAATCCCACCTTCATTTGACATTCAAGCTCAGTTTGGGTCACTGGATAATGATTAGGAATGGGGCCTCAGAGAGCTTTACTCTCCTCCTACCACTAATGACCTCTGCCCGCAACTTCAACCTGGCGGGGTGAGGGGGCAGAGGACATTGCTGGTGTCCAGACTTTTGATAGAGATTGGCTAACTTATCTCAGGACAGGGATCAGACTTAACGGTGTCCTGTTCTGCAGGCGGGGTAGCACTACATACTTCATGCTGAAGTTCCTCAGGAAACATCAGGACTAATCCCCTGACCGTCCCCCACCCCCATCCCTACATGAGTGGCATTAAAAATTACACCATTTTGACTTGTCATAATGATCTTTTTCACGATAGGTTTTTTGTCTCAGGTGTTAAAAATATACATGTAAACGAGCACAACTTGAACCCCTCTTTCTGCTTTCTGCACACAGGGTGACCGAGGGCCCCCTGGGCTGGATGGCAGGAATGGAGTAGATGGGAAGAATGGTCCACCCGGGCCCCCTGGGTTGAGGGTGAGTATTAGTATCTGGTATGAAGCACTCGCCCCGTGGCTGGTTGAGATGGGTTTACTGCTGGCGGGATAGAATTGTACATTCTGTTGGCTGCAAAGAACCAGATCGGCAGATGAGTTCAGAGAGCCATTGGTGAAGGTTCAGGTGAGACTGACTGGATTGAGCCATCTCAAAGGTGGCTCTTCATGATCTTGCACAGTTGAGGCTCTTTTATTGAGGGCACAATTCCATCAATTTGTGAAGAAATGTAACCTGGTGTTGGAAGCCTTGTTCCTTGGGTACCAAATGTCCTTTGATACTTGACATAAGAACTTACGAAATAGAAGCAGGAGTAGGCCATTCAGCCTCTTGAGCCACCTCCACCATTTAATAAGATCATGGCTGATCTTCCACCTCAACTCTACTTTCCTCCTCTGCCCCTATATCCCTTGGTTCCTTTTGTGTCCAAAAATCGGTCAATCTTGGTCTTGAATATACTCAACAACTGAGATCCACAGTTCCCTGGGGTAGAGAATTCCATAGATTGACAATCCTCTGAGTGAAGAGGTTTCTCCCCATTCCAGTCCTAAAGTCCTTATCCTGAGATTATAACCCCTGAGTTCTAGAGTCTCCAGCCAGGGGAAACACTCTTCCAAGTCATCCCAGTTCCAGGGCATTACTGCAGGAGTTCCTCAGGGTAGTATCCTAGGCCCAACCATCTTTGGCTGCTTCATCAATGACCTTCCTTCCACCATAATGTCAGAAGTGGAGATGTTCGCTGATGATTGCACAATATTCAGCACCATTCATGCTTCCTTACATACTGAGGCAGTCCATGTCCAAGTGCAGCAAGACCTGGACAATATCCAGGCTTGGGCTGACAAGTGGCAAGTAACATTCACGCCACACAAGTGCCAGGCAATGACCATCTCCAACAAGAGAGAATCTAACCATCGCTCCTTGACGTTCAATGGCATGACCTTCACTGAATCCCCCACTATCAACATCCTGGGGGTTACCATTGACCAGAAACTGAACTGGACATGCCATATAAATACTGTGGCTATGAGAGCAGGTCAGAAGCTAGGAATCCTGCATCGAGTAATCCTGACTCCCCAAAGCCTGTCCACTATCTACAAAGCACAAGTCAGGAGTGTGATGGAATACTCTCCACTTACCTGGATGAGTGCAGCTCAACAACACTCAAGAAGCTTGACACCATCCAGGACAAAGCAGCCCGATTGATTGGCACCCCATCCACAAACATTCACTCCCTCCACCACCGACGAACAGTGGCAACAGTGTGTACCATCTACACGATGCACTACAGAAACTCACCAAGGCAGCCCCTTAGGCAGCACCTTCCAAACCTATGACTGCTACCATCTAACAAGGGCAGCAGATATGTGGGAACACCACCACCTGGAAGTTCCCCTCCAAGTCACTCACCATCTTGACTTGGAAATGTATCGCCATTCCTTCACTGTCACTGGGTCAAAATCCTGAAAGAACCTCCCTAACAGCGCTGTGGGCATACCTACTCCACAGGGGCTGGAGATGTTCAAGAAAGCAGCTCATCACCACCTTCCCAAGGACAATTAGGGATGGGCAATAAATGCTGGCCTAGCCAGCGACGCCCACATTCCATCCAAAACCCTGTCAAGCCCCTTGAGTTTTATACATTTCAATGAGTTCACCTCCCATTCTTCTAAACACCAGAGAATATAAACCTACTCTGCTCAACATCTTCTCATTGGACAGCCCTCTCATCTCAAAATCAACCAGTTGCCTTCCTTGTGTGAGAAGAATGTTCACACTACAGAAGTGCCAGGTAATGACCATCTCCAACAAGAGAGAAATTACCACTTTGCCTTGATGTTCAACAGCATTACCATCATTGAATTTTCCACAACAACATCCTTGGGGTCACCATTAACCAGAAACTCAACTGGGTTAGCTACAGAAATCCTGTGGCTACAACAGCAGGTATGAGGTTGGGTGTTCTGCAGCAAGCAACTCACCTCCTGACTCCCCAAAGCCTTTCCATCAAGGCACAAGTCAGGAATGTGAAGGACAACACTCCATTTTCCTGGATGAGTGAAGCTCCAACACTCAAGAAGCTTGACACCATCCAGCACAAAGCAGCTAGCTTGATCAGCACCCCATCCACCACCTTAAGCATTCACTCCCTTCACCACTGACACACAGTGGCAGCAGTGCGTACCATCTACAGCAGTGCGTACCATCTACTGCAGCAACTTGCCAAGGCCCCCTTGACCAGCACCTTCCAAACCCCTGACCTCCAACCTAGAAGGACAAGAGCAGCAGACACATGGGAACACCACCACCTTCAAGTTCCCCTCCAAGCCTTACACCACCCTAACTTGGAACTAAAGTGCCACTCCTTCACTGTTGCTGGGTCAAAATCCTGGAACTCTCTCCCTAACAGCACTTGGTGTATCTACACTGTGTGGACTGCAGTGGTTCAAGAAGGCAGCTCACCACCACTTTCTCAAGGGCTTAGGGATGGGCAATAGATGCTGGGCTTGCCAGTGTCTAATGCTGTCATCGCCTAACAGCTACATACCTGCTCTGGAGTCACCAGTGGCATTTGAACCCTGCCTGGCCTCAAAGGGCATGAGGTGGGGGCAGGGATATGCTAATATGGTGGGAGGGTAACCAGCGGCATTCCTGCCCCCCCTCCTGTCATCTTAACTTACCTAAGTTCAGGTCCATGAATTTAAATGGCAAAATTGAGTCTTGATTATGTCATTGGGACACCACCCCCCACTTTAACCCAGGCTGCACAATGTCAGACTAGCTAGTGAAATCCTGTGGCCTGCAGCCTCTTGGTTACAAGAGACACAAGTACATTCATTTTGTTACTTTTTACACGTCTCTTGTGGCCCAGGAGGAACAGAAATGCTCACTCTAGGTCCACGAAGATTCTTTCCCTCTACCCACCCTCTCACCTCACAATCACAAACTTCACCCCCTGTTCATCGGACATCTTGCCAGGGTCCAATTCCTTGGACCCCTCACTCCAACCCCACTCGACTTTCCACTCCTGCCCGCCAGTGTGGCTGTCATTCCTGAAGGGTTTTGGACAGGAGTCAGGGATGAAACCTCACACCCCAGAAGGTTTGAAGGATTTCCACCTGCTTTCACCCCCCAACTCCTCCCTCCAGATCATTGTTTCGCACACCAAGTTAAAATCCAGTGCTACAGCATGTAGTGATCGGGAGCAGGGACACTGGCCGATTGCCTCCTCCCTCCTGGGCCTGGAGCTGGGAGACACTTTGTAGCACCTCGTGATCTGCCCCTTTCCGATTGGGAGTGGAGTCTGAGGTCATCCTGGTCTATATGGTACAGAGTCATTGGAGTACTGCACTATCTCGTGGATAGAGGTGATTACAGGATAACTCCAAGCTCAGGGAGACATTTAGTTAAAACTATCTGGTGGTTTCACTGCTATTTATGTCTCCATTGCACTTTCTTTTCAGGGTGAGCAGGGGAAACAAGGAGAACCCGGCAGAGATGTAAGTGATCGACACATTGACCATATACATTGAGGCCTGCAGCGCTTAGGCCTGGTTCTTCTGATGTCTTTCATGCTTAAAGATTGAAATGACTCCATGACCCACTTCCCTCTCTTTCTCTGAGTCTTCCTACAGCCCCTGGGATTTGTGCGTTCGCCCAACTCTGGGCTTCTGCGTACACACCAACCCCCCCCCACACTCTTCGCCCACCATTGGCTTTCACCCACCTAGGCCCTAAGCTCTGAACTTCTCTCACTAAACCTCTCCAGCTCTGCTCCTTTAAGATGAACCTTAAATCCTCCATCTTTGACCCAGCTTGGCGGTCACCTGTTTAACGCATCCTTCTTCAGCTTGGTTTAATAAATGTGCAAGTGAAGTAACTTAATATGCTTTCCTATGCTAAAGGTGCGATATAAACACACGTTGTTGTAGTGGTGAATTGCAATGTAAACAAATACTTGCCAAGTTGGACAGGGGAGCCTGTCAATTAAAATTGTGCTTAAAGGTTGATGCGATCACAAGCACAGTGAAGCTAATGGGTACACATAAGGAAACTGTCAGTTGTATTTGTCCAATGGTTTGAACTGACCAAATTATGAGGTCAGTGTGTTACAATGTTTAGTTGAAAAAATATCAAGTGGGTAGAAGTAACATTAAATTAAAATGAAATTACCTTTCATTTGTTTAGCAGCTGTGAATTAAAATGAAGGGGTTTGGGTGACAGAGATTTGTCCTTATAAATTTGGAGGTGGCTTCTCCAAGCCTGTTTACAACACCGGGTCTTGAAGGCATCAAACTGCTCTCTCCTCCCTTCCAACCAAATAAAAACATGGCGATTCATTATACCATTTTCCTCTCTTCATAGCGCATGCAGCACCCTCTGCTGTCCCCAGTCCTGGCTCTGGGTCGCACTCCCATCTCAGAGTCAGAAGGTTGTGGGTTCGAGTCCGACTCCAAGGACTTGAGCATAAAATCCAGGCTGACACTGCAATGCAGTACTGCGGGAGAGCCATCCTGCTGCTGGTGCCGACTTTTGGATGATATATTAATCCAAGGCCCTGTCTACTCTCTCAGGTGAACATGAAAGATCTCATGGCACTATTTTGAAGAAGAGCAGTTTTGGGGGGGGAGGTGGGTTCTCCCTAGTGTCCTGCCCCAATATTTATCCCACAACCAACATCACAAAAATAGATGATCTGGTCATTATCACATTGTGGGATCTTACTGTGTGCAAATTGGCTGCCATGTTTTCTGAATTACAACAGTGACTATACTTCCGAAGTATTTTGTTGCCTGTAAAATGTGTTGGAACATCCCGTGGTCATGAAAGATGCTATATAAATGCAACCCCTTTCTTCCCTTTCCTTCTCACCACCCAGTTATTTGAAAAGAGATAATAGGCCCCACACCTATTCACATCAGGCTGCTCTGTCCTATCATTGCTTTTCCTGAACCACAGCTTTGTTGTAAACAGTCTTTGATGCTCTTACACTTACCCCTTGCAGTGATGTAAAGTGTGTGTTTCAAGAGGTTTTTAAAAATATTTATTATTTCATGGGATGTGGGCATCGCTGGCAAGGCCAGCATTTGTTGCCTAAGCCTAATTGCCCTTGAACCAATTGGCCTGTCACATCATTTCAGAGGGGCAGTTAAGAGTCAACCACATTGCTGTGAGTCTGGAGTCACATGTAGGCCAGACCGGGTAAGGGTGGCAGATTTCTTTCCCTAAAGGGCATTAGTGAACCAGATGGGTTTTTCCGACAATCGATCCATGGTGACCATGACTGAGATTAGCTTTCAATTCCAGATTTATTGATTGATTTTAAATTCCACCAGCTGCTGTGATCTGAATCCATGGGCAGAAATTCCACCCCCCCCGCCGTCGAGGGGGGTGGGTGCGGGGGCGGTGGTGCGGGAGCGAACACGAATCTGATTGGCGCATGCGTGCCACCATTTTACGCGGGGCGGGCCAATTAAAGCCTGGCCAGCGTGACGCACACCCAGAAGCACTGAGCACTCCCTGTGCGGGCGGGCAGGGGGGTGATTCCCTGATTCGGGGCCTGCGCTCTTTCATGTAGGCACCCGAAAGAGCCCAGAAATCTCCCTGAGGCACAGGGGTGTCTCAGGGAGATTAGTTTAAGTTTTGAAAAATGCATCAAAGGTAAAAAAAAAAAAAGAATTTTAAGGACGTGTCCCCTCATGTGAATCTGTCACATGAGCTGGGATATGTCCATTAATTTTTTTCAAAAAATTTTATGTAATTAATAAACCCTTCATGAAATCCCATTCCCCCCCACCCCCGTGGATGAGGTTTCATGAAAAATATGAAGCCCGGGCTCTTCGTCTACCCGCCAACCTTAAGGCCGGACGGGCAGCATTATTAGCAACTTTAATTACTTTGTTCATGGCCTTAATAGGCCTTTGATGGTTTGGCCGACACACCCGCTGAACTGACCATCTAAATGACGCGCGGTGACGTGGGGACGTCCGCCCGATGTCACCGCTCGCCGACAGGAAAATTCTTCCCCCGTGTCCCCAGAGCATTAACCTGGCCTTCTGGATTACTGTTCCGGTGACATTATCACCACGCCACCATCTCCCCCTGTTATCAGCATCGTTAGAAAAAAGACACGCTTTTCAAGGTACGGTCGAAACCAGTTCTGCCTAAGTTACTGTTTTGCCTTTGTGAGACATAAAAGTAATGCCAGGACGTTATCGATGTTCTTCCAACACAGGGTTTGCCTGGCTTGAGAGGAGAGCAAGGACCACCAGGAGCAGCAGGTCCCCCGGGCCTTTCAGGGATTCCAGTAAGTTCCACACCACCCTTGAAGCAACTCTTAGCAGCTGGTTCCAGACAGGTACAGGAATGGGCTGGAATGTCAGAAGATATTGCAGAAATAAGCTGCTGTCAGGGGAAGAGGAGCAAAGATAATGGAGGGCAAAGTGACCAGCTGTCCTGTACTGTAAGGGATTGCCCCTTATTTTGACTGAGGGTCCCGTGTCTCTTAAGGGACACCGTCTGTCCCATGTTTCTAGGATGGCCTGTGAGGCACTGAGCCTGGGAGTCTCAGTTGAGTGATTTGGAGCGGGACTGCAAGCCTGTGAGTCGGCCAGCAGAGAGATGACTGTGTTTGTGACTCCACAAGATAAGTAGTACGTTTTGGTTGCATTAAAACCCCCGCCAACCCCCACACCCATTCTTATGGTCACCAGAAAACGCTCTCCCCATCTCTCCGCTCTTATAATCACCAGCAATCGCACCAGCTCGATTGGTTTACCGGTCCCACAGTCCATGCGTCCCTTATTTTATTTCATAAGAGATGGTCACCCTAATGGAGAGGGTTAATTGTTCCCACCTGAGATTCACTATCACCTTGCTCGCCAAAACCTACTTAACTCCCCCCCACCCAACCTCCTCCCCAGCCCCCGGTTCTATTGTCACCATGATGTCAGAGCGTGGAGATTACCTGTTTAACTCACCATCTCCGATTCACTCAGCTCGTTACCTTCCCTCTGTGTCAAAAGCTCGTTAAAGACGAAAACAAGTGACTGATGAATATGAATGTACAAGAGCTAATGGATGGTTTGAGATGAGTTGCAACGGTCCACATTGGTTTGGAGACGTCCGTGCACAAATGATGAAGATTGCTTTGAAAAACCTATCGAACATCGGATGTGAGGATCTGACATGGGGTCCAGCCAGGGTTTAAGTTTGTTTCCTTTCGATTAGCCACCGGGTAACAATTGTTAGTGGTTAAATGCTACCAAGGAGGAGCGGGTTCCCGCTCCTGTTTACTGAGCCGTAACCTGAGCACAGTATGAGACTTGACCTTCCCTGCAACATTTCCTGTCTAGACTCAAGCATTTAGGTGAGGCAGGGGAGGGTGAATGGTGTCCAGGAGTCTGTACCACAGCCAGTATCAGCCCTTTTTTAGGAAAGAAGAGGAGAAAATAAAATAGGCAAATGTATTTTCACTAGCCCGTGCTTAAGAAACCTAAAACAAAACAACTACTGTTAGATGTGATCCTGCAATTGGGCAGCACTTGCTGATCAATCCTGAGTGCGCTAATAGCTACACTAACAACCATTTTAAGATAATCAGCCGGGCTTGTAACATGGCTCATTTATGCTTGCTAGAAGCATACATTCATATGCAGGAACCCATTCTCTTATAACAAAAGGAACATATTCCAAGCATTGCACCCTTTTTTTCCAATTACTTGGTGTGGGGCTGGGTGTGGGGGGAGGGTGCGCGGGGGGTGGTGTGGGGCTCAGGACATCTATAGTTCCCCGTTGCTTTCTCCATGGCAATATGTTGGCCAACCAGAGTCAACTTGCCAACCATTCAGCACCCTTTTCTCCTGTAGCATTAATTGTTGTGATTGTTTGAAATTTGGCATTCTTGTGTTTGTCCTGATGAGTGCAAGATGAAAAGATTCAGCAACATGTCTCTCTTCTCAACAATATTCAAAGGTATTTTTATTGTAATTGTACCAATATTTTTTTCTGTCCACCTCAGGGAAAATCAGGGGATGATGGGAAACCAGGACTTCCTGGAAAGAATGTGAGTACAGCTGAACTATGCTACTTTTGCCATGGTAACTTGCTGACACTGGAATCTGAGAGTGCAAAGCAGATGAATTCTGTGCCTGCACTGGGATCCAGGACCTGACAATTCGCAGAATCATATAATGGTTACAGGACAGAGATTTAAGCTTATAGTATAGGCCGACACTCTCGGTGCAGGACTGAGGGACTGCTACACTGTCTGAGGTGTCATGTTTTGGGTGAGACTTGGATCCAAGGTTCCATCTGCCCCCTCAGGTGGGCATAGAAGATTCCGTAGCACTATTTCATAGAAGAGCAAGGGAGTTCCTCCCTGTGACGTGCAGCTGATATTTATCTCTCAACCGATTTCCCTAAAACAGATGATTTAGTCATTGTCGCGTTGTGTGTGGGAGCTTGTGGTGCACCAGTTGGGCTTGGCAGGCACATTGCCCTCCACTGCAATAATGACCCTGTGCCAAAGGGACTACACTGGCTGCAGAGTGCATTGGGATGTCCTGAGGCACTAATTAAATTCATGATTCCTTCCCCCCCGTCCATCGTGCTTACTGTCCATTTTGGACAGATGGAAGCTGATATTGCACTCTCTGTGTAACGGGGGATTTCCCGATGTACAGCCAAACGCATGGACCATAAGTCAGAGCTGCCATCTTGGCGATATCCCGAAAAGCACCCTCCGAGAGCGCTGCCCCCTACTGGGGGAACGAAGGTGCGGCATTGATAACAACCTGCAACACGAAGTATGCCGAGTTCCCTCTTTACCTATTCCTATTTTTGCCAGTTAAACTTTCTGCTTTTCCGCAGGGAGAAGACGGGATTCCAGGAGAAAATGGAAAGAAAGTAAGTGGGAACAAAGCACGGTTAAGCGTCTCTTTTGAATCGAGGTGGGAATTGCAGGTGTGGGCACCTGCCGCTATTCTCCCCAAAGTCGCCCTAGCTCCCCTTCCGAAGAATTTCACAGGCCTTATTTTAACCTCCCCACACTGACTACCACCTGGAGACAGTGTGGACGATGTAGAGTCCCTGCTGGGTACCTATAGAAACGGCTCCTGGGGTGACGATGCATTGGAGAGGGTGCGAGGGAGCAAAGGGAGTTCAGGGCAAAGAGGGCCAATGTTTCCTTGGTGAGCCAGGAGGAGCACGGTAAGGAAACTCCCAAAAATATCAATTAACGCTTACTCCTCTGGCCTAGTCCCGCTTTCCGCCAAATATTGTGCGATTGGAGACTCTCGGAGGCTAAAATGGTGATGGGGTCCGAATCGAGATTCCAACATTTCAATACTTACCAGGACCTGCTTGTCTGCAGGGGTAACCTCAATATTTACGGACATACAGTGAATGGAAATGGGAGTGGGGGGAATGGCAGGAAAGCTATGGAAACTGCTAGCCACCATTTTAAATCCCCTCTCCTTCTCTCCACTGCCCACACAGTTCTCATTGTGAACATTTAGCTTCACATTGTTTCTTAGAAGGATATACACTGCTGAAGTTCACTGTTAGGCATGCCTAGGGAAGTAGAGTGGCAGTCGTGTATACCATCTACAAGATGCACTGCAGCAACTCACCAAGGCTCCTTCAGTAGCGGCATTCAACCCCCGACCTCTACCACCTAGAAGGACAGGGGCAGCAGGTGCATGGGAACACCACCACCTGCAAGTTCCCCTTCAAGCCACTCACCATCCTGACTTGGAAATATATCACTGTTCCTTCACTGTTGCTGGGTCAAAATCCTGGGACTCCCTCCCTAACAGCACTGTGGATGTACCTACACTACATTAACTGCAGCGGTTCAAGAAGGCAGCTCACCACCACTAGGGATGGGCAACAAATTCTGCTCTTGCCAGCGACGCCCACATCCCTTAATTAAGTAAAGAGAGGAAGGATGTAAATGCACTGGAAGCGGTTCAGAGAAGGTTTACCAGACTAATCCCTGGAATAGGTGGGTTGCCTTATGAGAAAAGGTTGGACAGACTAGGCTTGTATCCACTGGAGTTTAGGAGAGTAAGAGGTGACTTGATTGAAACATATAAAATCCTGAGGGATCTTGACAGGGTGGGTGTGGAGAGGATTTTTCCTCTTGTGGGAGAATCTAGAATTAGGGGTCACTGTTCAAAAATAAGGGGGCGCCCATTTAAAACAGAGATGAGGTGAAATTTTTTCACTCAGAGAGTTGTGAGTCTTTGGAACTCTCTTCCTGAAAAGGTGGTGGAAGCAGAGTCTTTGAATATTTTTAAGGCAGAGGTGGATAGATTCTTGATAAACAAGGGGGTGAAAGGTTATAGTGGGTCGGTAGGATGCAGATTTCAGGTTACATTCAGATCAGCCATGATCTTATTAAATGGCACAGCAGGCTGGAGGGGCTGAATGGCCCTCTCCTGCTCCTTGTTCTTATGTATGTTCGCAACAGTATTGGTACACACTTTCGTGAATAATTGCAAATGATGGACGGTTGAAGGTCCCAAACTTTTCATTTTAACTAGTGTAGCAATTATCCAGGTGTGTGAGTGAAGTTAAGTTCAAAAGGCAGCTCAAATGTGAGAAGGCATCTTCGTCGACTGCTTTGGGGGGAGGTGGAGGGGCAGGTAATGTGAATGTGGGTAATTAAGCTCCCACTGCCATTGTAGGCCAAAGAATTTGGATAGTAGTTAGCGAGGATTAAATACACTCCTAACTGTATGCTGAGGTTCCATTTACTTACTAACATCTCTGTTCTGTTAATGTTTTTAGGGTGACAAAGGTGACCCAGGAAACCCTGCAAGAGACGTACGTACTTGTCATGAGACTTGCTCCCGTCAGACTGAGCCAGCGGCTTGGGTTGCTCAGGGCAGACTTGATTTAAACCACCTAAAAAGACCAATTTTTTTCTTGTAAAATTCACGGGTGGCACAGAATGCACCAGGACACGCTGCCATGGTTACAGAGAGTTTGACTTCTTCCATGCTACTCAGTTGTCAAGTAGTTGGTGGGAACTCAAGCGATATGAGATGTGCCACCTTTGATCACCTGCAGTGACTCTTCCATCACATTGTTCAGTTATATTCTTGAATAACCACAACTATATTGCCTTATAGATTATCCAACCCTTCATCACTCCTTGAGACAAGAGGTTTTTCCCGATTAAGTGTTTCAAACGAATGTGATCACTAATTCCCGTCTATTGTCACCAGACCTACATTCTTGGCCCACTTCGAATTAACAATCTTATGTTTCGCTTATCAGTTGAGAACTGTAGAAGCATCCAGCACAGAGGAAGGCCATTCAGCCCATAAGATCTGTGCTGGCTCTTTGAAAGTGCTATCTAATTAGTTTCACTCTTTCCCCTTAACCTAACCTTTTTCCCTTTCAAGTACCTATTCAATTCCTTTTTAATCGGTTCGATTTTGTCTGTTTCCACCTCACCCTTTCAAGCAGTGCATTCCGGAGCATAACTGTTTGGATTGAAATGCAGTCATGTACTAAAGGTCCTACCTGGCTTGCTGTAGTCATGTGACTTCTGCCATGAGGCACTGACTGGAAGTCGCCATGTTACATGCAGTTCCAATGAAGACAGAAGATAATAATGTACTCTTTGAGCTCACAATAATAATCTCACCCAAATGGTGAAGCCATCTGGTTCACTAATTTCCTTTAGAAAAGGAGATTGTCATCCTTACCTGGTCTGGTCTGCATATGACTGTAGACCACAGCAGTATGGTTGACTCTTAAATGCCCTCTGAAATGGCCTAGCAAGCCACTCAGTTTTCACCACCACCTTCTCAAGGTCAGTTAGGGCTAGGCAATAAATGCTGGCCTTACCTGTGACACCCACACCCCATGAATGAATTAAAACAAAAACTCAAGGCGTTATGGACAAAAAGTGTCCCTTTGCCATTTGACCCCTATCCCTGTGTATTTTCCAACACAGTTCACTGGATTGCCACCAATCGGGAATCCCTGATGATTTTTTCCCCTTGTTAAGCCCCAGGATGCAGAGCCTAATTTTTTTGTTATGTTATCCCTGGCTACAAGACGCTAATTTCCTGACTGGGAATTCAACCTCAGTCCTCCTGACTCCTAAAGCATCAAGTTCAGTAGGACAGATGTGGTGAAGGCTTCTGAAAAGGACACAGGTCAACCTCTTTTGACATAAACGTGTCTCATCATTTATTTTATGTGCCGATCCACCCAGGGACGAGATGGTGCTAAAGGTGAACGCGGAGACACTGGGCTGCCAGGACTTATCGGCCCGCCAGGGCTCCCAGGTGTGGCTGGACTCCCAGGACCCCCTGGGCAGGTATGTGATATTTCACATGGACGACTTGCAAAGGGGTTGCACATACATGGCCCTTCTTAAACTGTTATGTAAAAGAACTCCTCCATTTCTGGGGCAGATGTCCCGGGGTGGGGGGGTACTTTTCTCTTAATTATGTAATGGTGGATTTTTCAATCTTCCCCTCCCCATGGTTCAGGGATTCCAAAATGCAGGCTAATGTGTTGCCACTCACCTTCCCATCCCTCACTCTTCCCCCAATCGCAGGTTGTTTTTCCCCCATACCTGCGGCTAATAGGCACACTCGCCGAGAAGCAGTTGAGCCTATTAGCAGCAAGCATGGGAGAGAAACAGCCTGTGATTGGTTACGCAGCGAGGAAGTGAACTATGGCACATAAACCTGAGCACCAGACCAGCGGTGGTGAGAGACACTGCGGGGGGTTGGGAAGTGGGGGCTGCTGACGGGGTGAGTTGGGGGAGGGGGTTGCGAAGTTGGGCTGCTGAGTGAGGGGGAGGTGATCGCTGATATGTTTCTCCCACCTTTAAAGCTCATCCAGCACATTAATGTTAAGTAAAAAAAAAATGTTATAGACCTGTAATGAGTAATTATAATGATTTACAAAACATGTGGTCATTGGAGGGGTAGGTAAAAAAAGAAACTGCCTGTTGGGGGAACGCAAAAAGTTGGTAAACCTGAACAGGGGTATGCGACCAAAAAAGTTTGGGAAACACTGCACTAGGGGACATGGTCTAAAAAACTGAGCCAGGCCTTTAGCTGTTCATGCAAAGTTCACACCTCTCTTCCATAATCGGCAATTGATGCTAGGTCAATTGTCAATTTTACATCTGACTGTTAAATTTTTGTTCACCAACGAAATCAAGGGGTATGGGTAAAGGTGGGTCTATGGAGTTAGGTCACAGGTCAGCTATGATCTAACTGAATGGTGGAACAGATTTGAGGGGCTGAGTGGCCTATTCCTCTTCCAATGTTATTGCCTCTCCTTCCAGTGAGGCTAAGATCAGGTGTTCGGTAACATTTCTCTCAAAGTTTAAGCTCTTCATTTGTATTATCAAAACAGGAAACATTTTCATCCCTAAGGCAGTATAATTAGGGAGCTATTTTTGTGGTTGCTCTAATATTTTTCAGTCCTTTTTTATTCCCTCTACCTTTGGACCAAATCAGTCCCCATACGTTTCTTTGGATGAACCTGGACCTGGGGCCCTCTGGTCTGTATGGCTTTGAACACTCCAATCAATGCACTTACTTACTGAGTCAAGAGGAGAACATGCTTGTCACAGGTTTAAGCTATTGACACATTGGCCCATTTCCTCCCTTATTCCAGAGCTTTCAACAGCGAGAGCAGGATAATCCAATCCGTTGACGTATCCATTTGCTACAAGCTTGTACTGCAAAACTGTGCGGTATCACCTATTTTTAAAATTTCTGAAGAGTTTTCCCTGTATTAGGAATGGCCAAAAGATTCCACTATAAGTTAGGACTCTTCTCTGTGCTTCATTGGTCTGAGGGTGTATGTGCACTGGTGTTCTCCATTAACAGCGTGGTGGGTCAGAGTAGTGTAGTGGTTGTGTTACTAGACTGGTAATCTAGAGGCCTGGGGTAATAATGGGCTAATGAGTTCAGAAAGTTTCAGTTCAGTTTATAAAAGTGACTTGAGTATTGCTGTTGAAGCTTTTTGCCTTGGTCTCATCAGGACAAGAATACCAAATTTCAAAGGGAATAAGTTTTTTGCTGCCTGAGAGAAGGGTGCACTGCATCATCTGTCCTGGTGAGTGCAAGACGAAAAGCTTTGACAGCATGTCCCTTTTTACAGCAACATTCAAGTTCTGCGCTACCAAGCAACTATACAAGTGACTATGAAGCTGTTGGATTGGGAGGAAAGCCTGCCTGGTTCATTGATATCCATTCAGTGAAGGAAGCCCAGCTGGCCTGGGCCATATGTGACTCCAGTCCATACTAACATACCAACTGACCTCTGGAGTAGCCTAGCAAGCCTCTCAGTTGTAAAAGGGAAACTAGGGATAAACAATTAATGGTGATTGCGCCACTGACAGATATACCTTGAGACAAAAAAAAAAGCTGAATGGCAGATTATAATAATTATTTGTATTTCGGTAACAGGCTTGAATTATTTATTGTAAATTTGCAGGTCGTATTTTTCAAAGGGCTTGAAACACCCTCTGCAATACCAGGACCACAAGGGCCATCAGGAACCCCGGTAAGATGGCAAGATATTGGTGACTTGAACCATTTAACAGCAGCCAGGTGTCAATTCATGGAGAGCTGGGAGACTCTGGCTCCAATTGCAAAACAACATCAGACAGAATATTGAGTCAAAATATGGCCCCAGTTAAAATAATGTAAGTAAATGTGGTTTAGCACCTTGTTGAGCAGAATAGGGGTAGCTTGCCCTTGTTGCCCGCAGGATCTGTAGGGTTTTAGCTTTGGCCAAGAATGACATCTCTACTTTGCAGAGCACACAACATTTGGTGGTGTACAATGTAATGTACATGGACTTCCAAAAGGCATTTGATATAGTGCCGCACAACAGACTTGTTACAACTCATGGAATAAAAGAGACAGGAGCAACATGAAATTGGCTGAGTGACAGGAAACAGAGAGTAGTGATTAATGGAGGTTATTTGGACTGGAAAAAGGTTTGTAGTGGAGTTCCCCATGGGTCAGAGAAGGTTGAGAGGAGATTTCGTAGAGGTATTTAAACTCATTAGGGGGTCTGAACAGAGTAGAGAGGGAAAACCTGTTCCCATTGGTGGAAGGATCGAGAAGGAGAGGTCGCAGATTTAAGGTGATTGGCAAAAGAAGCAATGGAGACATGAGGGAAAACTTTTTCACACAGCAAGCGGTTGGGATCTGGAATGTGCTGCCTGAGAATGTGGTTGGGGGCAGGTTGAATTGAGGCATTCACGAGGGAATTGGATTATTATTTAAGAAGGAGGAAGCAGGGTTAAGGGAAGAAGGTGGGAGAATGGCACCATTTGGAGAGTCGGTACAGACACAATGGGCCGAATGGCCACCTTCTGTGCTGTAACAATTCTGAGGTTCTGAAGGATTTTTAAGAAGAATTGTTTGAAAGAAAAGACGTGGAGAAATTTATAGCCATCCCAATCCACTGTGTTTGAGAAAAGGAGTGGATTTCATAATGAATAAAACCTCGACAGTTGTCAATAGAATGATCTATTATTGGTTTAACGCAGGACACCGTGATTGTAGAGCATGTAAGTACAGAGTTCTGTGTACCCAAGTCTTTAACTGTCAGTAATCCAATTCCTTTAGTGCTCTCCAATTTAACTAATAGCATAACAAAACCTGTCTTAAAAGACAACTTTGTTCAACCCTTTAACCGTTTGAGATGTTTCTTTCTCTGGACGTTCTGAGGACAGCTGGTTAATCTTACAACCTTTTTCTATTCATAATGCAGTCAAATTTTTAAATAAACTGTGGTGATGTATTATGATGCAAAAGACTGTTCTTGATACATTTGATGCTCACTTCATAGCCTAATAAAGTATGAATATATCTCGGTGTATAATTTACATTAGGCACGATTGCGATGGGGTAAACCTTCAGCATACTTCCAGATTAGTGCAAATCTCTGCAGTGTAACATCTTGTTCTAGATCAGTTTGAGATCTAACGGGGAGTAAACGTTTGGTTTCTTGGTAGTTGATGCCTGCGGTGTGCAGATTACACTGTGCAAAGGAATTTCCATTCAGAACATGCATTCTCCAAAGGAACTTACCATCTTACCATCCTGTACAGCTATTACCCTATGTCCGTGTTTAGAATTGTGATTGTGTAGCTGCTAGTCTATTCATTATCAAGTGGAAAAGTGTGCTGTGTCTCTGTACGCACATAACTGTGTGTTTTGCATTGCTTTGAGGTGTCAAACATGATGAGAGGGCAATAGTAACCGGGCAACTTGATAACTTTTGTGGGAATGATTGCTGATTAACTTGCAAACCTGTGCTCATGAATAAGCTGCTGCAGTAAAGTGAACTAAACTCATGGTACTTAGCACTGTCTTCATGGTAAATACAATACAGGTTAGAGTAGCAGTCAAATCCCAAGGCTAATCTTCAATCTGTGTCAGCCAAGGCTCAGGTGGTAGCAAGCTTGGTTCTGAGTTAGAAGGTTTTGGGTCCAAGCCCAACTTAAGCACAAAAGTCAAGGTTGATATTCCAGTGCTGCACTGTTGAAGGTGCTGTCTTTTGGGTTAGACATTAAACTAAGGCCCCATCTGCCCTCTCAGTTGGTCACAAGAGATCCCGTGGCACTATTTTGAGGAAGAGGAACAGAGCTATCCCAAGTTAAAAGCAAAATACTGCAGATGCTGGGAATCTGAAACAAAAACAGAAAATGCTGGAAAAACTCAGGAGGCCTAGCAGCATCTGTGGAGAGAGAAACAGAGTTAACGTTTCGAGTCCGTATGACCCTTCTTCTCTGTTTCCCTCTCCACAGATGCTGCTAGGCCTCCTGAGTTTTTCCAGCATGTTCTGTTTTTGTTTCAGAGTTATCCCAAGTGCTCTGGCTGATATTTATCCCTCAATCAACACCACAAAATCAGATTATCTAGGTCATCACCCCATTGCTGTTTGCGGGAGCTTGCTGTGTGCAAATTGAATGCCGTATTTCCTACATTACAATGGTGACTGGACTTCAAAACATACCCCATTGGCTGCAAAGGGGCCATAGGGGCTTCTCTCAGACAAATGGGAAGGTTTGGATAGGATATAGCAGCTGGGGAAGACCGTGCATTGTATTTTTGTTTACAAAAGAGTAATCATCAGCTGAAGTTTGTGATCTCTGCCTGGGCTCAGAAGTTCATGAGATCGATCCTCACACCAGGATCTGAGTGAGTGCGTAATCTGGCACTTAGGCAAGACTGAGAGAGTGCTACGCTGTCACAGGTGCCTCGCCTCAGATGAGATGTCAAACTGAGATCTGTCCAAGCAAAACATTAATGAGTGAAATTTTGAGTTGGTGATCCCAAAACCTTTGGTTTCCTTCTCAAGCGGGTGATGTTGGACTCTTACCTCATCAGGTCCCCATCATATTGAGAGAATTTCAGGATGCGGTTGAGACATAAATATAGTTCCTCTTAAATTAATGGCTTTGCTTACTTTCTACAGGGAATACCGGGTATCCCAGGAGCTTCAGGATCACGTGTAAGTTCTTCAGCTTCTCTTCTCATGAATGACTGGATTCGACATACCAACTAAGAAATTACTATTGCCAATCTTAGCAAACAGATTCTTAACTTTTTTTTTGACATTGCTTCTATCAGTTATTTTACAAAAGGCATTATTTCCTATTACTTTAAGTAGGCCAACAGAGGAAGGTTGGAAGAGTAGGGTAAATGGTTTGCTGTTTAAATCAAGAACAGTCATTTCTGAGTTAGAGCTTTTGAAAATGTATCTTTCTCCATTTTGATTTGTTGTATTTCTCTGTGTATAATGCGTAGCTCTCTCTCCATCAATTCTTCCCACCAAAGTGGTGGGCAGGTAACATGTGCCCAAGCCTTTTTGTGGATCTACTCTGTAGGTCATCAGGAGAGAGTGTGTGGCTTACCAAAACACCGAAACGAGTAGTTGATGAAATATACCATTCGCTATCAGTCACCAGTGTGGAATGTTTCACGCTATGGATGCGGGAGTTGGATTCTGAGTAAGCGGGTGAGAGGAGGAGACCAGCTTTTGAAATTGTGGGTATGGTGGAGGAGTCTCAGAATCAGCTGGATGGCCAGAAAGACAAATGAGTGGGTTAGATCAAGAGGAGAAGTTCAGGAATCAAAAGGGTTGTTAAGTACAGTTAGAGAGAGAAAGATAACCAAGTACGAACATTGGAAATGAAAACCCAACAGCATTGTCCTGGCAACAATTGAAGGAGAAATTGAGGTCAAAAACTGAAGAGGAAGAAGAAAAGTCAAACCTAGAACAAAAGAAGATGGTTGTGGTTGTTGGGGGTCAATCATCTCAGCTCCAAGACATCACTGCAGGAGGTCCTCAGGGTAGTGTCCTCGGCCCAATCATCTTCAGTTGCTTCATCAATGACCTTCCTTCCATCATAAGGTCAGAAGTGGGGATGTTCACTGATGATGACCAGCACCTCCTCAGATACTGAAGCAGTCCATGTCCAAACGCAGCAAATCCTGGACAATATGCAGTCTTGGGCTGACAAGCGGCAAGTAACATTTGTGCCACACAAGTGTCAGGCAATGACCATCTCCAACAAGAGAGAAACTAACCATCACCCCTTGACACTCAATGGAATTACCATCGCTGAATCCCCCACTATCAACACCCTGGAGTTATCATTGACCAGAAACTGAACTGGACTAGCCATATAAATACTGTGGTTACAAGAGCATATCAGACCCTCCATCACTGACGCACAGTGGCAGCAGGATGTGCCATCTACAAGATGCACTGCGAGAACTCACCAAGGCTCCTTTGACAGCACCTTCCAAAGTCACGACCTCTGCCACTTAGAAGGACAAGGGTAGCAGATACATGGGAACACCACCACCTGGAAGTTCCTCTCCAAGTCACTCACCATCCTGACTTGGAAATATATCGCTGTTCCTTCACTGTTGCTGGGTCAAAATCCTGGAACTCCCTTCCTAACAGCACTGTGGGTGTATCTACACCACGTGGACTGCAGCGGTTCAAGAAGGCAGCTCACCACCACCTTCTCAAGGGAATTTAGGGATGTTGGCCTAGCCAGTGAATCCCACATCCCATGAATGAATTTTTTTAAAAATCAGATGGATGGATAAGATTAAGATGTGGAAAGCCACAGAAGAAACAAGACAATGCCAACAGCCCCACTAGGGACGTGGTGACAATAAACAAATGAATCATTTGATTGAAAATCTACTCTGTCTTGTGGTTGCAATGAACCTATGCAAAATAAGTTTGGGCAGTTCCAAGTGGCCAGATGCCTCCAAAACCACCCCTCAGGGCCACAGGGTGGCTGGTATTGGAGATGGTGAAAGATGACACACTGGTGCAGCAATGTGAGATTCTGAGACTGGTGAAGAGTAGAGAGAGCTTTTCTTTGTATCTAAATGTGATATATCTAACCAGGGCATCGGAACAGGAGGAGGCCATTCAGCCCCTCAAGCCTGCTCTGCCATTCAATTAAATTGTGGCTGATCTGGACCTCACATTTTCACACGTTGGTCCCCTTGATATCCTGAACGCAACCTAAATCTATAGATCTGTTTTGGTAGCTTCAATTGTCGCAGCAATATTCAACACTGATACTGGAATTCTGAAATGCAAAGGGTTCTGTTCCCCAACAATGATATCCTTCAGTTTATGTGAGCACAAGGAAGGATGTAGCACAATCTGGAGTGGATGAATCTTAAAGTTCTCAGTCAACTTTCCAAGTGAGTGCTATGGGCGACTGATCCTCACGATACACGAATTGTTCACTATTTGAAGAGAATCAAACCTCTTTGCACTCAGCACATGTCCTGTGTCAAGTGAAGAGCATGCCCGAGGTGAGGATATTGAGCTTAGTTGGGACTTTATTGCCAGTCATAGCTCGGTTTGTAACACTCTTGCCTCTGTATCAGAAGGTTGGGGTTTAAGCCCCGGTCCAAGACCTCAGCGCATAATTGAGGCCAATAATTCACTGCAGCAGGACAACCTGAGGAACGCTCCATGCAATATGATGGTTCTGATGGGCGTTTAAGACTCCAAGGCATTATTTGCGTCCTGGCCAATATTTATCCGTCAGCTCAGACCGCCAAACAAAATCCCATGAACCAGCCAAACATCTCAATGTTGAAATGGTTCCTGAGTTTGCCTACAGAAGCACAGTGACAGAACGTTAGCTTGTTGGGTATGAAGTCCTTTGGGACATCCTGGGAGAAATGGTGATGGCCTGTGTGATAAACAGAAGCTTGGTTTATAGGGCAGGGTAGGTATTGTCAAGGATGAGGTCAGAGGGCCACCTCGAAGCCACACTCATCCCATGTGTAACATTCACTTGATAGCGTCACTCAAGTATGTGTCTTGTATTTGCAGGGAGAGAAAGGAGACGTAGGTGCTAAAGGTCAGAAAGTAAGTATTGAAAGCTCTCCAATGGTGTGCGCGTGTATACAATCTGGAAATACAGATTGGGTCCATCAGCATCTGTCGAGTGAGAAGATGGGTTGACATTTCAGGTTTCAGCAGCTTTAAGGATTGGTGTACAGCTGTGCTAGCACTCTCAGCTTTGAGCCAAGTTCTACTCCAGTGACTTGAGTGTATAATCCAGGTTTACACTACACTGCAGTACTGAGAGAGTGCTGCACTAACATAAGTACCATCTTTTGCATGAGATATTAAACCAAGGCCCTATCTGTCCTCTCATCCCATGAAACATCCCATGGCTGTTTGAAAAAGGAGCAGGGCAGTTGTACCTGATGTCCTGGCCAATATTTATCCCTCAAAAAAAAATAGATTAAAAATAGAAATACACTTTTGAAAAATAGAATGAGAGAAGAATAGCTCATTATCTCATTGCTGTTTGGGGGAGCTTGCTGTCCACAATTTGGCTGCAGAGTTTCCTACATTACAACAGTGAATACATCTCGAAAGTCCTGGTATTGAAAATCTTTTGAAGGCCAGAACGCAGTTATGGGAACTTTTTTGATCTTAAGAAGCCTGGTAAGACATTATCAAGAATTTCTGCATTCTTTGATTTGTAACAGGGTGAAAATGGTTTGGATGGGCCGCCTGGAACTCCAGGGACATCTGCTGTAAGTACAAAATCCTTTTTGAGTTATTTTCAATCTTAGTTTAGTACCATAGGCAAAAGATGGGAAACCCACTAACCAACCACAGTGGTGGTGTGCTACAGTTCAGTCGGGGAGTCTGAGTTGCTATGCCGACATGCACTTTTTACCTGCATGTAGCCTGGAACTTGGATAGTGATGGTAGAGGCTCCAACATTGTTTCCATCACAAGGCTGACCAGGAATCTCTGCAGCCCTTACCACCTGCCATTGGCATGCGTTGGAAGGATTTTGGGGATGAATTGGCTCCAAGGTGGCACACCTTCGGTGAAGTTGGATTGGAGGAGGCTCACTTGGAGCATTTACACCAGCGCAGCCATGTTGGCCTGTGCTGAAAACACCTTATCATTTTCCCATCAACGCTCGTCCATGGAATCTTTCACAGAATCCCAATGGCAGATGGACACATGTTCTCAGAGAAAATACCCAAGATTGTATTCCCTCAAGTGCTGAATGGCTCATGTGTTGTGCTCTCTGACGTAATTTTATTTTGTAAAAATGCATAAGCCAAGGGTGGTGACCCAAACAGGATTGTTAGAATCAGTTAGTAAGGATTCTACATCCTGTCTCTCTTCTTCACCCTCTCCCTGTAGTCACCGTTCTCAAATATTTCCACAATTAAGCCGTTGTCATCCCTTTATCAAGGCTTTAAGCTACATTAACTCATTTCACTTCTTTTTGCAGAATGTTGAAGACGCTCTATCAAAATTCGGTCTTAGGGTAAGCTGCGGCAAATTAACCTTATGGTTTAATGAGGAGAGATTCCTTCGCCCATCACTTGCTTCCCTCTTCAATTGTGTCAACTTCACCCTTTTCCTCATATCTTGCTTCAGTGATCTTCTCTTCTTCCATTGCTACATTCTTCTAATTTTCCACACTCTTCCTTTAAGGCTGTCTTCTTTTCATTGCATTTTATTCTATAACTTTTTTGGCATTTATTTATTTTTCTCTTATTAAGCGCTTCACCCTCTTTCAGATCAATGGAGCACATAAATTATCATGGAGTTACACTGCTCTGAGTAGCTTATATTTTAAATGTTGATGAAGTAAAATGTTTTTTGTGTACCAGCTAAGGGTGGTGGTGGGGGGAGGGGGTTAATGGTGAAGGGGAGATTATTTTCAGTACATCTAGCAGCTATAACTGATTGTCAAGACAGAGCCCAATGGGTCCTTCTTTAGAGAGACTCCATGGGAGGAAATCTGTTGGCGTTTCCACCAGGATTTCTAAACTAATGGGTCTTAAAACATTTTTTGTTTGAAGGACATCTCACAGACAATCATGCTGGACCAGCATTTATTGCCCATCCTTAGTTGCCCTTGAGAAGGTGGTGGTCCATGAACATCTAAATTATGACACTATCTAATATTCATAATTCTTTTTTATTCCTTCACGGGATGTGGGCATCACTGGCAAAGACAGTCTTTGTTCCCCATCTCTGATCGCCCTTGGACTGAGTGGCTTGCTAGGCCATTTCAGATGCAGTTAAGAGTCAACTGTAGGTCTGGAGTCACATGTAGGCCAAACCAAGTAAGGATGGCAGATTTCTTTCCCTAGAGGGAATTGGTGAGCCAGAAGGGTTTTTATGACAATTGATGATGGTTGTCATGGTCAGCTAGCTTCAATTCCAAATTTCAGATTAGCTTCAATTCCAGATTTTGTCAATTGAATTTAAATTCCACCAGCTGCCGCAGGGGATTTGAACCCATGTCCCCAGGGTATTAGCCTGGGCCTCTGAATTATTAGTCCAGTGACATTGCCACTATGCCACCACCTCCCCAAGTGGTGCATGTAAAGACTGTTTAATAAAGCCAGTATTTGCTTACAGATATCTGTGAGATGGGCGTGTTTGCTTCTCACTGCCTATACCATGTGTGATGTTTCCCACACTGCATTCCTGGTTCCTAGCCCACCTCATTATTGCTTTCACATTATTTTGTGGACCCTTTGGAAAGTCTCTACAGATCCCCAGGTGCCCATAGACCCCAGCTTGAGAATCGCTGCTCTTAGTGATGATTCATATCTACAGGTCCAGCAGCTTACTGGTGAAAACCACTCGGGCTTGAGTCATGTGGAGGTTATTGTTGAAGGACACATGTTGCAGTGGGAAGAAGCACGCTTAACAATAACTTATCAGCTACATTAAAATAATGTAAGGAAGTCAGCAGAAAGTGAAGGTCTTTTGTCCCGTTGAACCAACTTCATTAAGAATCCATCTCGGATTGTCCATCCCCTTTCATCCGCTGATCCATTACTTTTAAGGAATATTTAACTTTGTTGCTGATTGGCTAGCACTCCAGGGCAATCAGAACTTTCCTTTAAACCAGTGGTAAACCTGGGGAGGATCCTGCCAAAAAATCTCCCTCGATGTGGCTTGGTCAAAAGATACACTAGGCAGCATGACTGGAAGTGAGTGTGACAGGAAGAAACTGGGCAGATTACTCAACTTGTCTATGTTGTGGATAACATTGGAATATGTTGTGAACACAGCTTAAACCACGCTAAGCTAAAATAGAAAACACTGAGGTTTTTTTTGTATTACAACACCCAAAGCTAAGAGATGGCCTGTTACCAAGATAAGGGAGGTGGCTACTTAGAGACCGAGATACCCAAACACCCAATGACACTGGGAACTGCTCGGTCTGCCCTGCACAGGCTTGAGTGAGTCGGTGCTCGGATATAGAAACCTCTGCATTCCTAAGAGGGGTAAACCATTCCCCGACCAAGATTAAAACTGAAGCAGCCACAGCACTTGGCACCTCTGAAGTCAGTTAATGCAGAGTCACCATGGCGAGGCAGAGAGGGGTGGATTAATGACTGCATACGTGCAACCCATGGTAGCCGAATAGTACGCGGACAGAACATTGCCAACCCCTCCAGCCCCACGTCTCCAAATTAAGGGCTCTCGGCATAGTCGAAGTCCAGAACAGAAGCAAGAGCCTGAACCTAGGGACCAAGTTGTGTTACACGTTTCTCGTTTAATTTAACCTGAAGGCAGTTGTAGTATAAACCCTGTAGAGAGTCAATATTTATTAAAGCTTGCTGGTGAAAAACCACTCAGGCTTGAGTCATGTGGAAGTTATTGTTGAAGGACTGGCACACACATGTTAAAATGGGGAGAAGTACGCTCACAATAATTTATCAGGTGCATTAAAATAATGTTAGGAAGTCTGTAGAAAATGAAGGCTGTTTTATTATTGTTCAATAATACCTCCCATTACACCTGCTGATCCGTTACTGTTAAAGAACATTTAAATTTGTTGCTGGTTGTCCCCTGGAAATAACTCCAAGGGCGTAGTTCTGCCATCATGCCCATGGCGGGTTTCGGGGCGGGTGGGAGCGAAGAATCCGGCGGCAGGCAAAAAAATTGGAAACCCACTGTCGTACAAACAGGTCGCGATTCACCCGACGGTGTTTTCATGGCGGGTCGGTTATCCTGCCGACTAGTGGCGCAAACGGCATTGGCGTTCATTAGCGTGGTATGAATGCTCATTAAAACAGCTGCTCGCCGGAACCTTCCAAAGTTCTGTCACGCCAGCGGGAAATTACGTCGGCGTCAAACCCGTTTGAAGAGGGGTGGTGTGCACCAGTCAGACCTCAGTTCGCTGGTAACTCCGGGGTGAGTGGAACATACCTGCCGTAGCCCTGTGCCGGTCCTGTTGCGCTAAATGCCACTCTGCTGGGGCTGTAGGGTCGGGCTGCCCCTTCTCTTTGCTTTCATTGTCCCGAGGAACACCGCTGTGCTGTGGTAATCATGCTGGCCTCCACTTTCAGAGACTTGCACTTCAACCGGGTGGGGGGGGAGGGCCTTGAGGTGAGGGGCCGGG
Source organism: Cetorhinus maximus (assembly GCF_964194155.1). Classification (NCBI taxonomy): domain Eukaryota; kingdom Metazoa; phylum Chordata; class Chondrichthyes; order Lamniformes; family Cetorhinidae; genus Cetorhinus; species Cetorhinus maximus. The sequence continues at coordinate 7,847,704 of NC_135884.1, read as the reverse complement.
CTGACAAAACGAGGGGGGGGCAACGGGGGAGGGAGGGCTGTGGAATGGCAGTCGGGGGAAGGGCAAACACGAGGGGAGTTTTCCTGGGGTCGCCCTCTAACCTCTTGTTGCCGCCGGAGTGAACAGTGTCTGTTTAGAGAGAAAGGAGGGAAGACCTCCTTGTAATGAAAGTCACTTAAAGCCAATAGCTTCATTAGCGCTGTTAAAGGGCTACTCAGAACTCAGTGGCTTCACATCACAGTTGCTGCTTCTTAAGAGTAACACATAGGAATGTGGAATTTGGGATTGAAGGCGATAGTGAAGGAGACACAGCTGGATCATATATTGCATTCCACCAATTAAGGCCTGTCACGTGTTTACAGATGTGACAATCCTAATGGGCCAAAGGGCATCCACTCATTGACCATGAACAACTGATTGGTCATTAATTTGCCACATCAGAAATTGGAGCACAGAGCTAGGTTGGGTCACTCATCTCACTTAAACTTTATCAGCCCACGCAGGGCTTAAGATGTTACATATCTGCGATGCCAGCTTGGTCACCTCGATGTGTGTGCCAGTGTCTTAGGGACAAGGCGGTATCAGCTGCCATGCAAGTAGGGCAGGAAAAAATATGGATCCTTGCAATCTCCAAACGTGTCATCCTCTGAGCTTTGCTTTCTTTCCCCTTGAATCATTAATGTCTTCAATGTTTCCTTTCGGAGAGAAGGCAAAAGTGCATATGGATCCAGCGCTCAAAGCTGCCTTTGTCAGGGTCCTAATGCAATGGAAGAGGCGAAGGAGGGAGAGGTGACTCCGCGTGCGGCTCCAGCAGGAGGGACATGGTCAAGTGGAGCCACAGCATGAACAGGAGGGTCAGGAGAAGAGACCCAGACCAAGGGGCGAATCACCAGACCCAGGGTTTATTGCCCAAGAGTTTCCTATTTACAAATGAGTGAGAGGCAATGCCTTGCATATCTGCACTTGTCCCGCGCTCTGGTACATCACATTTGCCACATCCTTCGTGAAGACCTGATGCCACGTGGAGTTAGAGGGTATCCCCTGCCAGTGGCTTTGAAGGTGACCGCTGCACTCAATTTCTTGGCCTCTGGGTCTTTCCAAGGATCAACAGGTGACCTGTGCGGCATCTCTCTGTCCGCAACATATCGATGCATAAAGGGGGTCATAGATGGCCCTTTACAGGAAGGCCCATCATTATGTCAGGTTTGCTCTGGACAGAGATAGCCAGACTGCGAGATTCACCGGCTTCGCCGCCACCTCAGGCTTCTCTAGAGTGCAGGGTGCAGTCAACTGCACACATGTGACTATACGGGCTCCATGGCAACGGGCCCTAATCTTTATAAACTGCAAGGGCTATCATTCCATCAATGTACAATTGGTGTGTGATCACCGGAAGCACGTGCTGCATGTTTGTGCACAGTACCCTGGGAGTTGCCATGACTCAACGAATGTTGAGAGGGGGGACCTGATAGAGATGTATAAGATTACGAGGGACATAGATAGGGTGGATAGGAAGACACTTTTTCCATTAGTAGAGGGGTCAATAACCAGGGGGCATAGATTTAAGGTAAGAGGTAGAAGGCAAAGAGGGGAGTTGAGGAGACTTTTTTTCACCTAGAGGGTGGTGGGAGTCTGGAACTCACTGCCTGAAAGGGTGATTGAGTCAGAAACCCTCGTAACATTAAGAAGTATTTAGATATTCACTTGCATTGCCATAGCCTCCAGGGTTATGGGCCAAGCACTGGAAAATGGGATTGGTGTAGTCAGATCTTTGCTGACTGGTGCGGACATGATGGGCTGAATGGTCTCCTGTGCTGTAGACATCCATGATACCATGAGTCTATGAGTCCTACATCTTAAGTCACTGAGATTTTCAAGGGGCCGCTACATCTGCAGCTTGGCTGCTTGAGGATAAGGGATACCCACTTACGCACTGACTGATGACACCGGTGCGTTGCCCTCAGAGTCATTCCGAAGAGGTTCAACGCTGCTCACAGGTCCACACGCTCCCTTATAGAGCAGACCATAGGGCTTCTGAAGATGCGTTCCAGATGCTCAGACCGCTCAGGTGGCTCACTAGAATACACGCCCACATCGTCGCAGTGTGTTGCGCCCTTCACAATCTGGCTATGCAAAGAGGTGACCCCACCCCCAACAGAGGATGCCCTGGAGGAGGATGAGAGCTCACAGATCCAGTGTATGAGTGTGATCACGCCATGGAGGATGGGAGACGTGCCTGTGATACGTTAATTGCTGACGGGTTCCAGGAAGAGTAAAGTCAATGGAAGGAATATGGCCACACCTCTCCTAGCCCTCAATGCCATCTTCTTTCAAGTCAGGGGATGTCCACCCACTTGCAGAGAGAACAAGTCCTGCATTCACACTTGCCTCATGATTTGCCAGGCTATGATCTTTGCTTTGGTCCGTGGGACCCTGTGAATGAGCTCACTCTGGGTCACTGAGAGCCCACTTAGGAACAATATCGATGCAAGAGAAGACTTGAAGCCTTTACCGCCATCTAATGATGCCAACACTGCTGCGACCTAGATGTGGACATGCCCAGGGACCTCCTCCTCCTGTGCATTTCTTTTCTCCTGCCACTACCACTGAGGAGACCCAAATGCTGCTAGATTATCAATGCTGATGAGCTGCCCTCACTCAATGGTGTTCCTTGAGGAAGAAGGGTAAGAAACGCTTACATCACACACTTCCAATAAAGTTTTAAACACATCCCCCTGACATCACACAAGGGGTGCAGATACTAGTTCAACTGAGGCTGACATCACAGGAAAGTGAATCTCACAGTGGGACACTATCACTCAAAATAAGAGCTCTGCAAACTACAAAATCACAATGTCTTCAGTTGACAGGAACGTTCACATAACCATCAAACGTGTTAACAAAAGTTACATGTCTAGCACACCCGTGACCCAAAAGTGACATCAATTTTTTTTAACTTTCCTAACTCTAGTGCAACACCTGGGTACAGCCCCGACATCTGCAGCAGAGGTGGAGGCAGCCTGCTGACTGCTATGTCCTGATGTCTGTGATGACCTTGGTGGACGTCTTCCGGTGGCCTGTGGCCTGGAGGGCCCTGGCCTGACATGGGCCACCTGCTCAGGGGCAGAAGCGCCCTTGGCGGCCTGAGCAGCTGGAGTGGATGGGGTCACAGGCAGAGGGGGCTGTGAGTGGCTGCACGCCCTTGGTGTGTCCTGAGAAGAGGCCCCTGGGATGTCCGGCTGATACTTTGACCTCCCTGTGGGTGCCTGAGGGCCCCGTCCTGACTCCTGCAGGGAGGTCAAAGTGCCTCGTCGCCATGTTGCCTACATCTTGATGGTGCCCACCAGGGTGTGTGGCCATGGAGCGCAGGGCTGAGCACAAATCCGGCAAGACCTGCTGGACCAAGGTCTCCACAGTGGCCACCAGCCTTCCCATGGTGACCTTGAGGCGCTCGCATGTCGGAGCCACGACATCAGACAGAGCGCGGACGGACTCCTCCATCGTTCGCTGTCGCCTGTTGAGTGACTGCCGAATCTCTGCCTAATGTTCTGCCGCCTGTCATTGTGTCTCCAGCATAGATTTGGAGCTGCTTCCAGAGGCTCATCATCTGACTTGGACCGAACAGGTGGCTGGTCTCCGAGTGCCAGAGACCTGGGCTGTCCCTACCTCCGACTGCAGCGGGGACGTGTCAGTGAGGTGTTCCCCGGAAAGTGAGCCTGAGCCTAATCGACAGCTCTGCCCCATTGACGTGTGTGTCTCTGAGCTGGTGGAGGGTGAACGTCGTGATGGTTCTTCCAGATCTTCATCCTCAGGTGGGGTCCGTGGGCTCGCACTGATGCTGGAATGGCTTGGGTGGGGGGGGCCTCAATATGCTTGTGTCTAGAAAATAGGAGAGAGTTTCAGTTAATGAGCTTGAGCTAGATAAGACTGCACGTGACTCACTGTGATTGTCAGGACTTGATGAGGTGATGAAGCTGTGATCTGTACTAGGTTGGTTGGAGAGCCCAATCTCCTCTTTCCCACAGGAACGATCCCTGTCCTCCCCCAGCCAGCTCAGCTGCAGCCTCCTCGAATTCACTGAGGGCGAGGATGTCAGGCATCCCTCCCCCAGTCTGCGCCCTCTCATGCCTATTGTGCGCCAGCTTGGCCTGTATGAAGAAGAAGGAAAGGTATGTGATGAGAAGGGATGGAGCAGAGGTTGGGTGAGATGCATGTCCCCCTGTGTGTGTGTGGTGAGCCCTCCCCAGAAGGGCCCAGAGGATGGAGCATGAGAAACATGACCGATGGGATGGTGGTGATGTGAAAGTCCCAGTGAGAGAACGAGATTGATATGTGTCCCCTGCTAATGGTTGCGTGAAATTCCTGAAGGGAGTAGGCGTTTGAGTGAATGATGCCCTGATGAGAGTTTGATATCGGAAGGTTGTTGAAGGATGACTTACCCTGGTTGAGCAGATGAGATCATTCATCCTCTTCCTGCACTGGGTGGCACTTTGGACACGGGTGTCAGCCGCTCTGACCCGCTCCACTATCGGTGTCCCAGGCTTGAGAGGTGAGGCTGCTGTACTTCCTGCAGCCCTCCGTGGGGTATAGCACGTGCTGTTGCCCCTGCACAGGCCTGACCAGGACCTGGAGGGCCTGGTGGGTGAAGCGAGGTGCAGACTTCGCCCTGAGGGCTATCCTCAGCCTTTCTCTTATGGGTTGCAGACATCTCTGGTGGGCTGGGGGGATTGAGATTGTGAGTTGGACTGGCGTTTAAATATGGTGCCCGGACTCCGAACCTGCCAGCTGATGGCGGGCGGACGAATGGGGGGGAGGGGGGGTGGGGGCGAGACACACCGCTACATAATTAATGAGGCTCCAAGCGTAGAATCGGCGCGAGTTGCCACCATTATGGTCGGCGGGCTGGACGTTGCTGAAACCACCCACTAGCGCGCTTAGTTTCATTTTGGGGGAAATCCGCCCCACCTGCGGGTAATTCTCTAATCCTCAATTCCCCCTTGCTCCACAGCTATCAATCTAACTCCCTTCTTGTAAGATGCAATTGGACTTCCTCTGGAATCTGTTCCATGTCCCCACGAGGAATATGTTGGATGAAGTAATATTTTGCATAACTATCGTTTTCAGTTCTGATTCATGGTCAGCTAAACTCTGTGAATATTTGGGATTCCTTTTTAATAGAACCGGCTGCACTTGGCGCTACCATCTTATCCCCGTGCCACCTGCTTGTACAACTGGCCCTGCAAATAGATTTTATTTATAAAGAGTTTTCTCAGAGATGATGCCTGATATTATGAACTCTCGATTTTAATATATAGCACATATGAGAGCTTGGAAAATACACTTGTGGTGTGTAATGGGAATTAGCAGACAGTCAAAAGTTCCCAGACTTCAGTCTTATACTCACAGTAGAGAACAGGAATGAAGACAGTATCGGTACATTTTATGACACAGCAGATGATGTGTGCCAGGTGGTCCAAAACCACAAGGGAAACTCGGTCGTGCTATCACAATGGTTTTGCAATTTGTATTTATTACGAGAAAATGTGTGCACTGAATTCAAAAGTAACAAGTCCACCAAGACCTTTAGAGATATTAAAAATTAACTTAAAATATTTATTAACAAAATAAATGATTTCAAGCACATAAACATGAGACTACAATTACTTACTAATATAATAACTCCTAAAATTCCTAATTAACCTGACTCCCAGTTACACACCCCCTTTAAAGCAACGGTCCAAAATAGATTTTAGATTTAAAACAGAACCAGCAAGTTAACACAATACCCACTTGACATTGGAATTCCAAATGGCTTTTCCCCAACTTCAGTTTCATTACATAGCAGACTCATGCACACATGGCTGGAGGCTTCATTAAGGCTATTTCATACACTCCTGTTAGATCTTACATAGCCTTCCTCCCACATAGCCTTTCATCCTCCTTTGTATATGTTTCTCTCTTTTTAATGTGTAAATTCTATTATTCCACATGTCTTTGAAACTGTATCTTCCTCATAATATAAAAACTTACATGTTGCCAATATTGTCAGTAACCTTTGGAAAAAATAAACACAATCCTTAGCCCTGTTTATCTGGTTAGTTATAAACAGACTAAGATACCTTTGAAACCCAAATCTCTTCATTTGTTTAAAAATGTAAATTCCCTTCACATCTTACATGGTAAGCCAGCATCCTTGTTTACTCATTAGCGTGTCAAGCACTTAGCTTCATTTGATGATTTCAAGCTTGCGCTCCAAATGTAATTAAATCATACAGACAGGCCCAACTATACTTACCCCCATAAACCTACTTCACAATAAACCAGAAAAATATTATGAAGGTTATTATACTTTAATCACAGTACAAGTAATCAAAAAAAAATGTTATTTTCACATCTCCAGTTTTGTCCTTAAAAATTCTGCTGGGCAATCAACGTGCCAAATCATCGACGTTCTGCTCTGTGTAGAGAATGAAGAAAACTCATACATGACTATGGATGCGTCAATAATTTCTGTTTTTCCTCGTTTGAACCTCTTCAGATTTCGATCCTGCAGGATGTCGTGAAGAAGTGTGACCATCTCCAAATCCCCTCAGAGAAGGGGGACAAGGGGAGAAAGGAGATCAGGGTGAAAGAGGCAATCCGGGGACTCAGGTAATGGGAGGTTTCACCAGTTTTGAGTCTGTGGGCGATGCAGGGCCCAAATGGGATCCAGTGCTTGAACCCCGGTGTAGGGGTAGTCATAATGGTGTATATACATAGGCAGCTGCAAGCTTCAGAGGAGAGTACACACGCTGATATTAGCCAGTACCTGACTTACATTTGCTGGAGAGCTGTACATTTAACCGTGACAGTTTATGTCTTTGTTATTACCACCCAGTTTAATGAAGTTTAAGTTTCCAAATAAAGAAGAAATTTGTCTTTTGTTGTCAAAATCGTTTTTATGACGGTAGTGCCCCTTTAAAAGTTATAACTATATAACAGAGGAATAATTGATCAGAGTATTACCATCTCCTAACTGCTAAAAGTATCCTCCTTCTAGGAGTTCAAAGCGCTCATATACCCATACAGCCCCCACCACTTAAAACTGCCACGTTTAAAACGGATAGTCATATATATATATAAGTGAGAAATTGATGATGTTAACAATTTGCATTAATAAAATTCTAATGTTCAGTCACACTCTGTGCACTTAAACCCCCTAATCCTCTCCTTGTGTGTGGTCTCAGTTTGTACTGAGCGTTGACGACGCGAAGCTGGTTGCATTGCCTGCTGTCTTCTTGCAGATCTCTCAGCAGTGATCCACAGCTTTCTTATTGATCACTGCAATAGCATTGTCCTGTTATACTATCCATCGTACATATCAGACAAATTGCATTCACACCAGCCTGGCTGCTTTAAGTTCTTGGGACTGTGCTACTCTCTCGTTGATATTTTAAGAGACAAAGGAAATTGGAGGGAAGGGAAAGTCAATAAAGCTCCACCTTCCACCCGCCACCCCGCCAAAATTTTTGTAAAATAATGGTGTAATCGAATCATATAATCAAACCGCATAGAAGGAGGCCATTCAGCCCATCGTGCATGTGCCAGCTCTTTGAAGAAACTGTTCCATTCAGGTCCACTTCACAGATTTTACCTCACACCCTAGAAATATAAGAAAAATGCCCATTTTCTTTAAAAATAAATTTACATTAATTTTCCAATTAAGGCACGGATGCTCTATGAGGCTCTCATGCTCCACTCGACCATCCCAGCAGCTTCAGCCATGGCCCTGGACTAGCTGGGAGAAGGAGCAGGCTTTCAAAT